>NC_143452.1:14110902-14462036 GCF_987193195.1 Phasianus colchicus
TGGCTCACACAGACATCTCCACCCCACTGAGGCTGAGAACTGTGCTCTCCTTCTGCTTAAAAATACATGCCCATGAAACGTGCTTTAAGAATCCCTTAAGGTTCATTAATGTCACAAGCAGGGGAGGAAGAGAGAGCTGGAAGGCCTTGAAGTACATGTCGGAAACACTCCAGAGAAAACCATAAATGCTGCTGGGATGAACTGCAGGCTCTGGTGGATCAGTTGTGCTGGAGGACTATTTATTTTCCAGTCTATTTTAAACACTAGACTGTTTCAGATAAGAGCTGCCTGTAGTGGCAGACAGGATCGTGGGACTGGTGTACAGGAACTCATGCCAGATTCATTTCTGGGGAGTATTTCCTCTCTGCCTTGATAAATCTGACTTGTCTGCTGTACCAAGTTACTTCCTTTGGAGTTCTCTCTCTTTATTATTACTTATTAAAATTGCCTGCAAATAGCACTTGGGCTTCATGCAACATCCTGTGCTAACCATTCATCCTCCTCGTTATCTCAGAGCTGACAATTCCCACCAGGGCCTGAGAGAGTGGGTGGAAAATTGCCTTGAGAAGAAACAGAAATGACCATCCTTTATGGTGAAGCTCGAGAAATCACATTTGTGGGGCTGGAGAGGGCAAAAGATAAGTGGGGACTTCCCCCTTTCCAATGTGCACGGCATCCCTCTCCCTGGGCTGGGCACCACTGCTGAGCATTCCCACCACCACATGTGGGCTCAATCAGTGAGCATCTGCTTCCCATTGTGGCCCCAGGGCTGCTCTCCTCCTGCTGCCTCCTGCCATGGTGCTAATTTTACATGCAGGGCCACACTGTGCTGCAGGGCCGTAGCACTCCAGGCAGGCAGAGTGGGATGGGGTGGGCGGGGAGCAAGAAGCAGGGTGAGCATGGAGCTGCCAGCAGCTGATAACACATCTCAGGACTGTCTGGTGCAGATGGCACATGGATGGATGGGATGCAAGGGGATATTTTCAGAAAGCTCTGCTTATGGTGATGGCTCAGGGACATGCTGAGCCCTGATGGTGACATGGGCCTGCAGCCGTGCCCAGCACCAGGGAGAGAGACCTGTAGGTGCCTTTCCTGGATGGCATGTGTGAGAAGGGCTGGGGGCTTGTGAGAAGGCAGAGCAAAGCAAAGCAAAGCAAAGCAACCAAGCCTGCCACAGCTAAAGTATGAGAGCATCCTTGTGTGGCATGCCTGGTGCACGTGCTATCTGTGGTCCCCATTTGTTTGGCTCTCTGCCACTGGAGCTTTTGCAGAATATCTTCTGCAGTTACTTTAAGTTTTCTCCATGCAGACTGAGAATGAAACTTGTGCTCTGGGGAATAAACTGTAGACTTCTGTCATAAAGGTAAGCTCTTAATTTGCCAGCAGCAGAGACAGAGGGAAAATCATAGAATCATAGAATCACAGAATCATAGAATCATAGAATTGCTTGTGTTGGACCTCAAAGATCATCCATTTCCAACCCCCTGCCACAGGCAGAGTTGCCAACAGCCAGACCAAGCACTAGATCAGGCTGTCCAGGGCCCCATTTAGCCTGCCCTTGAATGACTTTAGGGACAAAGCACCTACAGCTTCTCTGAGCAGCCTGTTGGAAAAAGAGATAATCCATACAGAAATGGGTCCAGTAAATGGAAGCCCCATACTGCTGTCCTCCAGCCTTGTAAGAAGTAGAGGTGGAAATCTACTGCTGTAAATTGAGTTCATTTTGGAAAATAGTGATGTTTGAATACTATTGATCACAGATAGCAGCTGCGTATTTCTACCCAGGTACTTCTCTTGACCTAAAATAACTCCTGTGCTTAGGCTGTACCTCTCTAAGGTCTGAGCCATAGCTGTTCCTTATGGGAAAGAGATGACCCCCAGCTCCATTCCCCCTGCACAAGACAATGTTTGTCAGATGGATGCTCCAGGCTGGGGGATGTGGAATTGGCTGAGAATGCTTTGGCGCTCACGGCATAGGGCCTGAGGAACTTTGAAGGCTGAGGGGGCATGACATGAGACACTCAGGACATGGGACACTGAGGATAGAGAACACTCAGCATATGAAATGTTTGGGATGTGGAACACTGAGAACATGGGGCACTCAGGATGTGGGATGCTCAAGATGATTCTCCAGCAGTTGAGACCTCTGTGTTCCTTTGCTGGCCCCAGTGACCACCATGAATCAAAGCAGTTGCCTGCAATAACAGCAGGCAAAGGGCTCTGATCTGTTTCCTGCCCCTCTAATCTGCGCATCACCCAGGCAAGGCAGTGGGGGAATTCCCACGCTGGGCGCTCACCCCCGGCTGTGCTGCCCAGCACTGACATCCTTTCCTGACACACATTGGTTTCCTGCACACCACTCTCACGCTACTTCCTACCCCCAGTTAATATCTATGGTGCAGTTCACAGAGCAAAATGGAGGGGAAAAATGAAAAGAAAAAGAAAGAGAGCGGGGTTTTCTATAAGGCCAGGCTGGCAGATGCATGCTGGTGGTTTTCCAGCATTGCAGCCCACACGCTATGGTGAGAGACACTGCAGAAAAGGCAGAGGGCAAACAAAGCAGCAGAACATGCGGCACTGTGCTGGGCAAGGCAAGGGCAAGGGGTTCTGCTCCCTGATGATATCCCTGGTACTGTTATATGGTTTCCTTATTTGGGGTGAAACAGTGCCATGTCCTCAGCTGCAGTCATCCATGGTATGACCCCAAAAGCAACACCTCTCCCCAAGTGCAGGCAGCCAATGTTGGGGCCAGGTGAGCAGCAGGTGTTCTGTTCCTTGTGGGCTGAGCAGCGTTTTGGGGTGCAGTGTGCACAGAGTATCACTGCTGCAGAGGTGCTCCCAGCTGCGCATTGCAGGGCCACAATCCAAAACTCCTTTCTGCCTCTCCGGCAAAGTAGGAAAAGCTCTCAATGGCTGCGGGCCTGCTTTAGAAAGCGGATTAGGGCCAGTGAATAGGAACTCTCTCTCTAATGAAGTGCTATTACCAACAGGCTAATTGAGTAATGACATAATGCAGGCCCTTGGAGCTCTTTATAGCGGCCGTGACTCTGTGCCGCTGTGCACTGCCACTTCCTTGCCATGGCCCATGGTGTCTCCTGCTCACTGAGACTCGTGTGCAACACCGCAGCTTCATGGGGGCAACAGACAATGTGTCGCCAGCATAACCCTGCGTGGAAAATGCGGAGGTGGAGGGAAACCCATAGTAATTAGCTCGGGAGACGCCAATCTCTTCACATGTGAAACATGAGACTTTTTATGAAGGAAAGTCAAACAGGCCTCACAGTGCTTTCAGTGAGCCCAGTAAAACAGAGGTGATCCATAAATATGTATGCTATGATGGGTTTAAAATACTTTCTGATGATTTTCTAGGCAGATCTCCAGTGTGTTACAGCACAGCATCGCTATTGTGGAGCTGCAGTCTCGGCCCAGTAAAGCGCGCACTGATCCCTGTGGGAAGGAGGAGAGCTCTGTTTTGTGCTTTTCCCCTCATGCTGAGCTGGGAATCCTCAGATGGAGAAATTGCAGAGAACCCAATGGGTTTGTTTCCCACTCCGGGCTTTCCTGCCCTCTTTGCATTCACCACACTCTTTGTTTCTCTGGGAAGACCTGCACCTCTCCAGCCCCATGCTATTGGTTTATCATCTGATTAAAGATTAATTTGATATAATTCCTCATGTCAATAGCCCAGAGCCAGAAAAACAATAGCTACACCTGCAGCTTGCTTGTGAACTCCCTCGTCATTGTGAGCAATTAATGGACGCTGGCTGTTACACCTCTACATGCTGACATGAGGAGCTGTGATCCCCCAACCCTGCACCTGTTGTCTTTCTGTGGGCACAGAGCAAGAGCAAAGACCACCCATCCCTGGATTCACCAGCTACCTGAGGTACCTGCTGACTGCCCCTCAACTGTCCTGGCTTCTGCACAGCTCCTGCTATTCGTTCCTCAAATCCACACCAGCCACATAGCCACGATTCCACTATTAGCCTTTCCCAGAGTCCTGCCGTACTTCTGGTCACTCTCTGGCCCCTCCCACGGTCCCTTTCCTACAACCCCGAAGTCAGTACCAGGTCAGAGAGAGGGGAAAACTGGGGAAGCACACACACTTTGTGGTTTCCCTTGAACCTTTGAATGGACTCCACCAGCTGCAGTGTTGTACGTGCTTTTTCAGAGGTCCCCCATGGAAATGAAAATGAGGAGTTTAGACATGTGATGGTGGCAGCATGTTGCCTTGCTGGGTGTGTGGAGCCAGTATGGCTGAGCCCTGTGCTCCAGTACAGGAGAGGCTGTCTGAATCCTGGCTCTGGAAGCATGGATACCATAATGCATTGCAGATGGTTGCACAACATGGTGCGTGCAGCCAGCTCTACCTGCATGGGATGCAACTTTACAGTGTGTTTATTTCCTGTAGCATTAAAACAGAGTGGGGAAATAACAGAGAAAACTGCTGAGGCTTTGTCATGAACCCTCTGGCTTTACCACATGCTGCCCAGGAGAACATACAGTTCAGGGGCAGGGATGGAGGGCAAGGATAATGCTGCTGCTGCTGCTGCTGCATATCACTGCAGCTGGGGCTGCTGATCAGAGGGCTTCCTCCTGAAAGTGAAATAGAAAATTGCAGCTCATCATAACGCCCAGTTCCAGGGGCAATTCTTCATCATGAAACCTTGTGATGCAGAGAAGTCACAGATTCAGGCACATTCCTAGTTACATGGGGTAGCTTCCCATTGCAGGACCCTGGAGCAGGGGCAGCTTGACTAAAGCAGACAGACAGGGCACACAGCCTCAGCCCCAGTGCTGGCGTGCTTCTCCTTTATGATTCAGAGCAGACAGCGGTACGTTTTTCCCCCATGTTTTAAGGCCATGTTTGAAAGCCAGTAGGATTTGCTGGTGGGAGCCCAGGCTGTCCTTCACCTGTTTCATACCTTTCCTCTGAAAGCACTGCATCCCAGCCAGCCTCCAGACAAAGCAAAACTGGGAGTAGCAAAACTAAGGAGGAGGCTGGCCACAACTCCATTGCCTGCCCAACCAATATTCATCGCATCCCACTGATGTAGGGCTGGCAGGACTCCCTGCATCCAACCCCAGCAAGGCATATCTGAGCAGTGACCACATGGTGTGGCCAGATGCATGCTGCCAGAGAACAGAAACAGAAGGATTTGGCCCAGTGATATGCAGAGCTCACAGTGTAGCCTCCTGACTGCAGGAAAGGCCTCGTAGCTCCATGCTCCCTGGTTGTCAGCCTCTGACCCCTCCTTCCCAGCTCCTGCAGGTGGTCCTTGCTCCAAATTGGTCTTTTTTAAAAGTCTTTAGCTGCTTTTGCGAATCCAAGATTTTATGGATGGAAAGCTGAAAGTAATTAGTGCCCTTCCCCCGTTTCCTGTTGGGAAAAGGAAGAAAAAAGCACACCCGAGAACAAAACCCAAAACTTCCTGCCCTGCTTAATAATAAAGTAATGAGTCGAACGTGGCTGGGAAAGTCGATTTACACTGGGCCCTTCTTAATTAAAGAAGGGCCAAGCATCAGTTCTGCTCCATTTTACAGCCCCACATCTTTGAGCTCCACCACAGCCTATGAGAGCTGGGCACAAGTACTGCGGACACTGCCTCCAGCACAAGGGGATGGCTGCTCAGTGCCCTGCTGGCAGCCATATCCTGGAGATGGCACCAAGGCGGTGTGGGGGTGAAAGGACCAACACTCAGCTCCCTGGGGAGGTAGTGGGAAGGGTGGTGAGGCTATGTGCCCCAAATTCTGGAGGGGGCTGGAGCACAGGAATGACTTTGTTGTAGAAAATGGCAGAGATGAGCACCAGGGGTGTCCTCAGTGCACCTCACCCCTCCCGGGACAGCCCCATCCAAAGGCTCCATGTGACAACAGGATGTGCCAGTCCCATGGCCACACCACCTGTGCAGGGTCACCCAGTCACCCACCTATGTCCTGGTGGTCCCTAGCACTGTTCCCACGGGGAATCTCAAGGCATAGCAGGTACTCCCCACTGCAGTCCCAACAGCAGCCCTCTACCTGCCCACGTCTCTTCACAGCTGCCCTCTTCCCCCAGCCCCACACGGCTGCAGGAACTGACTCAGCCTACCTTTTCCTTCCCCAACAAACGGCTGTGCCACAGCCCCTGCCATGCAACAGCACTTGTGGTTCACCTGCAGCCAGCGTGAGGAGCAGGAGAACTGCTGGGGCCCCGCACCCCACTCCCCAAACCGTGCTCAGCTCAGCTATGTATTCACCCAAGCACACACAGAACCAGATTATAAATTAACCATTTTACTGAATATCAATAAACTGTATATAATTATATAAAAGTTTTATCAGTACAAAATTATGGCACAAAAATATAAATACCAGTGTACCTTTGAAACGTAAACATCCTCTTTGTTATGATTCTGTAAAAACAATGTCCAAAGAGACGCATTCAGGAGGCACCTGTCAAAAACCATAAATAGCCCTTCTGGCACACACCTGTCGGTGGGCAGCCTTTGGACAGGCCACCATTGTATCTCTGACAAGTGCCGGCTATTAGTCACAGTCCTCTTTGAAAAGCAGTTGTTAAGAGTCATATTAACAGGTGCTTGAGTGCATAGCTGCTCTGTAAACAGGATTCTTGTTTGAAATAGCTACCAATGCCTTTTATGGACACCGTTAATCTTGTAGGCATTGCAAATTGTCATTGTGCTGGGAAGAAGCAGCTGCTTCACAACTAATGTGATACTGTATTATTGCATAGTTACACCTACTTGCAGCTTATATACAATCGAGAGAGAGGGAAAGAGGTTGAGTTAACACTTCGTCTTTCATTAAAGAAAATATTGGTTCTTAGAAATTACCAAGTGGTTATGGCAAAAAAAAAAAAAAAAAAAAAAAAAAACAGAAAAGAAAAGTAACCCCCAGAGCTACACAGCTGCAATGCCCAACACTGGTGGCACGCCAGAATGCAGGATGCAGTGCCACCTGCGAGGTGCTGCTATGCTCCAGGCCTCATTATTCCTCTCATGGGAGTCCACCCTGCACCCAAAGATGTCCAGATGGGAGCAGGATTGGGCCTTGGGGTTGCACAGGAGCACAGGACGAGGAGCGTGCATGTCTTGTGGCTGCATACAGTCCGAAGTGCATGGCAGCGGCAGCACGGAGGGAACTAACTCCTACAAACACTAGGTACAATACATGTATCTGCACGGGAAAGGAGTACTGGTCCTCAGCGTGCCCCTGAGCAACCCGTCTCTTCGTGCTTGTGCAGCAGCGACATTCGGGAGAAAGTCCGGGAGCAGGTTTTGCACTGGTACTTCTTTACATCTGAATGGGTCTGCAGGTGGGCGCGCAGATTAGAGCGGTCAGCAAAGGCCCGGTTGCAATGTGTACAGGAAAAGGGCTTTTCACCTATGAGACAAAGAGAAACGTTCCCAATTAATCACTGCATCAACACATGGGGAATATCAAAGAGCGCGCCATTCATTAGCCAGCAACCGTGTGAAAAGGAGTGCTCGCAGCATTATTGGGATGGAAAGCGGCATGGGAAGGCCTGCATTCACCGAGCAAGGCCTCCAGCTTGGGAATTTCCTACTCAGAAAAGTCTCTCCTTGAGCAATGACGCCAGAACCATCTGCGAGAAGCAGGGCAGCTCCCGCACGGCGAGGCCCTGCCACGGTGTCACAGCGTTAGGGCTGAGCACAGCCGTTTCCTCCCCCAAACCCTGCACTCCCCCTTCTCCTTCCTGGACACATTGAAAGGCCCTGGCCAGGCTGAATTCCTCTCAGACTCTTTTGGAGGAAACAAATGTGCATGCTCAATTTGGAAAGCACAATCAAGTCTTGCCAGCTTCCTTCAGCCATCATCTTTAGTACACTGAGAGAGTACGAAATTAGTGCCAAGGAACCATTACACCATCCCAATAGCACCACAAAAGATGCTCGAGAGATGCTTTGTGGGCATGAGGAGAGTTGCAGCTGTGCATGGCCCCAAACAACAACAGGTGCACGAGGCAGCTGCCAACACCTGCCTGTAACTCTGGGACCATGAGTTGCAGAGCTACGGGTGATGCCAGGTGCCGTGGCCCTGGGGCAGAGGCCATGGTGGTGGGCAGCAGGTCACTGAGCATGGAGTTGCACAGGACCAAGCATCCCAGCACAGCACAACAGCCCCAGCTTCCAGGCACACATTCCCAAGCTGTATCTTTACTCCACAGTGAGTTCCAACTAGAATATTTAAAGAGATGTGCCAAGGAAAGCCCATATCTTCCAAGATAACAGTCTGGCAACTGATTTGCTTTGGGCTAGGAGCAGGGAATCGATAAGGGTGGGAGGAGGGCTGAATAGCATTGTTACCAGTGTGCGTGCGGATGTGGCCCTGCAGCAACCAGGGCCGGGAGAAGGCCTTGCCGCACATCTTGCAGACACAGGGCAGCGTGTGGCTCCGGATGTGCATCTTGAGAGCCCCCAGGCTCACGTACTCCTTCTCGCAGTACTTGCAGCTGAAAGATTTCCTGGTCTGAGCATCGCAGTGCAATTGCTTGTGCTTGGATAGCCCAGCGAAGGTGGAATAGGCCTTGGTGCACTGGGCACAGCGGAACCGCTCAGCAGCAGCAGGGGCTGTGGCCGGGCTGGGTGGCCCTGAGCTCTTGCCCTCATCCTCCTCACTAGAGAGTGTCGTCAGGTCCAGGGCTGGTGCTGCACCACCTGCTGCCTCTGCCTCGGTGCCCAGGCCAGCTGGGAAAAGGCTAGAGAGCAGACCAGCATCCCACACCAGTGGCGGGTAATAGGTCCCAGGGCCCAGCACTTCGGGTGGAGGGATGACGGACAGCGCACACGTCTCATACAGCAGCGGGGCAGCAAACACTGTAGGCAATAGGTAGCACTCAGTGGAGCACTCACCTCATAAGAACAAGAGGTGTAAGGACCCCAATCCACCCCGCTGGTAACAAGGGGACTCCAACCTGTCACATTAGGAATGGGGGGCAAAGGAATCCTAGTTTGTCCCACTGAAAATGGAGGGGACCAACTCACCCCAATGGGAACGGGAATGGGGGCACACGGGGACCTTAGCCCACCCCACAGTGGGCTCTCTGCCCACAGGAACAGGGTGCTCGATCCCACACCGTGCGGCTACATGCCCCAGCCCAAGGCAAAGGGACTCAACTGCATCCCACAGCAAACCCGGAGCAAGAGGGACACGGGGACCCCAAACCGACCCCAAGGATCCCAAGTCCACCCCGCGGAGCGCTCACTGCTCACCCCGGGGCAACACGGAATCACCGCAGAGAGCGAGGCGCCCCGCTCACCCCGGCGCCAAGGGACGACGGAAAGGTCACCGCTCACGCCGAGGGTCTCTGCCTACCCCGGGGCACTACGCAGCCGCTCCCCTCCTCGCGGTAAGAACGAAACGAACTAAAAATCCCACAGCCGCGCGGAAGGGCAGCGCGCCGCTCCGCTGCGGGAGGCAGAGAGGGAGGAAGGGCAGCCCCCACCCGCGAGGCGGCTCGGCTCGGCACGCACCGGTCTGGCTCTCCAGCTCGCTGTAGTTGGGCTTCTTGCTGGCCGAGAAGTGCTTCTTCACCAGGAACGAGCGCGGCATCGTGCTGGCCCGGCGCCACCGCCCGCTGCAGAACCTCCGCCTCTCGGCGTCCGTTAATATGGGCCCGGGCTGTACAGGGGGGCGAGAAGGGCGGTGCGGGGCCGCCCCCCGTGCCCGGAGCCAATGGGGCGGGCGGGGCGGGCAGACTACAGGTGCCGGCACCGGGCATCGCAGCTCCCGGCTCGGGAGCGTCGGCTGGAAACGGGTGCGGAGCCAGGATTTCTAGGTCCGGAGCCCTCCCGGTCCTTCCCCACCGCTCCGTCCTCATGGGCTCACAGCCGCCTTCAACTCCCCGGCGTTGCCGGCGGACCCCGGGGCGCGGAGGGCTGGGCGGAGCTCTCCCGCGGGGAGCTCGGCTCCACGCACCCGCTCGGCCGCAGCCCTCCTCGAACGCAGAAGTGGGAAGCGCGGCTCGGGGCGGCCGCTCCCCATCTCCAGAGGAGGCGGTTGGCGAATCCTCCCGAGCCCCGCGCTGCGCGGCCCGGCCCCGTTCCTTCTTTGCTGCACGTCGTCGGCGCGGGCTGCCTGCAGGCGCTTCTCCCCACCTCCCCCCGAAACGGGGTGAACCTGCTCCCCGCGGCCGGAACCGGCGGGGACAGCCCGGCTCGGCCGGCCCGGGCGCTGCCTCTCGGCGGGCCGAGTTCTCCCCCTGCCGGCAGCCAGGGCGGACCGCGGGTGACGCGCAGCCCCCAGCCGCGACCCGCACGAAGTAGCGCCCGAAGGTGCTCCCTGACGGCCTCTTCGGATAAAAAGTCATAGCCACCGCGCTGACAACAGAAGGAGGAGGCCAGCGCTCAGCTGGCTGCCACTCACGTGCTACCGCGCTGCTTTGCGGCTGCTTCGGAAACCAAAGCACTTTTATTCTCCTGACCCCGTTTGCCTCAATCCTTTTTATCTTCTCAAGTCTTATGCTGCAAACAAGCATAAAAAAACAACTTTGAAAACAACACCTGAAAGCTTCTGAAGACTGCCAACTGCCTGAAGCTGGCAAGAAATACCTGCGTAGACCCCAAACTTCTGACAAAGAGATGAATCCTTCTTACATCCACCTCGCCAGGGAGCATCCATATCTGCCAAAGTCCCTGCCCTAAATCCGCTGGGCTTTGCTTCGAGGCCTCAGGACAGTTATTGCCAAGCAGGCATCAGGAATACCCAGCATTAACCCACAGTTAATGCATTATTACAGAGTCCTTTGCAAGATGGGATTGACTGCTAGAATTCCAGGTGAAGTTATGCCAATTGTTTTAGGCAATATCAGTTTATCTGCCTGATTAAGGCCAGTCTTTGACCAGAGACAGATTCAAAGCAAATACAAAACAAAAACCAATAACAAACCCTCAGACACATGCTTGTCTCTGCCCATTCTGTCCCCTTTCCTGTGTGTTGATTTTCCTAATTCCCAGTGCTAGACACTAGGAATTTCACAGGTTGAAGGCAGCCCGACTGCATTATCACTAACAGTGGGCCACTAGCAGTAGGACTTGCTGCAGCTGCAAGATCAGCTGCTGACAAGGTGGTAGCACCCCTCTGGCAGTGCTTCACTTTCCTGCAGCAGTACTTTACCAGGTTCTGAAAACAGAATTAGCTTGTTCTATAACAATCCTTTTTTAAATGATGAGTTTCTGCATACAGATGAGATAAATCAAGGTTAAGCACGTGTATCTCACCAGTGTCTTCAAATTAATGAGCAAATACCACTGAGACATTTGTAAGCAAGTTTGATGAAGTCAGCACACCGAGATACTAAGCTCATCAGCACTTAAGTGGAAAACTACAGCTCAACTTCTCTCTGAGTGCCTGTATGGATGCTTATCACTGCACGGATAGCAGTGCTATAAATTCCACTGTTACCAAGCTAGGAGGTGCCAGAACTTCACTCCTTACTCATACACAAATTTAATCAAATTTCAAGTAGATCTGGTGTGCATTTTCCAGTTTGGGTTTGTCCCATGCGTGAAATAATTCCTTGTCAGTTAAAGCAAATCAAAGCCAAGATGCACAGTCAATGAGCAGGTCTATACAGACAAGGTATGATCATAAGGCCTGAGAAAATATTTCTCATCCTTCAGGGCTGCAAGACAATTCCCACCTTCCTGTTTCACAGGCAATGGAAACAAAGCTGAAGTCTCTCTGTTTCTTCCCCAGTTTCTGGCATGCTCCCTGGAGCTCTACATAGCTTTAAGAACTGTTTTGGAGAGATGCTGAAACAAAGCATACGGATTATGAGGAAGAAATGATAGAAGCTGACATGAAGATAGAATTTTATAAATTAAATGAACTTTATTTATAACTTGTCTTCAAAATTCAAAAAACACAACAAAGTAATTGCTCAGAAGCTTCTAACTGCTCCTTAAACATTTAATCTAAATTGAATGGAAGTGCACTTCAAACAGCAGCAGAAATCTAGATTTAGGTCAACTTGCACCACAAAACTCCATCCCAGCCAGAACCTAGAAATCTTCACTCAACCTCCAACATGGTCATCTTCTCACAGATCAAGCATTAGAAATAATCAACTCCAAAATAAAGTACTTTTTCCCTCAGTGCCATGAGTATTTTTGCTAAGACTGAAATTCTGTTCACCAAGCAGATACTTAAGGCTGAGTCTATAAGTAGCCTGTTCCAAGTTTGAGAGAACATACTAAAAACACACTAAATATGTTAGAGGTCTTGCTGAACACAAAGTTTAATCAGGAGATTTTAGCTGGGGTACATTTAATAAGGGTAAGGCTACACCGTGGTCTGCAGGGTATGAAGATGTTATTTGTTAAAGAAATTAATTAGTACTCTATTCTGTGGTGGTATATGTCCACTGCTCCAATTAAGTATGCCAAGTTGAATTACACAAGACATCAATATTACTCTGGTTTACAGCTTCTGCTCAGGTGTCTCAGATTGCTAGATCTCAGCATCATGATTGTGCAGTTAAAGTGTTAAAAGGAAGCTCTATAAGTGAAAGTGTATAAATGAATATCAAGTATCCATTTTCCACGTAAGGGAACAGTCATCCTGCTTTCTTGTTTATATTTTACTTTTTCTTTGAAAGCTATACCTGCATACTATATATATAATACATGGAAAACACAATCTAAGCATAGCTTTAGCAACATTTAAATGAAGAACATAAATTCAAAATACTTCTTAAAATCTGCAATGCGGAAAGGTAGAGCTGTGTAAGTGCCATGGAATCTAAGTTTTGCTTTCAGTTTGCCTTGAGGGATAGAACAACTACAAATAAATACATTTAAACAAAAATTTTCATGTAAGGCGGAGATACTGATTTTTTTTCTGAATTCTCTTATGAGCATAATGCTTAAGAAACCTAGAAAACCAATTTCTAAAAACACTAATTGAATCACAAAGCCAGCAGATACGATTAATATTTGCTATAGCAGTTGAACTAACGCAAAAGATTTATTTTCCAGGCTTGAAATTATGGTCAAAGTGTGGAACAGAATAATAATCAGGTGTAGAACTAAAATACTTTGAACTAGTTTCTTACATAGCTGCAAACATCTGCTAAGGAAAACTGTAGTTTGAAGACTCATACTAAAAACTTGTTTTCCATGTAACTGAGAGAATGCCTGTAAGAGTTCAAATTCTGCTAAACATGAAATCACAGGCAGAGGCCACTTTGAATGAGAACTGATCTGACAGTTACAGCTAGCACCTAGAGGTCTCACTTAAGAAAAATACATACAAATACACCTCTTATACTATCACTTAAGAAATGTAAACAACATTAGGAGGTGAAATTTACCAATTTGTTTGGACCACTGAATATTTCTGTTTTTAGAGTCAAATGAACACAACTGGAAAAAATAACTCATCAGAAAACAGGCATAGGTGAAAGGAAAGAAGTTTCCTCCATGCTGACCTACAATTAAGCTTTGTGTGAAACAAATAAGAAAATTAAATTTATGTGGTTAACAGAAGACCCAATGATACAAACATATCAAACAGGAATTTGAAACCAAGACAGATTAAAAAGTCTTCCGTATTTCTGGATGCCTGAGCTCATCTCGGGATGTACAGGGAGAAGTGCAAGGATGCTGGGCGCTTACCCCCCGTGGAAGCTTGGTTTGACAGTTAGTCTTTCACATTTTTAGATTTTATTTATCCCGCAAAGAACGCATCAAAACCTGTGCCATCATATCATCTTCATCAGCATCATAATCCTATGAACAAAAGGTACAGAAATTCTTTTACTGCAACAGCCATGGTGGTTAATGTAACACAGAATAAAAACAGAAAATAGCTGCCTTATCTTCTAACTTGCCAATAATTCCATTTGTCTCATGATACTATCTGCATAAATTGGATTTCATAGTAGTGACTATGTAAAAAGTTGTGTTTTAAGAGTACTCAGGCTCATGTACTCCAAGGGTGAGAAAACACATACCACAAAAGTATCATATGAAAACCGGTGTCGTCTTTGAAGATGCTCCATGAAGTTAGCACTCCTGTAATTTGGATCTCCCCATGGCATTGAGGCACAAATTGGGCAAACCTTGAAGAAAAAATTAAAAGTCAGTTAGGCCCCAACAGTTAAATGTGTTAACATTTATACTATGAAGGGCAGAAGAGAGGGAGAGTAGAAGACTGAAGTCTGAGATTTGTAACAATCACTATTCTCTAAATAAAATGATGTCAAATACTTTGCTGGGCTATTCAACATTCAGGTTTAACAAGGCTTTTATTTAAATTAATTTCCTAGGCTTCTGAATGAGAATGGTTTATTCTTCTTTCTACATACTGTTAATGAGAATCAATCACTGCTGTTTGAGATCTTCTGAAGCAAACTCCACTGATCAATAACAAAGAAGTTTCCTTGATCACCTTCACAAAGATCACTTCCCCCCAAGATTTTTTTTTTCCTAAGTAAATTCCAAGTTCCTAAGAACTCTAAAAACAAATGAAGGTTTCTAATTCAGTTCCAAGTTTTGCAATACCTTTTTATAGGAAATGGAGTATAATTTGGAGTATATTTGGAGATAAAAACTACCAAAAATAGATACTTTTTTTCCCCCAATCAATATTCACAATAGTTTATAATATTTTATTGCTGAGAATAGCAGAGGGGAAACTAATGCTTTTTTTTTCTTTTAATATATTGCATTCATTTTATCTCTGTTACTGTGTCTAATGTACTTTGAATGCCTACCGTTTTTCAAATATGAGGTGGATGTGAAGTAGATGTGAATTGACTTTAATAGAAGCAAGTATAAATATGTACTTAACTTCAAGCAGTAAGTCTCTAATTCATTGTTTCAAGGGGATTTAAGACTAGACTTCATGGCAATTCTTGCACCAAGACTTTTTATTACCACTTGTCTTGCGTCCATGCTGTGCAATGTTTTGCAGTGTTCAACAAGTCCTTCTTGATCAAAGTTTTTCTCACTGCAGTATGGACAAGGAAAGGTAAAGCGATTTGGGAAGTTCCTGGTTGAGGGGGAAAAAAGATGAGATATATTGTCATATTAGTTAAGTTAAAAGCACCAAAAATATCTATCATTTTAGAATAGTATAAAAGGTTTTGAATTTGCTAGTTGGAAGTTATCTTACTAGCGACTAAGAATAAAAATTATTCAAAACAATAATTTTATTCCAGGCAATCAAGACAAACAAATTTAAAGAATCATCTTTTAAATTCTTAATGACATCTTAAGGAAATCTTCACATCATAAATTTTACACAAAGGTATTTCTTCAAAAAATGTTACAAATGCCATTTATCACCTTCTTATATTTTTCACATTTTTAAACACATACGGTATCAATCACCCAGAACGCTAAAATGCAAATCAGTGCGATGCAGTCAGCTCCACATTCCCTTTGTTATAAGTTACTACAATCAAGAGACAGAAAGACAGCTATTATTAAATAAGGAGCTGCTTTTATCAAGTACTACAATCTTGTCTTGTGCAAAGATTGCATACAGAAGGAGAATAGTTTGCTTATGTGCAGTCAGTTGCAGGATTATGGCTTATTTTTACAGTGTGAAATGTTAATAAACAAACTAAGGAATGATGGAAAGTCTGCTTTTACAGAAAAATTATAGCTTGCACGAAACACCATAACACAGTGTTGGCTTTGTTTTGTCTTTTTGTTTGTTTAAATAAGAGGCCTCTTCTCAGAAGTGGAATCAAATTTGAGATTCTGTACGGATTATTTGGTAATAGTCCTCTTTTTGTGATCCTAAATATGAGTATTTCCAGAGAAGAGCTACTTACCTGGCGTTGTGAAGTGGTTCTTTAGTTACAGCTTTCACTCCTTCCATTATGTAATTCTGGTACTTTGAACAGGCGGCTGCATGGCTGCGCATCTTTGAGAGGAACATCTGCTTAGACAACAATCACACAGCAGTTAAACTATTTGCAGCAGGACTACACACAAAGTTTTGTGCAGCCAGTGCTAAAGCAGGAAGAAACACACGTTTCAGCTGGTGAGCTGGAAAGCTTTGAGATTACAAATTAGTTAATGTATAACTGCTGCCTGTAATATTTTACAAATACACACTGTTCCATTGTACTTGTCTTAACCTATACTCCAGTACCAGAAAATATTCTTACACGAAGCCAGCTTATTTTGTTACTGAAGAGATAACATGGGAAATAATTTAGCTTTCTGTACACGCTGTGACATAGGTTTAAATACAGACTTCCTTATCATCAATTTGAACTTTCATTAGCAGGACTTAACAACTGGTAATCGAGGTACTACAGCTTTCTATCAGATGCAACGATGAAAACAGCACTATCCAGAAATAGTGAAATTAATGAGACACCTCAGTATCGGCTACCAAGCCACACACTTTGGGAAGCTTTGAAGAACCTTTAGAAAACAGCAGGATCCGCATCCTTGCAGAGCGCAGTGACAGCACATCGCACCCGTCCCGGCCCTCCCAGCTCCTCGCCGGGTCCCACCTTCTTGCCGCACCCGCTGCAGGCAGTCTCGGTGCTCTCTATCAGCTGCTCCAGGTCCAGCGCCCTGCTGCCGGCTGTCAGCGCGCCGCGGCACACACCGCACACAGGCTTCTTCGGCTTCAGGCATTCCTGCAGACACGGCGTGCAGAACCTGCACCGGGACCAGAACACCGTGAGAACAGCCCGGGGTCCCCGCGCCTTTCCGGTGCGGCACGGAGCGGCGGTCCCGTGCGCTGCCCGCAGTCCAACGGGCCGAGAGAGCCCGCGCGGCCTCCCGCCTCGCCGCATTCCTCCCCAGGCCGCTCACACGTGTCCGCAGGGCACTCGGACGGGACTGTCGAACACCTCAAGGCACACGGGGCAGGTGAGGCGCGCCAGCAGGTCCGGCCACGGCTCGGGGGAGCGCAAACCACCATCCCCGCCACCCGCCACCGCCATCTTCCTGCCGCCAACCAGGAAGCGGCTCCCACGCAACCGCAGCCCCACCCCAAGGCCGGGCCCCGAGGGGGCGGAGTCGCGCTGGGAAGCGCTCGGGCGCAGGGGGTGTGGCCTGCCGCTGGGGGAGGGGCCACGCGACGACCCCGCTCCTCAGCCCTTCTGACGTCACGTACCGGAAGTGCCCCTCACGGGAAGAGGTGGTGCCTTTCCTTCCTCCGCCATTTACTTCCGGGGCGCCGCTGTCAGCTGCTCCCTGCTGCTCGCACCGTCCGTAGCTCGTGGGCCGTGCCCTGAGGCTGGAGGTGCCCGCGCCTCTGCTGGTAAACTCTCTTTGGGGCTGTTTGCCGCTAGGACGGTGTAGGGGCGGTGTCGGGGGGCTCCTCACCCGCATCCGGGTCACCGGATGCTTCCGGCTGAGCGACGGCGGGCCGCAGAGCGGTGAGGGACAGGCGCGGCCCGCGGAATGCGGTGCCCTGACCTTCAGTGGTAGGAGGCGGTCTCGCGGGGCTGCCAAGGGTTCGGTGCCAGGCCAGGGCCGCGCCCGTCCGCGCTGAGGTGTGGGGGCGGCGGTCCGATAGTGCTGGGCGGCTCTGTTCTCCGCGGCTGCTCTCGGTGTCCGGGCTGGGGGAAGGTTTGCAGCAGGTGGGTGCCAGGAGGAAAAGTGCTCGCGTGTGCTGAGTTCGGTGCTTGTCCTGCGTGTGGTGGGCAGTGCCCTTTGGTGGTGGGCTTTGTGTGTGCTCTTAGTTTTTTGAATAGTTCTTGGACTCTGGTTAGCTTTTTATTTATACTGCTTCTATTTTCAAGTGTTTGGTGAAAGCCTTAGATCTCTGATTTTATTGGTGTTGGTGACAATAAGGACCTATGCTGTTTTTCCCAGGAGCTTTTGCTTCTGGGATAGCTGTGTGTGTGTGAGTAGAGGAGGAACCCTGCAGGGGCTGCCTTCGTTTGTTGCTCTCAGTTGCCTGAGCTCTGGCATGCGTATAAACGTCAAGTCAGAGCTGGGGCTGGTGGTGGTTGTGAATATCACAGTTCATACGGTCTCGCTGAAGTCCTTCCCTGTAGACGCCTTTTAAATCCTGAGCTTTCACATGTATAATGGAGCTCTTTTGTTAGGCAGTTATTAATGCTGGACATTGAAGAACATTAATACTTGATCCAACTTCTTACCTGTCTAACCCATTGTTCCTCCTAAGGATATGTTACTAATTTACTAATCAGACTGGGATCTTTCTCATTTGCTGAGCACTTCTTGCTGAGTTGAAGTAATTAGGTTAGTTTTGTATATGAACTTGATCTTGCCCAGTGTGAGGAAAGAAGTGGGAGGGAAGAGTGAACTCTTTGTGGAGAGGGCTGAATTATGTTTTTTCTTCTGTCTCCCTTGCACTAAGATGTAAATTCAGATCTTGACACTGCAATTCACGGCTTCTTTTTCTGACACTAGTACAAGTTCTGGTTGGGGAAGCAATGAGCCTTTAAGCAGAAGTTATAACAGTTAGTGAACTTTTCTCATGCCATGGTCATTAAGCACATCCTTTCCTCAAGTAATGTTAGCTGTTAAGCTGTTGGCTTGCTTGTTTTTCTTGGCTTCCTGTGGTGAGTGGCTTTTTTTGTGGCTTTTTTTTTCTTGTAAGTCTGTATAATGGCTACTCTCATGGACTTAATTTTGACCTTATTGGTGATTTGTATTTTAACAGAGGCATATGGTGGCATTGATCAATATTCTGGCAGCTGGAATTAATAGAAAGTGTTTTCTGAAGTGTTGCTTCAGCGTCTCTGCAGCTGAACTAATGCTTTGTCTTTTAGTTGATCCCTCTCTCCATTTTGTTTCACAGTTGGGAAGTGCTAGATTATACTCTTATAAAAAAACAAGGACCATAGTCTACTTTTTAATCACAAGTTCTTCAGGTTGACAAGATAGTCTGCTAGACTTCTCGTTACTTGGCTTTAGGGAATTAACATGGAGAGGCTTGTTTTGGCATCAGCTATTTCTGTGTAATGTGGGAATAGTTACTAGTATATACAAAATAAATCACAATATCTGATTAAAATCATGATTGTGTAAGTTGGTTGATCTGAAACAGTAAAATAAAACAAGATCATGAGAGCTCATGCTTTCCCTTTCAGTCTGTAGTTATGAGTTACTTTGGCCATGGTTCCCTAACCCAAGGAATCCTCAATCTGGACATGAGCCTATGTGGACTTTCCTTTATCAAATTCATAGTGCCTTGTTTGATTTAGGTTTGTTGTGCTCTGTTATATTCAGATAAATTGAAAACGAAGAAGAGAATAATGGGAAAGCAGGACACTAGCACTTCTGTTGATGTATGTGTTTTTTCAGAAATCCAGGGATGTTGAGAGGTTGTTTTGGGAGCTACTTTGCTGTGAACCGTTTTATAGAATCCTGTGAAGTAAATAGATGCTGTGGATATCTGGGATTTATGCAACTGTGATGACTTTTCTTTGTTTTCAATTTTTATTCCAGAAGAGTTGCCATTTCCGAAGATTCTTAATACCAGATAATCAACCTACTGCCCAATAACCATGAAAGAGACAAAGTAGCTTCCCAAGCCTGAGACAAAAACTGATTTCAATGGATACAAAATATAAAGACGATTTATTTAGAAAGTATGTACAGTTCCATGAATGCAAGCTGAGTGTCTCTGACAGCAAACAGCCTCCTATTAATGATGAATATTTGCGAGTGGCAGCGTCAGCCTTATTTTGCCTTCCCAAAATTGATCCCTTTTATAGATTCCGGTTGATAAAATTTTATGAGATGGCTGAAAATTCACTGAGATCTCTGAAATCTTCAAGTTTACATTCTCTGCATAATGCATTCAGCATGCTTGAGACTCTTGGAATTAATCTCTTTCTATATCCCTGGAAAAAGGAGTTCAAACATATTAAGGTAAGACATTTATATTTGAAGACATAATTTTTTTTCTTTAAACATGTCATGCATTTAGCTTATGTACAACTTTTTTTCTATATGTTAGAATGATGGATAATGTGACTATATGCAGCTGGTAAATAGAAACCACCAGAGATGAAGTAGGTGAAGTGTGTGATGGTGAGACTACCCAAGAGAAGTACAAGTACTGTATGCATTTCTAAAGTAACTATAAAATACAGGAAGAGCTTATTTAAGGTTTTTGTTCACCTTTTCTCCTAATGTGCTGAATTTCTACTTGGAGGTGCTTTAACATCAATGAGAGATTAAATTGTGTTTACATTTATAGCCTTTTATTTTACATCCGCTATTACTGTAGCACAAGTATTAATGATCAGTGTGTGGTTTTAAGCAGGTGCTTTGCTGAGGTTCCTGTAAGTTATGTGATGATGTTGAAGGATTCACTGGAATAGTTGCTTCTAGAATGTATTTTACTTGTAATTTTGAATAATGAAATTTTGATTCTAATGTGCTTTCAAATTATTCGTCTGTTATGATCTCACAGTGAAAACTATAAACTTGTGTGTTGCTTGACTTGAGTATTGCAAGTCTGCTAATGAGATGTCTGCTGTGAGTTTTCAATTTTATTTTTTGTTATCCCTATTTTCCTATTCAAAGCTACTGTAGCATTTCAACAATAAGTGCTGCAGGTGACTTGAATGTTTCTGAGACTTGGGTGGAAACAACATTTCTGGTCTTTTGCAGGTTGTGTGTGCTAGCGATGGGCATTTTTGTTTTTCTTAAAAGACAGTATTTTGCAATTTAGCAGAGAATTTTAACATGAATAGCGCATTTCATAGAATCATAGGGTGGTTTGGGTTAAAAGAGACCTGAAAGATCTAAAGTTCTAACCTCCCTGCTACAGGCAGGGATGATTGAGAGTCTTTCTCCTGAGGGAAAACTCTTACTTCATACTAGATCTCTCAGTACATCTGTGTCACTACACTTAAGTTCTGGCCTTGGCCTTCAGAATGCTTGCTGATCCGTCCAGGATATCTCTCAGTGCACTGCTAATATTGGCTTTGGTTGTGTGCTGCGGATCCAGTACTTGTTCTGGACAAACATGGAATGGCCAAGGCATTCCTCCTTGCAGTCAGAAGCAATTTGGCCTATGTTAAGACTATATTTCAGGTGTGCCAGATGCCAAGGGAACTGCAACTTCCACAAAATCATAATTGTTTTGGGGCTTTGTTATTGGAAGCTCTTGACCTAATACTAAAGAAAACGGGCATTGGATTTGTGTAGTAATTGTACACCCTACTCTCCACAAAATAAAGTGCCTCTGAATGTAGTTAAATGTGCATTGAAGAGGACTTTGGTGCTTTTGTAGTAATACCATCTTCCTGTTATATTCCTCTTGGATAAGAAGCAGCTGAATATGAGATCTGTCTTTTTGCTTTAGCATTAGACTTACAAACACACATGTCTGGTGCATAAAAAGGTTAATGTCATTGTACGCAATAATGATTTAACCCAACAAGAAGGATAACATGCTAATCAGAATTTCAACTGGAATGAAAATTCTCCTATTTGGAACTTGCTTCAAGCAGAATTTCCATTTGCTGAAACAGGAGGGCTGCAGAAATGGAGTTCATCTTGCCATGGGAATTGCATGTCTTCTCTGTAATTATTCTATTTAATTCTGTAGTATCTGTCACTGAATTTTCTGAAAATCTAGTCTTCCGCTGAATTTGTAACCTAGTTTTCCTTTTATTCCCCCCACCTCCTTAGACCTACACGGGACCCTTTGTATATTATGTAAAGTCTGCCCTCACTGAAGATGATGTAAGGCAGATTCTGAACTACATGGGCTATGTCCAAGAAGTGGGAACAATGTATAAGCTCAAAGAGCAAATTGATGCTATTCAAGTGAAAATGGTTTCATTTGAACTCTTTTTGGCCAAAGTGGAATGTGAGCAGCTTCTTGAAATTCATTTGCAAGTGAAAGATAAAGGCTATTTGGAGATTGATGTCATAAATGAACGAAAAAATAGCAACGAAGATACTAGAGGCTGCTCAGAAGCTATGAAACGGCGGGCAAAATGCAGAGAAAGCTTAAATACTTCCATGGCACGAATGGTACTTCAGAAATCAGCAAGTGAACGGGCCTCTAAGGATTATTTCAAGCCAAAAGTGAGCAAGCCTTCTAAATCAGTAGACGCATATGACAATTATTGGGAAAATAAGAAACCACCATTGATGAGCTCATTGAGTCTCAGGAAAGAGCCAATCTTAGTTGATGCGGAAGATGACATCAAAGATGAAATTATTCGTCCATCACCCTCTCTTCTGACAACATCAAGTTCGCCACATGCGTGTTCAGATGAATTCTTGCCAACTTCATCTCATCCTAATGGCATGTTAAGAACAAATGTCCCTTACAGCTCCTATTTTTCTGCTCAAGAGGACTTAGATTTATATACTGATCCTGATACTAGAAGTATGTTAAATTTTAAAAGGCAGGAAGCTATTAAGCCTGATGTGTGGCTGTTAAAAAATGATGCCAACCCTGTTTACCACAAACGCGCCCACCTAGCCAAAGAGACAGCTTCCCTTAAGTGCCAAAACTGTGGCGTACCTTGTGGGGCTTCTGTTTGCCAAAAGTGTGACAATCTGTTCAACTCCAGGCAGGACTACCCAGTAGTGAAACAGAGCACCTACTCCATCAAACCACTTCCAAATGATGGCTTATCTCCTGCCTCCGCTTTAAGAGAGAAACCTCAGTACACATCACAGACTCAAAGTCAAGAGAGAGCTTCTCAATTCAGTTCAAAATCCAAACCTGCGAGCACCTCACGCTGTGGCTTTTGTAACCGATCTGGAGCTGCAAATACTTGCATGTTTTGTTCAAAAGTCTCATGTGACACTTGCCTCAATGCTTACTACTATGATCCCTGCTGTAGGAAAAGCGAGCTTCACAGATTCATGCCTAACAATCAGTTAAACTATAAATCAACCCAACTGTCCCATGTTGTTTATAGGTAGACTTGATTGGTCCATTTTGGAGGGGAAGGGAAAGGGCTACTTAATGTTCTGATGCCACTGATGAGAAGAAAAACACTGACCTCTTACAAAATTGACACGCCCAAATATTTGGAACATGGTTCAGTGATCAGGTGCCAGTTCTTGATTTTTGTGGCTTAATAAATGCTGCAGATATATGATTTCATGCTGCTATTATTTAGGTAACTCCTAAATCATAATTAATTCACAATTTTAAATGAGGGAGAAGAGCACTTTTTTTTTTTTTAATAATATCTTGGCAGCTGTTGCATTATAGAAAAGTGACATCACATATTTCACACCATTTTAGTTTTCTCTTTGCCCAAATGAAGCCACGTGAGGCTCTGAGAATTAAGATTCACGTTTTCTGTGGGTGTTAAACTACTGCCGTTTTTTGGTAAAGTATGACTCTCAAATGTGCAAGAAACATGTGAATAGCTTGTTTTGCCAACAAGGACTGTTTTTCAAAGCATCTGCCTTTTGTTGACCTCCAAAATGCAAACACCACAGCATCTCTTTTCGTCTTCGTTTCTTCCTTCTCTCCTTATGTCCTAGTTGTTTATCTTGAACTTATATGATCTGAATCTGAACAATATGTGCTTTATTTTCTAGTGTTGCCAATATCATCCTGATGGTTTTTTTACTGTTTGGCATTTTAAAAAGGTGAATTTGTATTCGTGTCACTTAAATTTTGCATAGTGTTGTCCTTCCTGATGAGTACTCTCTTTACTTTCTGTTGCACATGTTTTAAGTACTGTTCTTTGTACTGTAAACAGGTAATTTGGAAACAGTTTATTTTTAATAAATATTTAATATGTTGAGTTCTTAAAGGTGGTAAAATCATTATAACTACTAAGTCTCTCCGGGTTATTTGTTCAGGTGACTTTTTGTTTCTACTTGTACTGTATTTCATAGCTTGTTGTAGTTGCTGTGGCAGGCTGACATTATTTACTCTGATCAGTTTGGTTTTTTTTTAATCCAGCCTTTTTTTTTTTTTCTTCTGCTAAGGCTACCACTAAACTAGGTGGAGTCTTGTCTAAAAACTGCAAGATTTTGTTTCTCAGTGCACGCTTTTCCTCTGTGGTTATAGGAATTGTAAGTATAAATCTTTGCGTCCAAATTCACTGCAGAGTTTGTAGTGTAGTCAGCAGGTAGAGTGCTGGCCTGATGAAAAATTGGAGCTCATTTGTGTATCCTGTGTTTACTATTACAGTAAACCTAACAATTACGGATGTGAATCTGGTAATGATATTTATCTGTGTTACTGTAACACTTAGGAACCCTTGTGCTAGGCTCTGTACAGTTTTGCCCCCAGGCAACACCTAGTTATTAGTAGGCTGTAGCACCTTTTTGTTTCTTTTTGCATAAAGGAGGATCCACAATAATCTTCCTAACTTCTTATATTCAAACTAGCTAGTTAGAACAAAATATCAGGCAAACCAATCAGATGTGCAAAGTTAAATGTCTTTAAATATCTGTTTAAAAAAAAAAAACCAAAACAACAAAAACCTCTAGCTGACTTGTAAACTATGTAGTCCACTTTGCACTGAAGTTATTTGCTTAGGGTTTTTTAAATGCTGTTAGAGTCTAGGCTTTGAAATGTAAATGTTTGTTGATCCCTGTGTGACAGAGGTGTGCATGAATGATCATTTTTCTTAATATTTGGGGGGAGTGGGTAGAGGACTTGAGGTGTAGGTGTAGGGGGAGGCATATAGGCTAATAACATAAAATAGCTGAAATAACTTCAGCTGTAAATGGGTCTCAGAAGTATTATGAAAATAAAGTGAAACCTGAGTCTTGCAGAGGGCTGAGAACAATAAGTTACTATACAGTTTGCACTAAGAGACAAGATGAATGGTATGTGTTTAGTAATCAGGGAAACTTCGGAATCAAGCGACTGCAACTGAATATTATGTTATAGGCAAGTATTGCCTTTCTGACCCTGAAGGTTGGGGTAAACATTGCTTAGGTGAACGATTTTAAGGTTTTCAGAATCTCGTATGTTTTTTATAAATGTATATATGTATATAAATATAACAAATGTAGATACATTGTGTATATAATGAGGGATTTAAAAACAATTTTACTATTAAAATATAGTCTAAAGGTTGTTTTCATTTCAGTGATTATTTTAGTTCTGTTCATCTTCTGAAGTGTCGTGCCTGTATGGCTGTTGCACAGTGTATCTTCTAGTTTGCTAGTTCAATTTCCATATGGCTACTCTAACTAAAACTGTGATGCCACGTAATTCTTACGGTGAACACAGCAGGGACAATACTTGCTTTCAGATAGAAAAGTCTTCTGTATATATGTCATGGAATACTGTAGTACAAAACTGTGTTGAATTGAAGTGATACCATGCTCTATTTTTGTGTACCTTACTGTATGAGGTTGCCGTGATTGATACAGTAAAATATATGCTAATTGAAAATGCAGGTGTTTTGCATCTGATTTGTTAAAACTAATTTATGTTCGAAGGAATTGAAAAATAAAGAGGCCTTTAAGAAAAGGCTTAACTCTTTCCTTAAGGTTGAGTGCATGTAGCTGTCTGTTTCTCAACTGTGTTTTGCATGCAGAAGTGAGTTGGTGTACAGAGGTAATCTTGGGGGTGAAATGGGCAAGTGTGTATTTATCGTGAGCCTCAGTTGTATGAGACTGGATGGAGTGCCTGCAGAATTTAGTATTATTTTTTTTAAGTTAATTTTCAAGGCTTAGCAGCATGCCTGTTTGTTCCAACAGAACATGTCTGCAGCAGTCAGACTAATGTGGGGCAGTAAGGAGGTTTCATGTGCGATGTAAAGCTGACCTACATTGTTTTCCAGCCTTGACTCTTGATATCATTTGCAGATTTTCTGACAAAGCTTCCTGACAAGTTCATAAATGATATGTGATACTGCTGATATACTTTATGGCACTTGAGGCAGGCCTTGTGGCTGCTCTTGCATCCTTCTAGCTCCAGAGCTGGATAATTTCTCAAGTCCCAAACTAGATTGTTTTTCCTTTGGTTCTTTGTTTTGGAGCACATCACTGGAACGTCGGGTGAATGCTTAAAAGGCCTCAAGTTCCATTTACACAATCTTCTGATCTGCTGAGGTTCCTGGAAGTATTTGGGATGTTTGTAAAAATCAGGCTCAAGATGACAGAAGTATTACTGCAGGAAGTCTTGTCTTATACAATAGCACAAACAGCACAGAGGTGTTTCTGGCACATATTAAACAAGTCAGTGCTGCCTTCTAACTGGTCTGATGTTTCTGATGACATTATATGTGTCTGCTGCGCCTTTTGCTTTGAACAGAAGTTTAAAGGTTCCATGCATCATCATGTAGCTTAACTTGATGATTTGAGCTGGCAGCTCTTTAAACTTATCTTTTCTGGACGATAGTTTTGGATTCCAACCAGTTAGTTTGTGTAGCTAATCATGCTTTAGTGTCTTGTTAGGGGGAGAAGTTCCCCTTTCTGTTATTTGCTTAGAAAGGGAGGGAGCCTGAGTAATGCGATCATTGTAATGCTGCCAGAATAAGAGAAGAGTAGGAGGTGCTTCAGTTCCAAGGTGATGGAATTGAATTAGAGACAAAACAGATACTTTGAGATCATTGGGAACTAACTAGGCCTTTTAGCATGGTTGTTACTATCTGTGTGACTGCAAATGTACCTGGCTATTCCTTGTGAAGGATATTCCACAGTTCCTTCTGAAAATCATGAGTATATTTGCCTAAAGAGTTTGTAAGCATGTGAATGGGTGGTCCTGTGTGGAGCCAGGAATTGGTTTCTGTGACCCTTATGAGTCCTTTCTAAATTGGGATAGCCTATGGAATGTCTTAGAAATCTTGTATAAAATTAAGCAAAATTGGGCATTGCGCTTGTTTTATATTACTTTTTTTTTTCTAAAGTTGACCATATTCCCTTAGACAAAATTTTTTATAATGTGTCTTGCCAGTTTGAAAGTTTAGAGGCAGGGAATCAATACTTAAAGTAGCTTTCTGGTTTTGTACTTTATGTATAGCCCTGCTGCAATTACGGCAGCCTTGAGCATTGAGCCACCATACAGGGCAAAGACCAGTGCATTGGATCTTACTGCCTGAAGGAAGGCAAAAGGTTAAAATGTATGACATGGCAGCAGCTCTTGTAACTCTAAAGTCCTACAGACATGCTGCATTACTGAAGCTCTTCCATTTGAGGAGAATTGTAGGAGAGACAGAGAGCAGCTCCTTTGCTTGACAGGATGTTTGGTGTGCTAATGTGCAGAAAGCAAGGCTGTTCCTCATAGTACTGAAAGCTGTCTGCATTGAAAATATGCTAAGATATTTTATACTGTGTATTGGCCCTTTGGTTCAGGCAGGAATCTAGAATCTTGCTGCAACATCATGTGCAGAGCAGTCAGGGGTGATGGTGTGCTGATGGATAGGAGTCAGAAAAGGTGATTGTAATACCCAGCTGTGCATATAGAATTGTAGGGCCAACTGACCTGTAACCAGAGAATTAGAACACAGTGTCCAAAGTGATGTAATCCCTTTTCTTCTTTCACTTCTGGCACTGTGCCCTGCCCCTTCCACAGAGCTATGGGAACTCTGGCTATATGCTGGTTTGTTGTTATTTTATTGGGAGAGGGAAACAGCTGCCTTGCTATCCTGACCTCTGCTGAAGGAAGGGGATCCTAAGTTCTTAGGAATCCCTGCAAACAGGGGGACATTGCCATGCCTGAAGAGAATGAGATGCTACCAGGTAGCTCCTGCTTTTCCACTACAGTAACAGAGGCAGAGAGGCTATGACAATCTTTCTGACACTGAGCAGCATTCTAAGTTGTCTGTGATTAAAGCCAGGCACGGGCTTCTACTGAGCTTGGAAAGGCTTGGTGCAGGAAAGAGGTGGACAATTGGAAATGTTTCAGAAAAACATGAAGCAACCTGCTCTCTTTTTTTTTTTTTTTTTTTTTTTCCCCCCTTAGCATCAATGAGAAATTTCTCTCTCAGCATTCAGAATCTGAGAGGCACCGAATTCTTGTTACAGGGAACTTTAGAGGAGGTTGAAGGATTTTATTACTAATATTCCTTATTGGTGGGATTCTTTCTTAGTGCTGCAGGTTGTGAATGCAGGTTTTGGTGGTCATGATACTCTTCTTCAGGTTGGGCACTACAGAAAAGACATTGAGGCCCTGAGTGTGTCTAGAGAACGGCAACAAAACTGGTGAAGGGTCTGGAGCATAAATCTTATGAGAAGCGGCTGAGGGAGCTGGGAATGTTCAGTGTGGAGAAGAGGAGGCTCAGGGGAGACCTTACTGCACTCTGCAACTTCCTGAAGGGAGGCTGTGATGAGGAGGAGTTTGGCCTCTTCTCCCAGGCAACGAAGAGGACCCAGGGAAATGGCCACAAGTTGTACCAGAGGAGGTTTAGGTTAGACATGAGGAAAAACTTTTTCTCTCAGACAGTGGTCAGGCACTGGAATGGCTGCCTAGGGAGGTCATGCAGTCGCCGTCCCTGGCAGTGTTCAGGAGGCGTCTGGATGAGGAGCTGTGAGATCTGGTTTAGTAGCTTGTGGTAGCAGTGGTAATGAGAAGACGGTTGGACTAGATGATCTTCTAGGTCGTTTCCAACCTTGTGATTCTATGATTCTGTGGTGTTTCAGTGCATTGCAGCAAGGATGTGAACTACTTTGTGACCTGGGTAGCATTGCCATTTGTCATTTTCATCTTGTACTGAGCTTTCACTCTGTTCCATGTTGTGCAATTCACTGCATTGAAGACAGTGTCAAACCGTAACTTTAATGTAAGCTCAGACCTGCTGACAACTTGCATGTGGCTGCTACTTCTGCTGTTGTGGGTGTCGGGCTGTCATGCTTCCTGCTTTAGAAATCGTTCTCATGATAGTCATACTGCTCTGAGATTTTTCATCATCTACATGTTTTAAAAAAAGAAAAAGAAATACCAATGCACAACTGTTCATCGACTCCTTAGTGAAAAAATACTGCTTTTCTTTGGAGTAAGTAAAATCTGTTTGGTAGCTTGATCTGTGTGCAACATATTTAACTGCTTCATCCAAACTTTTCACAGCCTAGCAATTTATTTCTGAAGTATAACCAGTACTGGTGAACTATCATCACCTAGCTGCAGTCATTGCACATCTCCCCATTGCTGCGTGTGTGAATTCTGTTTGCTTTCCAGGTGGGCCAGACCACTTCTGTAGTGCCCCAATTGTGGATCCCTGCCAATGGCATATGCAGATCCCAAACCCTACTAAACTAACCATTAATCAAAAATGCTACCAACATGCAAGTCTAAGAAGAAGCACCGTGTTATGTGCTTCAGTGCAATTATATGAACTGGTGTGTTCTTGATGAACCTCCGCACAGGCTGCTCTGCAATGGGGAGGAGAGCTGTGAGTGTACATGTGTTCACAGGAGCTCCTAGAAACCTACTGGCTAATAATGAAAATCTTTGTGGTTCTTTAAAGGGTGGAGAGGAAATGTGTTGGAAACCTGCATTAGCACACTAGGTCTACTGAGGAGCTGAGTGGCAAAGACTGGAGTGTGGCTGGGTGGGAATGTTAAATTCAGCCCCAGAAAAAAGCTGCCCTTCTCTTACTCAGCCCTCTCTGCCACCAAAAGCTACCAAATACCTGACAGTTTTGCCTGCTTATCTGCTATGTTCAGACTGGGTTGGCTGACTGAAGGTTTTCCTTCAGCTAGGTTTTTTTGGATGTATTCTTGGTTACAGTGAAGCATTCAGTTTGCAATAGTTACAGGGGGAGTGATGTATTGTAACTCTAGAAGGTTGGGGGGGATAACAGAGAACTGCTGCCTGCTCCCTCTATGCTGGCAGAGCGTGGGTATGCTGAGCAGAAGGGCAGCTACACCAATTTACTAGCTGCAGCTAGCATGGCTCCATTCAGAAGCAGAAGGGAACAAGGATTTTATCTGCTGCATCACCTTTTCAGGGCCTGTTTCCTCGCACTGTGTTGCTGGGGTCAGCCATGCCAAGCAGGTTGGTGCTGCTGTGAGCTACCTCCTGTAACTTTGGCCCCTTTGGGATGAGGTGGCCCGGCCCTGAGGCATGCAGTGAGGAGATGGCATTTCGAGCTCTGCTTTATGCTTGGTTCCTGAACCTGAAAATGGAAACCTGTTCCAGCATCTTTTTAGATGGTGTTAGATGAGAGAGATTCTCTTATCTGTGACGAGCCTGTGGTGCATGCTGGTTTTGGGCCTCCTTGGCAGAAAGCAGTAGGCTGGATGTATATGCTCTGCCTTTCCATTGTTGGGGAGAGGGGCTTAATTCCCCATGCTGTGCATCATATTGCAGAAGTCCTTCTAGGACAACCAGTGTTACAGCTTTTGTTGTGACTGAATTCTCCTATTCTCCAGACCTCAATCATAGAAGGTTTTCTGAGAGGCACCATTCCCAGTGCTAGGGGGGAAAGCAGGTGATGTGCACACTGAGCCTGCACCTGCTATTCTCATTTTGGGAGGACGCAGCACAGCCCAAGGCTGGCTCTGGAGTGTAAAACAACTTGCCCAGCTTCTGCGAGAACATTCATGTATAACTTCTGCAGTGAATGTGTGGTGTGGGTAATAATTAAGGGTAGGAGTAGCAGAAGTGAAGCTTTGTGTTACAAGAATACTGTTTTCTGCTGCAGGCAGTGTTTCAGTGTGAATGGGATGACCTGTGTTGATTAGGCTTAAGGAAACTGCTTGCTTGTACCTCATTTAAGGAGATGTTTCAACCAGTGTCTTCCAAGACTTTCTGGGTCCTAAGGATAGGTACTGGGGACCATGGTGCTGTCCAGTTCAGAAAGTCTGGGCTATAGCTGCAGTGGTACAGAATCTTCAGGACTTTGTCATCAGGAACTCTGCCTGCTAGAAATGATCAAAATGTATTTTGCTACTTAGAACTTCCCGAGTTTGTAGTCTCAGGACAGCGTGCAAGCATCATTTGCTAGTTTTCAGAACACGATTTGAGAATCATTTTTCCATTGTACTTCCTATTTCCCCTTTTCCATAGGTCCAAAGCTATGATAACTTTTGCTGAACTCAAGTCGAATGAAGCTGCACACATTTTGGGAGGGAATGCTGCTTTGATGCTAGTTTAATCCTACTCTTTCTGCCTGTAGCTTATCACTAGGATAGGAACTGACAGTACAAAATTAATAGCAGATACGACCACAGGCTCATTAAAATCTATGAAGCCATGGGAACATGGGAAAGAAAGAATACATAAGCCAAAAAACTGTATGAATAGGAAGATAAGGGTAGAAATTTATTGCCCTGGCAATCCTATAAAGAGGAGCAGGAAAAAAAATGGTTTAAAAATTGAACTAGATAATGAAGTGGTATCTAATGACTCTGTGCAAAAGTGACTCTTCCTTTGAAACAATACAATTTTATATTCCAACACAGAAAGTGAGGGAATGACAAAGTGAGTTGATAGATTTAAAAGGAATATTAATTAGGAACAATTCAAAAGTCTGGCCAAAGAGCTATTTAAATTGATGCATTTCTAATGGAAATTCATCTGTCATGTGTTTTCCAAAAATAACTTTGTACGATACTAAATCTGTGTGTGTGCAGAGTAGACTTTGAACATCAGAAGAAAAAAATAATCAAAGGAACTCACTCCAGAGTGGGCCATGGCATGGGGCTGCTGCCTGTTGTAAGGCTGTGCCTGGACTGTGAAACAGACCTATTAGGAGGAGTTTATTGTATTGTGTCCATCCCTAATGTTCTTAGCAACTGATCTTTCTGGTAGTGGATACTGGTACTTCTGTTGACTGTTAAGATGTGGATAAGGCAAGTGGAATGCTAAGGACAGCAATGATTTACAGTGATTTTTGTTAAGCTGGCAGCTAGTTTTCAGTCCTTGAGAAAGAGGAGGTAGGGCTGGGAAGAACACAACTACGTGGCATTCAAAGAAGAGAGAAGATGATTCTTGGGGCATCTGTGTGTGTGATGTGTGGCTAGGAGGGAGGACTCAACAGTAGCCAGTTTTCTGGTTACATGTTTGCCTCTTGCTTGGATTTCCAGTCACCTTTAGTTAGCTACTATATAGTGTCCTTTTGTGTCACTTAGGTGTGTCCTAAGAGCTGTATTTGATTTGTGCCATATTTACCACCTTATATGCCACTGCAGAAGCTGTGTTTAATGCCAAGTCATTTCACTCATGCAGAGCCCTTTACAAAACCATGGCGTGTAGACCTCTGTGCACTTCCATTTCCATACGTAGGGTGCTGCTCCTGTATACTGAGGACCTTGAGGCATGAACCTATCTGCCAATGTTAAGTGCACTAATTTTGCTTTGCAGTATAAATATGAGACACTGTGAATGTTAGCACATGTCTGCATGCTTGCAGAGATTTAGCAGAAAATGAGGCTCGTAAACCCAATGTGTTCAATGTATCATGGTGCCCTTAAATTGTGCTGTTCTCTTCCCTTGGGACACAAGGCGAGTATGTGGCATAAAGGAGGCACCATGGTCAAAGAAAGCACCCAGCACATTCCTGGGGACACGGCAATGTCTTATCTGGAGTTAGACAGGGCAGGTAAAGGAAGAGGGGTTTGGAAGCTGAGAGTTAAGCTCTGGCCAGCTGCACTGCAAGTAGCAGGCAACATTTTAAGCACAGCGGACAAGTGGGATGTGAGAAACCAGAACTCACAGGAACTGGGAATTGTAGGTGGCACTGAAGAGCCAAACACAAGAACTGAAATGTGTATTTTAATATATAGTTCCATTACAGTTACAAACACAAATTGTGAGGGGGGAGATGCATCTCAAGAACAACATGTGTTATGCATCCATCTAAGTATACGAGCATGGAATTAATGTCTATTTAACATAAGGCTAAAAGCTTGTACAGATGGTGGAAAGTTGGGCAGCAGCATGTGTAGCTCATAGCATAGATCTATCTAAAATGCCATCACCTAGCATTGTTTCTTATATGGTGTTACCCATCAAATTCATCCTTAAGCTACTTGCAAAGCCGCTGAGCTGCTGCTTCAGCAAAGGTGTGCTTAGGGATGCCAGTGAGGGACACAGGCAGCTAGCTGTAGAGCATCTGGCACAGTGAGGCCCAACAGACTGATATGTGGGATTAGCAGGTACGAAATGTGCCTGGGAGCTTCCAAAGGGGAAAGTGTGACTGGCATGCTGAAAAACTCATTTTGAGCATTTCAGAGCTGTGCGCAGCCGGGTAATATGTGAAATCTCATACCACTCTGTATGTATAATAAATACTATTAATGCAATTTGCAGACAGCACAAAAGAGGCCCAAGGAGACGACATGATTCGTCAAAAGCACTGAAACTGGACCTAAAACTTTCTGGTTTCATTTCGTTAGCATGACATGCCAAGACCAACGGTGTGGGACTGGGAGAGGGTATGAGGATTTATGGAAAACATCAGCTGCCAATGACTTCATCTTCAGGCAGTTTGATTTCAGAATTTTCTTCTGTGTCTGTTTGTGGTGGTTCTCTTGTCTTTAGGAATCTGATCTCTACTATCCTGAAGGATTTCTTACATTTCAACCCCGTTGTTATTGAAGTCGAATATTAGAAGCATGCTTTCCGGGAAATAACTTTTGCTTTGTTGATTGTATTGTAGCTCTGTGTCCCTGTGAAGCTCCGCCTGCTGTCTGCTTATGAACACAACTGATATCAAGGCTAAAATGAAATGTCCTTGTGTTCTGAGTGCTCCAGCTGCAGTGGGCTTGCTTGAAGACCTAATGGATTTAATAGTAGGGTTTGCACAAGAGACTCTGTCAATGGGAGGTTTTATCTCTAACAGAAAAAAAAGTACAATGGGGATTTGTATTGATCTTTTAGTCATCAGAGTCATGAGCTAGAAAAAAAGCATTACCAGTGTTGCACGGTGGAGTTAACAAGAGAGCTTCAATCACTTGCCTGAAATTACAAAGCAGTTCAACAGCAGAGGTTGCAGTTTACAGCCTTCCTGCTGTCCCTGTTGTATTTGGTGGGCTCTGTGGCTTGCTGTACAGTGGGCAGGACAATACAGGGGTCTGGAAGAAGGCAGGAGGGAGGAAGACTTTTTGTCAGGGAAAAAGAGCTCCTAGCATTCCAGAGGAAATGCTGTGTGTTTCTCCAGCTCTAGGGCTCTTTTCTGAAGCAAATCCCATCTGAGCAGCAGCCCTGGTAACACCTGGAGCTCACAAAATGAACGTTAGACCTTTTGAAACTCTTTCAATTTCTAACTGGCAACCAAGGGCAAGCTTTTAGTGTGGAGAGAATGGATACAGTACGTGGCTAAGGAACACCTGTGACTCGCCAGACAGGTCGAGTGATTTAGATGGCAAACAAACCCCAGTTCCAACTGACAGCGTACTGCACAGCACTCCTCCCTGCTCGCCCCTGCTTGTTAATCCAGGGCTGTCCTTGGAGCCCCTCGCAGCACGGCATTATGGGACGGGTGCCAGGCGGGACTTCGGGGGAGAGGTAAGCGGGCAGCAGCCCGAACCCGTGGAGGTGAACGCGGGGATCCGGCGGGAGGGAAGGGAAAGCCTGCGGGTGTTGAAGCCGCGGGAATGTGCTTCGAGCGGCGCTCTCCGTCCTTCACTCTCCCTTGCTGTGAAAGTAGCGGTGCGAGGGCCATCTGGGGAAGAGGGTGCCGAGGAAGGATGGGCGGGGAGGGCTGCTAGCCCGCACCTATTCCAAGTCAGCACGGTGTCCCAAAGCTTTCCCAGCGCGGCTCGGCTCCGCTCCGCTCACTCCTGGGACGGCGGCTCGGCGCGGTGAGTGGACCGGAGCTGTCCGCCGCAGCCGGTACTGAACCGCAGGCGCGGAACCCGCGCCCCGCGTCGCGGAGCTGCCAAGAGCAAGTTCCCGGCGGCGGGGAGCGGGACGGCTAATGCGGAAAGGTAAGGAAGGAGCTCGCCGGGCTGCAGCGTCCCTGGGCAGGACACGGGGCCACCAGCACCTCCTCGAGCGTGGGGAGGGTGTAGTCCCCTTGAACACCCCTCGAGGGCCCCCAGTCCCACCCTGCCGACGAAGTGCTAGAGCTCAGAACCAGGCAGATTCCCGGGTGGGATGGGAGCTGGCAGGGGCAGCACCAGCCTTGGGTGCTGGTGCTTGTCTCAGCTTGTCTGCTGAGAGATCTGGAGTGTGCATGGGGTTGCACCTCTTTACGCAGGTGTCCTGGGTGGGTAACAGCGGGAGGCAGAAAGCAGATATGTATAAGCAATGGGGGCAGGCAGCCCTGGCACAGGAAAACTCTGCAACCTATGGAGTGATTTTGTGTGGGAAGTGCAGGGCTGTCTTTCTTCCCTCTCTGCAATCTGTCCTTCAGATACTGAGCAATTGCTCAGCTGTGCTTTTTGCTCTTCAGTGTTTTTTTTTTTTTTTTTAATTTATTTTTTTTCTTTTTGGTGGCTTGCTTTATTTGCTTGGCAGGGGGCAGAATCTAAGCTTCTACTACGCCAGGAATTATTCCTGCCATTTACTAATTCATTAGTAAATGAAGAGACTGGAGATCGGCTGAGTTTTCAAGCTCATCAGGTTTCCTCCTCCTCTCTAAGAAAGGCTTGTGGCACATTGGCTGAAAAAAAGTAAGTGCCAAAGGTTGACAAGGAAAAGGGCAAGAGCAATAACCACATTCAATACAATGTATGAATTTTCAGGCTAACAGCAGGGGTGTGTGGGACAGTCTAGCTGTGCTCTCATAGGCCCAAATGTCCAATATAAGTCTGCAATATAGGTTTAGCCTTCATCCTTCCTATAAAAGCAAGAATAAGGTCTGAGTGCAGAATATGAGGGCTTCCCAATAAAGTACCTGTGGCAGCTTAATCTTAATTCTTAATCTAATAAATAAGAGAATAATTTATTAATTAAACTTAATCTCATTTTGAAGTCTGATTAAATTAAGGGGAAAAGAGCTTTCACAATCAGTCTCTCTCAGCAATTGATCTTAAATCCAGCAGCAGCTTTGTATGCCCAGCGACTGTGTGGCTGAGCAGACTGGTCCTAAAGGGCTGCATCATGTGGCCAGGCAGCCCTAAGGAGATGTTCTTGTCTGAAAAACCTCCCACGGTATGCAGAGATTGAGTAATGATTGAGCATTCTCATGACTTTTGAGTCTTTTTGAGCTGGAACGAAACTCCAGCAGTTGTTTCAGAAATGTGTGTGGATGCGTTTGGTACTCACACTGATCATTCTGTGGTTGATGACTGCTAAACCTGACAGCACAGGCACAGGGCTTGTGTAAGCTTCCCTGTCATGTACCCACTGGAGGGCAATTCCCAGACAGTGCAATGTCTTAGTGCAGGTCGCTGGGGTGCACTTTAAATCAGAGCAGTTTGTAGCATTGTCAATCAAGGAAAACCCCATTCTGCTTCAGGAAGACCCCTGTGGGCAAACTTGGGGCCAGGTCCCTGCACCGCACATAAATGGGCTCGGACAATTTTCCACTTTCAGCTCCTTTGGAGAGGAAGGGCTTTATGAGCTCCTGGTGAAATGGGAAAGCCTGAAAGTTTTGCAGTAGTTTTTGTGCTAATCCTAGTTTAACTTGCCTGTGCACTGTGCATAGCTGAGTTTATAGGATCTAGATTATTAATTATTTTCAGATACAAAAATGATAGCTCTCCATATTCCCATTGAACCCTATTCGCATATGATCTGTGTGTCAATGACATCAGCATATCCATCAGTGCAAGGGCTGTTTTTTAACCATTTTCTGTATGAGAGATGTGTGCTTTATAAATAGTTCAAGCACAACTGTATAAATAAAGCCTGTCCCAAGCAATGTATCAGAAATAGAAGTTCATCTCCCCTGGATGTTTGTTACTGTTTACCAGCTTGATCTCACAGGACCCCTGCAGCTCCCCGCTGTGCTAGGAGATGGAGACCTGCCAGTGTCTGAAGGAGATAAGAGTCCTGCAGGCACTGCAGGTTCTCTCCTTCCCTTGCTTCAGGGTGCATGCGTACTGAGGAGCAGGAACAATTCCTTCTAGACTGCACGAGGCCATGCCCTGTTCTGTCACCAGCACAGCTGTGTGATATCAGTCTCCCCTTTCTCCCAGCAGCGTGTCATATTCCAAGAGTGTGTTCTGCTGAAGTATCTCAGCCAGGCAGAGTACCTGTCCAGCTGCTTTCTCACATAGACTCTGGAGGAAGACAGAATTATGGCCTGGAGAAGAGCTGTGAATTACGAGAATTACAGGAATTAGTTGCTCAGCCCTAAATAAAGATTGTTTCCAATTAGGTTAACAAAAGGTGTTATTCTCACAGACAGAGTCACTCAGTCTGGTACTTCTGGGTGTAACTCACTTGTTCCTCTACCATGGGCACTCTGAGCCATTTAAAGAGCACAGGAGAGTGAAGGAGATGATTTTCACTGCACTTAGAAGCACTGAGAACCCACTGTGCTCTGTGAGTGGGTGCTCAGCAGCCTCTGCTCCTGCTGGGCTTGCTCTCTGCCCCAGCTTTGCTCCCAGGACTCCCAGTCACCACTCAGCAGCTGAGGACGTTATACTGGGATGCACACAGGGGTGGTCAGAGCTGCAGGCAGTGCTGAAAGCATGAGTATGGGCAAGTGCTGTAACTCAGTGCCCAAACAGAGCTAATTACTAGCATGATGTGCATTTATCCGAAAGGCATAGGCTTTTAATGTGCACATAGAAAGTGAGCTGTGGGAGCTCTGTCCATTTTTTAATGTGTTTCTGGCTAAGGGGGAAGAAAGAGTTGCTTTCTCAAGAAATTCCCAAGAAAAACTTAGAAATCAATGAATATGTGACAAAATCTCCTTCCTCCTTTCCATATCCATAGCATGGGTCCAATTGCTTTGTTGTTTTCTAATAAATTTAGCCTTAGCATCAATTAAAATGCTAAGGAAAAGTGGGCTTTGCAGGACATCCATTACAGAAAGCAGATGGAGACTGGATTTTTGTTAGCTGTGAAATTAAATACTCTGAAGCAGCTTTTTCACGGCAGTTATGAACATGTGTCAAGGGGCTGTTCTCTCTCTGTCCTTGCATGTGTTAGAGAGAAGTAAAGCACGCATTTCCTTCACAAACCTTTTAGAAAGTGGCCTGAGAAAGGGAGAAACTGGGTTGCCAGAGAACTTTTCTAGTCATTGGTCTGAACTTAAAGTCTAATTGTTGAGACTGAAACATGAGAGACTTACAAACCGGCACTGAAAGAACAAGGAGGGAGGGAACAGAATCACTGTGAAGAATTTTTAAAAGCAGGGATTGCTCAGAGCACTCAGATTTCTTTCCATATTTAACAAATTCTGCAGCATTCTGTCAGTTCCACCTGCTCCCTTCAGCTAGAGCTTCAGATCCTTGCCTGTGTTCTTGCAGCCAGCTGTCTCCCACTGAAGCCCAGATTCACCATCGCTGCTCCTTCTTAAGATAAAATGAGTCAAAAGACTTTAAACAAATCCTGAGCGTGCCCCACTGTTCTTCATGAATCATGGCATAATATGGAGAAGATTTGAAGCTGTGGACAAGATCTGACAGAAGGTAGAAAAAGACTGAGAAACCTGCTGCTGTTACATGAATGGATGGAATGCTTCAGAGCTGCACTGTATCTCTTTCTCATCACCAAAATCCAATAAATGCACTGGGGAAGGAGGCTGTTGCACTGTCCAGCTTCCTGAAAGCCTTCAGCAATAAGATGGAATTGACATTTAATTTAAAATCACATTTACTGGATACTCTTATTGTATTTGTATGCTGCTTTGCAGATGGGAAATGCAGCACCTCCCTGCTCATCTCTATGTTATTAGAGAGGGAAGACCTGATTTCTGGCATGCTCTGCTTGCTCTGTGGTAAGGCCAGATAGCTCTTACAGCTCTCCCACAGCTGTGGGCAGCCCCAGTACCTACCAGAGTTGGTCAGGCTTCTTGCACTCACTGTTGCTTCTGGAAGTTGTTATCGTGGGTTAGGGGTGCTGACCCTGCCTTGGGTCCAGAGGTGAATGATGGGCAGGAAAAAAACCCCAGTTGGGAGGATTTGGCAAACCTGGGCTATGTTGTGGCTTAGCTGGAGCCTGCTGCTGCTGCAAGCAGGACTTTGACAGGTTTTGGTGCCCATGCAGTGAGGGCTGAGCAGTAGGTGGGCTGCAGATGCTGAGTGATGGGGCTCCCAGTCCTTCCAGGGACAGATTCTGTCTCAGTAACTGCTGTGCTCCATGTTCTGCTGGAGATTGGAGTTGTTGAGCACTATAGCACTTGCCTCAGCTGCTGAAATAATGCATATTGCTAAAAACCCAAAGAAAAACTGCAGTAAAATTCCTCACTTCGAGAAATTCTTGGTAAAGCAGCTTGTCGGAGGGATAATGGCAGCTTCAGAACATTGGTGATGTGTCATGGGTTTCACCCAATCTCCTAAGACTCCACATGCAGCTCTGCCACGAAGTAACTTTAGTGCAAACCCTCTTGCACAGGTGGGGATATTGCTGCTTGTGCCCTTTAAACTCAGGTCAAGTGGAAGAAGTCCAGCTGCAGTGGCTAATCTCATACAGACTGCACAATCGTTTAGAAAAAGCTAAGGGTACTTATGAAGCATAGCTCAGAGCTCAGTTCTTTCCAAAAGATAAGCTCCTGAGCTGCAGATAATTACTAGTGCTCTCTTTTTATGCCTTCTTTTAGATTAGGCTGTAGAAACAGCCTGCATATGCTTTAAAGATTAAAATAAATGAGTATTTCTTGGTGTGGCTGAGTTAAAAATAACAATGAAATGATCACGGTGGCTGGGAAAACTGGAGGTGCTTGCTGTGAGTCAGTGCAGGGGCCAGGGTCTGATGGCAGGGTGGTGCCAGTCTGCCACTTGGGATGGTCACGTAGCTGCCCTGGGACATGGCACTGCTTGGGAGTGGTGGCAGGTTCCACCAGACTGACAGAACTTCAGTATCTGTAATTAGTAACATCTGCATCCTACATATTTTCTGGTTATTCTGTTTTTCTTTTTTATTCAGTGCAAAGTATATCCTTGAATAAACTCACAGGTAAGACCAAGTTAGGATTGGGCTACCCGTCCTTGTGGAAAGAGGACTAGAGTCTCCTACTGTTCTGATATCATAGGAAAAGATCTAAGTAAGGTAACTGCAGGGCAATTGAGTAAGGAAGATGAAGCAACATAGTTACACAAGAAAATGAAGAAATCCTAACTTGGAAATGACTGGCGTAAGTAAATACATTGATAAATATAGAAATCAGTCACTGAAATAATGGCAAAATATTCTTCTACTGGTTCAAAAATATGGAAGTTAGTGCATATTTTGTTGAAGGAAGACAAACTTACCTTCATTCCAAGCTCTGACAAATCTAAGCTTCTTAAATTTCAGGATAGTTTTTTTTAAATGAAAAGACCCATGGTTTTCTTTGATTTATTTGCTTCAGAGTGATTTAATTCATTCTAGCTGTGTCAATTCATTGCTTCCATTTAATTTATAAAACTACTCTGGGCATACGATCATGAGATGTCACACTGTTACCGCTGACTGCCAGAGGGCAGTAATGATCACTTTACCTCAGTGGAAATCACAAATGGTTGACGTGCTGGTACAGACCTCACTCCTTTTGCAGGTGCCTCGTTTCAGAATAACAATAGAAATAAGAGTATGTTTGCTATTTCAGCATGGTTATGATATAGTACCATGCCTAGTATAATAGCATCTGGAACATTAAACTCAAGTACAGCTCCTGCAGCCAAGAGAACCTCTTGGTCTGGGCAGGAGTAAGAATCCGCATGGGTCAGTGTCAGCCTGATGACAGCACAACTTTACCAGCTCCCCATTCTGGCTTGCACATGTACATTCTCAGCTGGTACAGGACAAAAAAAGACAAGACAGATAACACATGCTTGCCTCCAGCAGACAAACAAGTCTCAAAAGTTGGCAGCATCAGTCCGCTGGCACTGACAGCACAGAGATTCTCAGTGAGCAGAATTTTTGACAGTCCTCCTTGCACTGAACAAACGTAACGCAGAATCTGAACACACATTCACACCCTTCACAGCACTGTAACTTGGATTTACGCACCTTCCTTGATCTATTTTAAGACTGATGGGTAACTGAAATGTAATTAAGTCCACTGTCATCTAGAAGGATGAAGGAAAAATACAGATCCTCTTCTAAAGAGAAAATCAAGCATTAATTCATTTCTGGTCAATACCAGAAGCTGATTTTGTGTTTCATTCAGACTTTGCCCAGTATGTTTTCCAGCTCTAGGATGAGCACAGTTTTTCAAAATAACAGTAATAATAAGGAAAAGCAGGTCATGTAACATGTTATTCTGGAAACTGCTTAGTCAGCACAGGATTAAGATTCCAAATAGTCTTCCATTTTCCCAGCTGGTAACCAGTTGATTAAAAAAAGCCTAATAACAAAACCAGACCAAAAATGACTCTTTCATATCTACATTAGATTTCTGTAGACTCCTTCTTCCCCCATGTACACATTTTATTCATCAAACCAACAACAGGGAAAGAGTTGCTTTTGATTCCACTAGAATTCAAGAAGTCCGCTAGTGCGTTCTAAAGTGTTAGGAATGCTTCCTGAATTTAGGCAAAAGAAAAGCTGTTGCTTTCTTAGACTTGAAGTCACTGTGCTAGCAAGGAGCAACTACCAACTAGACAAAACCAACTGCAACTGCCTTTAGCAAAATAAAAAAGCGTTACAGAACTGCATTTGAAATTGCAGTTTTAATGTCATACGGATCCCCACCTCTTGCAAGTCATGTCTAACCCACAGCACTGATTAGGACAACATCTCAGAATATAAAAATAAAACATCCATCCCATTAAATATCCCAAGACAATTTTATATGACAAAAATATGGAGGTATTAAGAGGTTCTTTGTGTGCAGCATCTGCTATTTGTCAAGGCAATGATCTTCTGTGGATTCAAAACGTGCAAGTCTGTGGACTTCAATACCCCCAAGGCAGAGGCGGTTGGAACTGGATGATCTCTAAGGTCTCTTCAAACCCAAATCATTCTTTGATCCTGTAAGTCTCATAAATCATGGATTTATCCCAGCCAGACTCCCTTACTAGTGCTGAAACAAAAGTCATAGTTTAAACTGTCAAGCCTCTCCATGTGAATCGGTACATATTTTAAAAGAAAAAAAAAAAAGCTGCAACTCACCCTATTTTGCAGTCATATGATGGCTCTGTACTTCAAACATTCACAGCAGGCTTTATAATAGGACCCACATTAAACAACAATTAAAATTAAACAAAAAAACCAAAAACAATTAAACAATTTCATGGCAGATGCTTCCACAGGCTGCATTAAATTTGCTGTGATGTAAAAGCTGGAAAGTTCTTCATTCAGTCCAGAGTCTGACACTTAAGTGGCTCAGTCACTGACTAATAATATCAAGCAAAGTAGATCTGCTTTTTGATGTTTAAACATACAGAACAAGATATGCCCAAAATCAGAAGCTTTTGTGCAGTTACACGCTTGATACTTAAATTCACTTTCTAAAGTATAATGATAAACTCCCTACGCTTCTTCCCTGGTCTGCTACAACAGCTCTTGCTCATCATCTTCAGAGCCCGAGGGTCCTTGTCGTACCTCTTCATACCATTTGTTTGTGAGAGTTTTCATCTGTATGCGCCCATGATGCAAGTCCTAAGGCACAAGAAAACATCGTCACTGAGCTACAACACAACTTGTTTGTCAGAGAGCAAAACAGAATGATGAGTTAAGTGTACTCCTCATGAAATAATCTGCTTGTGGTCTAAGTGTACAAAACATGTCAAATGCTCAATCAGCCATTAATTACTTCCAGGGATGATATTTTGAGAGATTTTTCTTTGTTTTCTACACAGTCTTCTTCTGTGGATTTCAACAATTACAGAGTTGTCTAGAAGGCAATATTTTTGAATCTCACTCCTCTCAACATGTTTCCAGAGACAGCAGAAAGCTTGTGACCTGCTTTGGCAATTCACATACTTTTCTACCATTTGGGTTGCAGTCTTGATGGCAGCCTGCGTTTTTGGCTACCAATTACAAATCAAATGCCATTTCTTGATTTCTTGATTCATTCCTTGTTTTGCAAAATAAAAAAAAATTAAAACCCTTTGGCTTTTGTGGAAAAGTTCTTAAAGAGTTCTTTTGAAACTACAAAATACCAGAAAAATTACATGTTTGAGCAGACTAGGAAAATGGAATACATAAACACAAAGTCTTTAATCTCACAGCAAAAATACTTAATTCAAATTGGAGAGGAAAACAAAAAGTGAATTATGTAGCCAAGGAATATCAGGCTTCTGAGGCCTGGAGTGAAAACAGCATTGTATTCACACCTCTCAGAGCTACTCAGTGTTAAGCTATGTGTTCAGCCAGGTGTCATTTTGCATTTACAGCTTCAGACTCTTCATCTCATAGTAAAGAAACATAAAAAATGAAGGTTGCAATTTCACAGAATCACAGAATGGCCATTTTTTGGCCACAGTTCCAAGCAAAAAGCTGTGCTAGGCAGAAAAATCCATTTAATCCAACCTGCAATTGTGCAGTGCAGCTTTTAATTACAGTTACTCTACATATGCACAAGGAAGGCATTAGATGGCTCACTACCCTTTGTGTAGAAGTTGTATAGTTGTACTATGACCCTTGAATGGTACTGAGTGAAATGAGAGCCAACTCTACCACAGTTTTGCTTCAAGAAAACAAGACAGACTTACTTCTTGTGTGAGTCTTCTGGTGAAGAAAGGATTCAAATACTTAGCATCAAGCCACATAAACCCTTTGAGGTCCTGGCGTTTTATGTACTGGGCTTCATATTCCTCCTCTGTGAGCTCTGATAAATGCTCGGATTCTATGGTATTTCCCTAGAAACATCACAAATATTGCAATAACCTGAGAAAAAAAGTTATTTCCTCCCACTTGCTTCACCGCCTTCTGCTGTCTCCTTTTTCACAGTCAATTCCTATGCCAGAACAAAATGGAAATAATCACCTCAGCCTACCAGGGCTTACAGCTGCATGAATCTGTCCAGCTGTTGATTCCCAGAGTCACTTACCTTCCTTTTTCATGCCAACAGGCTTAAAATACTCCATAGTTTTGTACTGTTGTTATTGCTAAGAAGGGATTTCTAGTGTGCAAGCTTCCTCGTATGATCTAGGCAACAAGTATATGTAGCAAACAATGCTTTTGTGTCATTGTCTCACTGAAAAAAAAAAAAGCCCTATATCAGAGCACACCACACTACCTGCACTCTTCTTATACACACTCACCTCCATAGACAGAGTAAGCTAATTCTGAAGTTTTATAAAGCCTCATTCCAAGAGAAGTTGTTTTTCAGATCCACAGAACAATTCTCTGCATGCATTGTTTTATGGCTTGGGACCAAAGGAGGAAAATGCTTCATGATACTTTATGTACTCCTGTCTTCAGGAGTTTTCAGACTGGACATTAGTTTCCTTCAGTATTTCTGATTATTTTAAAGCCAGAATCTGCCTTAAAATAAAACCCAGTCACAGTGGTGCTGTTGTTACCAACTTATTAAGGCCCTCTGCTTTGACTTTTTCAAAATCTGCCTTTTATTATTAATTCCTGACTCACAATATACTAGCTCCTTTCTGTCTGTGACTCAGTCTATCCTGTAACATCTGCCCTATGTTTTAAGGCTACTTTAATTTGTATGGGTTCGTTTATAATTAAAATGAGTTAAGAGACAAAGCTTCTCACCCCTTTGTCTAAGCAGTTACTTGCGTACATGCTAACCAAGCTCTCTGGGATACTTTGAGTACTATTCAGCTTTTTTCTACCATGCTTCCACTAATTTGGTTTTACTTTTTAGTGAAAAAAAATCATACTAGTTTTCTTTGAAAATGAAATAAATAATTGTCTGAATAAAACAACAACATACCATTTTCTCTGTCTTGCTAAGATTAATGTCTTTTTTGTTCCTCTTGCGTGCTTTGGAGTCTTCAATGTCAATCAGTCTGATAAGGGGCATAGTTCCTCCTCCCAGCAGCAAAACTGTGAACAGCACTATGATGATTGTAGTTGTTCCAATGAGCTGACGCTTCTCTATTGGTTCCAAGCCCAAATGGAGGCTGAGTGCATAGGGAATTGCACCACGTAAACCTGCAGAGAGAACAATAAATCGGTGAAGAGTGAATCAGCACCAATGCTGGTCCCTAGCACTCTGTTAACTCAACAGGAATCCTCCACTTTCGTGATTTTTATGATCCTATTCTGTGCTCGTTTATCTATTACTTGGTTATAATCTTAAAATGAATCAGAGGTACTGCTTTTCAAACTGAGCTGTTTGATTTTTAGAGAACTAGATTCTTTGAAGAAAAGTTTTACTTGGGATCTATACTGCACTGTTTTCCTAAACAAAAGGGAAAGATAACATATTCAGTTGCACTTGGGTTTGAGAATGGTGCAAGTGTAAAGTTTTCCATGGATGGAAGGGAGGACCAGTTCCTCCCAAACCAGCCCACACAAGGAAAGAGAGAGAAAACATTTTTTCCAGTCCTCCATAGTTTGATTTGTAACTTACCACTAAACCACATGATAAACATCATTTTAGGGGTGATTTTATGATCACGGAAAAAGTTGAGTAGGTAGGAAAGGGGGAAAATATTCACTGCTCTACCAAATAGAACAAGTACCTGAAAAACAAAAACCAAAGCAAAAGACCACTTGATGTGTTACGGTCACATAGGCTCAAATTGCATTTCATTTAGCTTGTACCAGCTAACAGTAATACACCCTTCCCACCCATAAGTCTCATAAATAGGTGTGCTGCTAAATCAACAAAAAACCCACAAACTTGTCAGCATCAGTTAAACGTTTTGTCTGCTTAGCTGAATTTAAACCAGACTCGTCACTGACCAGACTCTATTTTACTTCTGATAAACAAATGAAACCCAGAAGGCATTCCAGATAGACCAAGAATTATTTTGGGTATATATTTCCCTCAGTTCAGTTCCTTTAATTGTTCTTTTGACACAGCTGCTAACACAGCCAAAGCAATGTTTCTATTGCCTCCCATGGACCAGTTCCTCATTGAAAAAGGCCAGAAGCCAAATATATAGCATTGCAATTCAGTTCCTTTGCACTTTACTGGATATGGCTGTAAAATACACCAAACATCTAAGCAACAAAAAAGTACTACTGCTTTAATGACAGATAATCAATGAATACAGTGAAAATTAACTCAGAAAAACAGCTACTCACAATGGTGCTGCTTTGTAAACTCCACAACAAACACACCTTGAACAAGGTAAATATACTAGAATTAGTCAGCAGGATTCTTGAAGGCCTCTGCTGTTTTCCTTTATGAATCACCCCAAAATTAGTCAATTTGCGTTATGGCTGTGAGGGCAATGCTAGAAGGAAGTGTCACACCTTAGATATATATTAGGTAAGGAAGTTGGGTACATATGTGTAATGCAGTGAGAGCAGTTCTCCATGCTGATAAAATTATCTGTAGATTGTAGAAAACAATTCTTTCCTTGGACCATGGGCTAAAACAAACTAGTGTGCATTGAGGTATATGACTAGAAATTTCCCTCTTGCCAATCTGCAAAGAGAATGCATTTTTCATATTTCAGTTAAATAATTACAATAGCAAAATATGTAGATAAGTTCCACGTGAAACAAAAGCTACACTGAAATACAAAGTGAAGGAATTGAGAATAGAGTCAAAGAATGAGCAGACATTAAAGAAGTTCTGAGAAAGTACTACCTCTGAAGAAGGGAAGCTTTTTCATCATGTCACTTCTTCACAGAGTGAAGTAGTAATGCATGGACTTAATTCACACAAATCATTCATGATGCTACAAATGCATAGAAACCGCGGGATTGTTTTCCTGAGAGAAATGACTTCTGAGATTATTTTAATAAAGCAAAATAAGCAAGGTTCTTTTCCTTATTAGTGTTTCAAAATAGCAGTAAACTGGAATTCCTTAAAGGCTGACATATGCATATACCACAGCACTAAGAACAGAAAGAGGAAGTTCATGCTTATCAGTAAGAACTAACTCCGTGCAATAAATACAATTATAATAGTATATTTCATTTAAAAAAACTATAAAATCTAACAAAGAGCTTAAAATATTTTAAGTGCAATTTTTCTCCACAACCACCACAGAAAAATACCTAAACAATTTTGAAAGAAATACCTACTATGCACCAGATGACGAAGGACATCTCAAACTTGTGAGGAAAACTAAAAATAGACAGGCCAAGAAATGCAAAAACACACGTTTCTGAAAAAGAGAAGTCACATTTTAAATATACAATTCTGTGAAACCTTTTGTATTCCCATTATAAGTTACTACATATGGAGCATAAAATAAATATTTCCTGACTTTCCAATGCACAAAAAAAAAAAAGAGGAGTCTTTTTGCAGAGGAACATGGGAGTCAGAGATCTCTCTTTGGCTATCAGCCTTGTTGCAAATCTTAGCAGGAGCCTGCAGAATAGGAGATGAAGATTTACTGGATGTTTTATCCAGTACATCAGGAAAGGTGACTTTCGACTGCCTTCCAGCATCCGCTACTAAAAAGCTTTCTCTTAAAGACACGTACCACTAACACATGAATGGCGGGAGGAAAACTCCTATCTCTCCTGCTCCCTTTGCAATCACAGTTTTAAGCAAATCAATTTTTCAGCTATGTTAGATATACCACAGGTAGCACATACCACACATGAAAGCAACGGTTCTCAGTGTCTGCTGCATTAATATCTGTGTAACAGGGGAGAGGTTATGGTGTGTATAGTGGGACATCACGATGCCAGAGAACAGGATTGCCATGATACCTGTAAATAAAATGCAGTAATCAAGTACAGATTAACTTGTAAACTGCAAATACGGTGTGCGCTTATACTCTATACTAATACAAAAGCTTCTGAAGCAATGAGTGAGGTTTCTCTTACCACTGAAAGTTGCACCGATTTCATCCTGCTGGATATATTAAATACTAGGAGGTCCGAGACAGGTCAACTGCAAGCTAATATAAATCCCCATAGTCACTGCTTTCCCATAAAAGTGAAGGAAATAAACTGTTTGAGAGGTTTGCCTGCCGTTCACTATCCTAACAGGCAGACAGATATGATCAAAAAAGGAGTAAGAACAATTTGAGAGTAGTGGGGCTAGAGGACTGTATCATTTTGTTCTCCCAGACAAGTCATTCATTCCTACCTGCTCATCAGTCAGTCCCAATCAGAAGCAGAATGAGACCAACAGGGCCCAGGTTGAATCCATTCCAGTATGGGGTACTAAGTCATTAAAAGTTAAGCAGGTGTACTTGCAATTTGTTATCAGTATGAGAACAAGAAAAGCTATTGAGATTTGAGAATTCTGGGCATAAGTGTCCTTTTATAAGCTACAACCTGATGCTTTAAGGCCTGTAAGGAATGCTACTGTGCAGAATGTCTCTCTTTCCAAATGACAGGACACAAAGTAGCTACTACAGGTTATTTCAGATATTAATAATAGCCATCAGTTATGGGAAAATTTACCATTATACAGTTGAGTTGACCTAATGACATGCATAGTTTGGATAGATGTACTGTAACTGGTAACACAGGCCTAAAGAGCTGTCTCAGACTTCACTGTATTCTTGCATCTTTGATTTGTGTTGCAGTTTTTCCATCTACCTTGCTTCACAGTGTATGGAAATAATCTGAATTTCAACCTATTTCTCTAACTGCCCAAGACACATCACAGGTGCTGTCAATTGTTCTCTATTCATAGCGAGCTAGATATCTTAAGGGAAGTTTTAAACACATCCATTGTCTGCTGCATAGACTTACATCTGAGAAAGATATCATTTGAGATGGTAGTAAGGATTGTGCAAGTATAGCAATACATTTCAAAAACAACTACAGTACTCCTTATCACAAAACATTAAAAAAAAACAACAACAACATAACCCAGAAGAAATCAACTGCAATGCAAATTTCAAGAGGACAAGATGACATCCGGTAGCATACCTAGTTAGCCCAAACCACAGAAAATAAAAGACCAAAATTGTTTGGTTAGAGCTACGTGCCCAGCGGTGGCCCAGATGAACAAAACTGGAAGGATTACACCACCCGAGGCAGAGTGAGAATAATCCTTTGTTTCAAACAGAGGTGAATTAAGGCCTTCAAAATTTGTTATTTCCTGAGAATTCATTCTTGAAGATGCCTGAGCAAATCAGAGAGCTTTTCTTCACAAATAAAATGACAAAGAACCTCTATTATCCTGAGACCATCAGATTAAGAATGCTATTACTTCTTCCTGTATACAAGTGTATGTGTTTGTTACATAATGCAATAGCACAAATTCTGTAATACTTTATTATTGTTCTTTAAATTCAGAAGCATGTCAAATTAGAAGTAGAAAAGGCCATGTGCTGATATGATTCAATGCATGATCTTTTCACAAGGAAAATAATGTGTTCACAGCAACATAAATGTTTCAATACAACAAACTGCTCATATTTCAGATAATTTCTTGGTCTATATACACAAAACCGTTCTAGATGCAAGTGGGCAGAATGGAACGTTTGTATTAGCATTACATATCTCAGTTGTGTAAATACCATGATTACATGCCACATCTTCATACAAAATAAAAAGAAGCCAACATCAGCCAAACAAAAATCCTCTGGTATCAGTGAAGATATGCCGATGAATATTACTCTAAAATATTTACAATAGCATGCACACATTTTTTCAGAAAATCAGGAACTCTGATTTTAGACCTGCAAATCATTTATAAAAAATGTCACAAACTTGTTATGTTCTCATTGTATACACCAAGTTGTAGATCAAATATCTTTTAATGAACTTAAAAATAAACCAGTATGTTAAAAAAAAAAGAACCAAGCAGGTTCCTATAAATTACATTAACTACTGCATCCTTTCCCACCTTCCTTTGGGAAATGAGACAGGAAGCTGACCATCTTTAAATAAATAAATAAACAAACAAACCAACCCCAAACACTTAAGTCACCAGAGGTCACAGATGGCGGGTGTGCAGCAGAACTGGAACCCTGTCTCTGTACTTGATTCTACAGAATACTGAAAAATTCACCTGTAAAACCCTTTTCTTGGCCCTCAGCAAACTTCATCTGAGTGTCCAGAGATGTATACCTGCAATACTCATTGGCTGGTCTCAACTGACTTATCCAACGGCACAGAAAGATGTGCAGAAAGACAGCTACTGGGTTGGACATTACTTAAGTTAGCTAATGCAGCCAAACTCCACAGCATGCAGCTGAAATCTGTCTTCTGTGGTAGGCAGAGGTAATTGGAGAGAATATTAGTATTTGTGTTGAATAGCTAATACTTATGAAAGTTTCAGATATCTCTTCTATGCATCTGTAACAGTTAATAAAAAATATTTCCCTAAAATAAGGCAAGGTCAGAAGTAAGAGCACAGGTTAAATGAGAAAACATTAAAAACAAACAACAACAAAATAGAGACCATCTTAGACACAAATAACAAATACTCAAACTTATCAGAGAAATTTGCAAATAATTGCTTTGCTACTCACCTGAGAGTGAGATACCTTCTGCAAGTCCATAAGGAAGATAAGCAAAGATAATCATCATCCCAAACTCTAGAGAGGGAGTCTTTCTTAAATCAATGTGCTTTAGCACGTGCACACAAAAGTGTTATGGAAAAGGTAAGCAAAAATTTTTCTTTATACATATTTTTATCATTCCATTATAAAACAGCAGAGTGCTTAATGTACTTATCTGCTGAATAACTAACAAAGCCAACAAGTTGCCCCAGGACTCAAGCATGTAAAGATTAATAATTTCTTACAAGGAGTGTTTTTTTTTTTTTTTTAAATAGAACCTACAGCTATCAGAATGGACAGACTTAGAAAAGTTCTCCTGTTATGCTACCTATCCAGTATCGACAGCAGCATGCCAAACATCCAGAAGGAATCTCTCTCTATGCATTCAGTCTTTGAAATTTCTTCAAGACTACTGTAAATGTGCCACAGAGAACTGTTAAGTAGTAAAGGCTTTCCAAAAAACAGAGTAGAGGTATGAAACAAAGTAAAATAATAGGGAGTTTTTTGCCTTTTTTTTTTTTTAAACTCATAACATCCTTTTGGTATATTAAATATTTAAAACTTACATTTGTAAGTCAGAAGTTGCGGACATTAGTCTAGAGCTGCAAATTTGACTTTGTGTCATGTGACATGGATGTTCACAGGAGGAATATAGTCATGAACCAGCAACAACCTTCAATTGTGTTTATTTGCTGGCAACTACTAGGTGATTTCTTTTGCTATATTGAAATTTTGCACATCAGTGGGAAATCTAATATTCTGAGGCACAAAACCTGTAATAAGGCAAATAAGCTGCTTTTTCTTTTCTCTTGGTATCATTTATGTATCAGTGAAAGAAATATTAAGCATCTGTCATCCTCTTTTGTTGTGATGTAAGGAGTATTTTAAAACTTCATGGAATCAGGCTAGAGAACCAAAAGAAGAAACATATCTGTATTTAATCAGACACTCTGTTCTTGTTATTTACAAACAAAGTGTTTAACAGCATGTTCCAAATTACATGAGTAGCTGTTACAGGAGTCTAGAACAGAAAATTACCTACAGTGAATGCAGCGCTATCATTAAACCAAGCTCTCAACAGGAGTGCCCAACTTAAATAAACATCCTTCCTAATCTCAGCAGAGAAGCCTCTGGGTTATTTAGCAACCAGTTCATGCAAGTGGAAAGAGCAAAATAAAACTCATAATTAAACCAAATAGAACAGTATTCATCTTCAGCTAACTGAATACATACAGACAAATGAGCTGGACTGACTCAAAAACCATTCGGAAAAGGAGCACTTTTATTTTTAACTAACTGTTTTACATATGTAAATGAGGAGCCACGTTTGTTTTAATACTGAAACTGAATTAAGTTACTTTGAATTTACAAAACTGTGACCATATTTTATTACACTCCATACACTGCACATAATATAAGCTACAATACAGCATTTCAGATCTTAATTATGTTCATAAAAAAATCTAACGCAACTTCTTAATGTATACCCATGGTCAATAATGTAAGAATAAAATAAGCATGAGAAATCCTCAACCAACAAAGCGGTCTTTATTAAGAAGTATCCCCTAAGGAATGCAGGAGAACACAGGAGAGGAAATACTATTTGAATGTTAGAGTTCATCAATTTGTGTGTGTTAAAAAAGGATATTAATGCAGAAATAAGGCCAGTAAGTGTTCCAAGTGCTGCAGAGCCAAAGAACATCTTAAGAAAGTATCCCAGCGCCTGTAGAAAAGTTTGCCATCCACTTACATCTGACATGTTTTCTCTTGTCAAACCTTCTGCAGTGCTGGATATAATTAAAAAAAATAATAATACAGAACAAGTAGTTGTAAATTGTAAGCCTTGACTCAAAAAAAGCCAAACAGCTTTTGAGAATAACAAAAAAGTCTTTATTCCTTTGTTGCTACCACTCTTAAAAGGCTTCTACTGTGATACATATAGCAAGAGGAGTGTCAAAAGATGTTGCATCAAATCTTATTGTAATCCCCAAAGGGAAAGCTACTTCTGAAAAATCCAAAATTGCTCTCCTAAAGAATTCTCAAATTGGTGTAAATAGGCCATGACAATGCCCAATATTACAAAACAGTTTTCAAAATCTGAAAGCACATTTACCACGATAGAAACCTTGGGTATGGAAAAAGACAGATCATGCAGTCCTCAGAAGAACAAATGAACAGGGAGAACTCTCATCAAATGCTCAGGTGTGAATAAGAGTCAAGAAGGTCACTGGAGAAAAACAAAGAACCACTTAAGAGGAAAGATACTAAATATCTTTGAATTTCAGGAATATATTTCATAGACTTTCATAAAATCATCAATAAAAAGATGTGGTTCCATTTGACTGCTCTTAGTCTTTATGGCCTTCCATAAAGAGACCATGGCCATATTTAAAGCTATTAGTTCATTGAAAAAAGACTCCCCTCCTCCTGTCACTACCTGCCCTTATAAAAAGTCTATCCCGAGCTTTCCTGTAGGCCCCTTCAGGCCCTGTAAGACTGCTATAAGGTCCCCCCAAAGCCTTCTCTTCCCCAGGCTGAAGAGCCCCAAGTCTCTCAGCCTGTCCTCATAGGAGAGGTGCTCCTGCCTTATGATGATCTTTGTGACCCTCTTCAAAAGTTCTATGTCCTTGTGTTGGAGGCTCCAGAACTGGATGCAGTACTCAAGCTGGAGTCTCACAAGAGCAGAGTTGAGGGGCAGAATCATCTCCCTTGACCTGCTGGTCATGCTTCTCTTAATGCAACTCAGGATACAGTTGGTTTCTGGGTTGCAAGCGCACATTGCTGGCTCATGTTGAGTCTTTTATCAGCTGACATTCCAAAATCTCTCTCTTCAAGGCTGCTCTCAAGCCATTCTCCGCCCAGCCTGTATTTGTGCTTGGGATTGCCCCAACCCAGGTTAGGACCTTGCACTTGGCCTTGTAGAACTTCATGAGGTTGGCACGTGTCCACCTCTTGAGCCCATCCAGGACCCTCTGGATGGCATCCCTTCCCTCTAGCGTGTCAACTACACCGCTCAGTTTGGCATCATCCGCTAACTTGCTGAGATGCATTTGATCCCACTGTCCATATAACCTACAAAGATGTTAAATAGCATCAGTCCCTGAGGAACACCACTCATCACCAGTCTCTATTCTACACTGAGCTGCTGACCACAACTCTGAGTGTAACCACCACAGGTAAAGGATGAATAATTCCCTCTTTCTCTGAGAGCTCCAACACACTAAATTCCTACTGCATGGATGTTAATGTAAGCCTACAGATTGAATGTGATTCTGGATAAAAGCCAACGATAAAGGAGATACAGCCGAAAATTTGGCAAGACAAATATTTCCTGTGCAAGCCTGAAAGGACCCACGTTGGCTTTCTGTTGCCAAGATCCTAAGATGGAAAAATAGCTGATAAACTTGCAGTTAAAAATGGTTATTTGGGGTCAATTTGATGAGGCACTGAAGGAGTTGCAAAAAGACAGCCATTTGTTTTCTTCTGCCTATACAGTCTGTGTGACAGATCTCTTCTAGCAATAAAAAAAACCCAACAGCGTTATACCAAAGCAGATGGAAGAATTCCCATTTATCTCGATACCCAATTAAGAGAAAAAAAGTGGCTGCTGTTTCCATACACCTGTAACACATCTGAAAACGCACTTACTTGGTCAAGACAATAGAGACTGCATCATTGAGAATGCTTTCTCCAAAAACCAGCATGTTAAGTACAGGATCCACATTGAGAGCATTGAAAATGGCAATAGTAGCCACAGGATCAACTGCAGATATTAAAGAGCCGAATGCAAAACTGGAAGAACATAAAACAACAAAAAAGAAAAGTTGATGAAAAATGTATCTAATAAGATTACATTAACAGTTAGTAACAAATATGTCTCAATATTTACACATAATGAAAAGTTATGCTTTCTTCCCAGTTTTTTGAAGTGACAAAAGAGATCATTTTATTTTTCAAAGGGGAAAGTTGTCCAGATGGAAGAGAAGTTTGAGAAACACATATCTACGAGCTCTCAACAAGTACAAATGCCTTACTACAACGTTTGAAAAAACAAGACACTACCTAAACCATATATCACATATGCATAGTGTTACTCAGCTTAGCAGTATTAAAAAGCAACATCTAAATGGAACAACTACAAGATAGACAATGCAGAGGCAACGGAACTGCTTAGCTGCACAAAAAATCAAACTGGTACCAATAACAAAGGTTTCTGTTGTTTGCACCTGTTTTACTTGTCTCATTTCCTGCCTGCTATTTGACTTAATTATAGATTTTAACCCAAAACTCTTGTACTTGGCTTAACAATGAACACAGGAACAAAATAAGTAATTAATACAGGAATGAACTAATTAACTGTAGGGAGGTATGAACCCACATAGATTTTTTTGCCAATTTCTTGATAGATCTATGCTATTGATACTGAAAAACTCATTATCCCTTTTGAGACCCTGTTCGAACAAGGAAGTTCCTTTTTCACGTACTATTGATCATGCAACTAATCAAAGTTCACATATTCTCACTTTAAGGGTTGGTTAAAAAGCAGTACGTTTTCGATTTGAAAAATAGGATGAAAAATAAGCATAAGGATACTATTCAGAAATAAGAGCATCCGAATAGAGTTTAGAAGCATCTGATCTATTTGTTGGTGTAATACGCAATACTGAATATAAGCAACCCAAACTGAAACTGGATGAGCTGGCCAACTATGGTTTTCCCTACAGTACATTTTCCAGCATTATCTTCATGAGTGCTTAATTTCACATACTGCACCATTTCTCCAAGAGCTTACCTGTCTGTCATGTTGAGTTTATAAATTACATCAGCCTGAAAGAATAGGCAAAATACAAAAAAAAAAAATCACAATCAACTGTGTTTTGCTGCTATTCTTACAAATTAAAGTATTAATCAAATCTTAAACTAATCTCTTAAAAAACACTAATCACATCACAAATACTAATCATAAATCATAATTATGTTACCTAACAGTACCCTGTTACAATTCTGATATCAGGAAATCAAAATCAGGAAAGGCCAGATGAAACTGGAACAGATACAAGTAAGTAAAGTAATTAAGGCATTCACAGGAATGGAAATGCGAGAGGCAAAGATAAAAGCAAGGACTATTTGGCATAACTGAATGAAGTCTCAGAAAATACACAATTACCTATGCCTGTAGCTAATGAAAGGGAAAACACCAAAGCAGAGAAGTTAAAGAAAGCTGTCAACAGAAGAAAAAATAAGCTTAATAGTGGAAATTAGAAGATGGCTGTTAAAGAAGGCAGGTTCTGGTACAGTCATCTAATGGGAAGATTGAGTAATTAAAAGGAAGTAAAACTCAGTTCAAGTCTTAATTACTTCTAACATGAAAAACATAAGGGATTATATAGCTCACTGGAACGAGCTGCTCAGGGAGATGGTGGAGTCACCAACCCTGGAGGTGTTCAAGGAACATTAGGACATTGTGTTGAGGGACATGGTTTAGTGAGAACTATTGGTGAGGGTGGACTGGGTGATCTTGTGGGTCTTTTCCAACCTTGGTGATTCTATAATTTAGAGGACGGTTGTTAGAGTTAGGGTAGTATGGTTAGGTCATGGTTGGACTCGACCTTAAAAGATCTTTTCCAACCTGAGTGATTCTATGATTGTATGATAACATTGCCTCTGTTAGCATGACAGCAGAGAAATGTACTTCATGATCCAAAAATTTACTTTCACTGTGTTTGCCTGTTCATGAAAAATGGACTTTCAATAAGTAAGTTGGATAAATGTAAAGTGCTTCACAGTAGTTATTCTTACCTGGCCCAGGAAATAAATCCCTCCACCTACTATGAAAGCTGATATTGCTGTGCCAAATACAGAAAATAGTGTGATGGAGCCTATGTTCTGAAAAAAATTGCCCTGAAACACAGTAACAGTAAATAAATTACTGAAAATGAACTGAGGCAAAAGTCATGTTTCATGTTTGTGTGTAAATCAGATTCTGATTCACAGCTGGGTTTCAGAGATGAAAACTTCACTAGTTCAGTTCCAGCTATCCCAGCACAGGGCATATGTACACACTATATGCTCTCTCAAGGACAACCTCTGATATCCCAGGCACCACCTCAGTGTGGTAATGGAATAACCAAACCCTAGATGACCAGTTGAATATTTACAAGCACTTATCCACACTGCTCACTTGATAGAGCTGAAAATTAATCCCTCTTTTGTAGAAAGGGCATGTGAAAGAGGCTTTTAAACAGCCCAATAGCTAGTCTACTTATTAGTTTGCAATTCTGAATGAGAAACATCTTCAGTGACAGTAGCAATTCACATCATTACCATCACCCACAGCTTTCTCCCTCTTCCACAGTACAGTTTAAATAGAAAGACAGCACACAGGGCAGGTGAGAGCTGTTCTTGCCAGAGCTAGCACCATGAGAAATGTTCATGGAAACAGTCTCACAGGCACAGTGAAAACATTTTCACTTTTCCCATTCTTTACATAACTCCAGCAACCCCACCCTTCTCACTTCTGATCCCACTCCTTCCCAGTGTTCCTTCTTCATATCAGCCCTTATATAGCCCAGTGAGGTAAGTAACCTCTTCAACCAAGGAGAACAATTTCTGTGCAATACCTGTCACCTTGCCAACATTCATTTAACATTCTCTGCATTCTGGGTTGAAGAAGCTTAAATTTCACATTCTCAGTTGCCTGATAATGAATATGGTAGAATTTAATGCAATTATTCTAGATTTCACTATGATAACTGAAAGCAGAATCTGTTCCAAACAAGACCTCAGCATGTGAGCGTCTGGCAAAGGCTTACCTTGTGCAATGAATATCCAGATTCAAATATAATAGGTGGAAGCAAAAGCAGAAAAAACATATTTGGACGAAACATTTCTTCCTCCTGCAAAACAAAAAACAAAGCATAATTTGAAGGATATTGTGATTATTAAAATAATATTGAACCTTCACAAATACGGTATTATTTAAAAAAACAAACCAAAACTGTTGGAAAATGAAAGTTGCATTAACCTTTCTCATTTCTTAGCACAAAAATAAAAGGCTGCATAATAGTAAACTATTCCAGGGCTACTTCTTTAATTACTTTTATCCAGTGATAGAAATCCAGGTGTTGCTTATTTCAACTTATTCTTTTCAAATAAGCTGCGCATAAAACTGACTACTACTGACAAAGGAGATGTGCTTTTTCAGCACATCTTCAAAAAGAATTCCCATTTTACCTCAAATGGGTAAAATTTGAGGTATTTTCTCAAATTTTGAGAATTTTCTCAAATTCTCAAAACATTACGGACTGTCAAGGAACAGTGACCACTTGACTACTAAATTGATATAACCACATTATTATAAGTACAGTTTCATTAGAAAGTGAATCAATAGACAAGAACAAATCAGATCATCATCGTAGTACACACACATGAAGAGGCTCAAGATATATACCACTGTTAGAAGTCAGAGGCTTGATTTCTCTTGACAAATATAATTTATGCCTGTAGCTTAGTGGTACTATTGCTATGGTTCCTTTTTCTCATCAGAATGATGTAAATGAAACCTAACATGAAGGAAGATGGTATTTTTGGTAACCTCATTCTCTGTCATTCACCTCACCACTTGGCTAACAGTGTGTTATGGAGTTATTCTGCCAAAGTGGCATGGTTTTTTTCTTTCTACTGTCAGAATAAGCACAGAAGGCAGCTGATTTTAGTGCCTCTCTTTACCCATCATGTTTCCTCCTGGTCCACTCAGTTCTGAATACAGCAGAACTTGTCACTTCTACAAGCAGCAATTAACTTGTTTAAATCCAGGTTAAATAGCTGATTGAGTCTTCTGTTAAAACACTAGCTCTCAAAAAAAAAAAAAAAAAAGCACTCATCTCTTATAAATCTCATTCATATATGTACCAGACATAATCACCCTTGGGGAACTTAGAATATAAAACTCATCCACTACACCAAAATGCTCTAGTCCATTACTCTGCATGCACACACTGTTTTTGTTAATTCAGTAACTACGTTAGGCTTAAGAAACAAAACCAAAACATCTCCTTCTCCTCCCCCCCCACCCCCCAATAAAAACCAAAAAACCCAAAACATCCTTATTCCTGATAATTAAACTAATTAAAAGCTCCTAAAAGCGAAGGACAAAGAGGAGACAAATGATGAAAAGAACTAATTCATCAAAAATGCAAAGTAGAGAGAACATGGAAGTAATACATGAGGACTACCATTACTAGTCACATTAGCTATCAAGAGTCAACAGCAAACATGATGAATCTTTTCATCATAATGCAATCAAAAAATTGCATTAAAAAGTTCTTAGGGCAGGGATATGATCTGCAAAATGCATTTTACACATATATAGCCTGCAGTTATTTCCATATCAAATAATATATCAAATCGTATCAATAATTCTGTTATAATTTGATTATTATTGTTTTTAAATTTTATAAAAGGTGATAATTGTTGGTTGGTTAATACAGCTTTAATACAGTGAAAATAATTTAAATAAGCTAACAATAATAACGTCATCTGTGACCCGTTATCTTAGCTGATGAAACAAGTAACTAGTCGCAGCACACCCACTGCTTCTACAGATCAGATCAGTGCTGACCAGAAATAACTAGGTAATCACTTGCTACGATCAACATTTCCTGTACTTGTAGAAACAGCGCTCAAAGGAGAGCACATCTTGAGCTTCCTTTTTCCTCCCTATGCATGTGACCTCATTCGAATTATGTTATTTAACCAAAACAAAGTTATTTAAGAATGCTGCATTTCTGGATGTTTCACTGTTTTTCTATTTTAAGCCAAATCTAGCTGACACAAATTAGGAATTAAAACACACAAACTACTGCATCAGCCATTGTTTGTAGTGAGTAAACATGTAAAAATGAAATATCACAGTGTGCTTCCTGAATCATTTAATTGCTTAAATGAATGTTCATTGATGAAGTGGATAAACCACAGGTGGTGAAACTCCTGTTTCGCTATAGACTATCTCTTGGAGAGGCTTCTGCCAGGATCCTGGCTCCCTGGGGAAGCCTCTGTAGCTCCACAAAGACACAGGAAAGACCTCATAGCATCACACAGGTTGGAAGTGACCTCTAGACGTCTATAATCCAAGCCCTACTTCAAGAAGGGCCAACTAAAATCAACTTGGGGTACCCCAGGCTTTATCCAGCCAAATTCTCCAAAATTAACTCCCTAAAGATGAGAAGAACTACATCTAGTCAATAAGTATATATAACTGAACTGCAGATATTTTTTCTACTATCACTAGTTCCATAATACAAGATGTGCAGCACCATCTTTTACAATCTAATAGCAATAGATTTGGTACCATTGAAAGCATTATTTTGGAGGGAAAAAAAAATGCATAGAAAATAAATAGCAAGATCAAATATTCAGTTGTATTATTATTATTATAAAAACTCTAAGTAGAGCATAAAATACTAAATTTCGGAAGCAACATCAAAAGAAACTAATATTACTAACAGTCTTATACTAAATATTAAGGACCGTTCTGCAATTAAAAATTAACTGCTTCAAATATACCTTCCAGTTGGCCAGCTTCTGAGCCTCTATGATTTTTATAAAAGCTCCCATAAGGATACCTAAGAAAGAAAGAAGATGATAATATTCTTAAATAATCACAAAACGTATTAATGTTCCCATTAACTCAGTCAACAAGATTTAGAAGTATAAACAACACAAAACAACAATTTAATTCCTTGAGTTAGTTGTTTTCTTCACTGTGTTCACTTCACCACTTTTCTAGTAATAACTGACACACAGTTGTGCATTATTCAATTACATAATACTGACTACCCCTGAATTAACACAAAACTAATACAAAGATGTCACAGTTACTCACCTAAGGAAACAACAGCTACACTTTCTGGTAAAAAATGAAGTCGGTATTTTATCAGTAAGTGCACCAATATGATGCAGATAGCTGTGAAAGAGAATTTAAAAAGTAGAACATTTAGAAGGTATAGCAGAAAATAAAATAGACTTTTAAGTAGTATTTCAAAAATACATGCAGAAAATTTTTTCCAGTGATTTAGTAGGAATCCACTGATGGAAATAACCAAAACTTAGGTTCCTAATTCTCACCAGAGCACTTAAATTAATCTACAAATGACAGAAAATAACAAAGGTAGTTTTATATCCTAAAATTTACTTTTTAAGAAATACTACTATTACTACCTTCTGAAGCTGATTCCACTTACAAGAAAGTTTTCTCTGAAAATAGATGTGAATAATGACAGTCATACAGAATACACTGTTTTAATATCTACCTCTTTTTTAAACATGTCTATATTTTTTGAGTAAAAAAAATGTATGCACACATACGTGTAACTGTAATACTATAATGAGATGAGAAGTACCACAATAATAGCAGAGTAACAAAGTCTTTGGCTACAGCAAATAAGAACGGGCCCAAATGCAACAGATACAGAAACAAAAGAAAGGCACTACTTACCTCTGGAAGGCCTCAGGCAGGCAAGGATCTCTGGCAAGAGATACCCTCACCTCCACTGTCAAATGAGGGCTGGCAAGGGGTGGATCCTGGCTCCAGCCCTTCCATCACTCAATACATTGCATGCAGCTGAGCTCCTCTGGGCTGGCCCTGCCTTCCCACCAGGTGCTCCATCAGTGCTTCAGCCCATGTCTCAGCATTTCCATTACAATAACCCTGATCAAAATTTCAAAGCTATACACTTCCACATCCGATCTCTTTAAGGAGATGGACTTTACCCAAATGATTAATCAAAATATTAGAAAAAATTACACCAGAAGGGATATCTCAAGGTGATCTAGTCCAACTTCCTCAAAACAGTGCTAATTTAAAAATCAAGGAATTTATCCAGGGCACTGTTCAGCCAAGTGAGGAAGTCTTCCAAAGCAAAGATGTTCTGTCCCCTCTGGATGCTAGTTCCAACTCTTCAACAGTTTCATGGTTGCTTCTTGATGTTTTGGACAAATAAGTCTTGTTCTATATTCTCTATTGCTCATGAATAGTAGGGCTATGAGGCAGCAGGATGGGTAACTGCTTAAATATCTGTCAGTACAGAGATCATCCAAGTTCTTATCCAAAACAGCAGAGATATTTACCAGTGGGCACTGCTAAAAGTTACAGCAGTATAGGCAAAGGGCCAGTATATAAAAATAGAAAAAAACATTGGCTTGAAGTTAAAAACTGAAAATTTTAATCTGATGAGACAGCTACTTATTCAATATTCAGTTCTGTACTGTGGTAATGTATTTTATCCATAGGAAATAAAATCTCCCACGTGTTGAAACTACCACAATTCTTCTCCTGTTTTAATCAAGTTCAACAAAGTCTGACAAAAAAATTCCATCTGGTCTGCACATCTGCAATATGCGTAATTCATTCTATTCATTAACAAATATTTCAGTAGTGGCCTGAGATATAAACTATTACTGCTTGCACTGGTATTACGTTATTATTTATTACTATTACTGTACAGCTTCAAATAGATCTGCTTGTGAGTCTACTCCACTTTAGAATATTTTAAAAGCTTTTTGATAGCTTACAACACCAGAGGTAACAGTATTGTACACACATTCATTTTCATCCTTCCTACACTCTTAGATGAGAGATTCTGAATGAAAAAAACTATGAAAAATAAGCTTTCATACTGTTTTCTATTTTGTTCAGGTAATTAATGTATCCTGAGGATGATGCTTTCAAGATTCATTAAGCTATCACATGGGCATAAACAGGCTGGAACACAGTCAAAAAAATCACAGCTCTGTTCTTAAGTCCTAGGAATAAAATTTTATCATGAATGACCTTTTTAAAACCTACAAGGTGCATATATTCAGAAAATTTATTTTAACCTTGCAGATTTTTGGGTCTACTGCATTTTGCTTTGGTTTTTCTGTTGTTTTTATTCAAATTCATATATGCCATTGATCATGGGGAAAACACTAACTCTCCCTGGAAACAAACACTTCAGAAATAGGCAGATGCTTTCCATTTTTGCTGCAGTTAATAACAGTAATTTATGAGAGAAAAAAAGAAAGTATTCTTTTATTCTCCAAAATGATTTGAAGAAGTTTTTGCATTGCTATCAACTCCACAGCTGTTTTTTATTTCCCACTTGCTACAGGAAAGAGTGATCACTTTGAAGACTAAATGATCTGTCTGTCAAAAAAAGGGCGCTCTCAACATAGCTTTACTTAGGAAAACCCAAGTATATATATGCACAAAAGAAAACAGAACCCTAACTGTCTGTGAACGTTCCATTATTGTTACAGTTTTGACTACAACACTGCTCTAAACAGACTGTAGGACAGCTATATTCTACTAAGAAAATGAAAGATGACAGCCTAGGCTTACAGAAAAGTTGGGTGTGCATGTGCCATTCAGAATGCCTGTGTGTGTGTATATATGTGTGTATGTATATGCATATATAGATAGGATGTGTACAAATGTTAACATAATGATGGTAGTCTGCAGGTAACCATGCACTTGTAAAAATGTTAGAAACCTAGGAAACAGAAGAAATAGATGCTGACTTTTAGCACATAAGCACGTAAATCCCACAGTATGATATTACTTTACGTAACAAAGTATCTGACGCAGTCTAGAAATAATCTCTCCTCAAAAAGAGATCCAAGTGTCATGAAGCATTCTGACAGCACCACTCCCATAGATGAACACACACCACATACTTGATTAGGAACATGAAGCCAATTAAACACCTTGTTTGCACTTTGAGATCAACGTGAAAAGGTCTACAATGGTCCTGTTTTCCATGGGCTTGGGTAGGTCTGTTAGTCAAAGGTATATATACACCCAACTTTTCTAAATCCCTGTGCCTGAGCAATACTCCATTTCACTGACAGAAAAGCAGAGTAGAAACAGAACAGCATGATTTTTAAAGTCAGCCTATATCCTCCTTTGTAGAGCATGCTTAAGAGTGATTAAAAAACTTTCAGCTCATCATTCACCTAATACGAGAAGACTAAAAAAAATGGTCATGCCACTGGATTGCTCCTCTTGCTGTGCCTGGACTCCAGTCTGAACAGGAAGAATGGGTTTGGCAGGTGTAGGCATCACCAGCTTGGTGGTAGCAGCCAGAGTGGTGCGGAGGGTGACATTGACGACCTCGTGGGTTGCGTTGGCAAACCTGTCAGGATGACACAGTAAGTGATTACGCTGCGCAGCACCTCCACCGAGGCTCCGGGCGGCACGTGCCCTAGCATCCCTCAGGGCCAGCTCGTTCCGCGGGCAGCACGTTCCCTCAGCGCCCCGCAGGACCCCACTGCGGGCCTCAGCCCAGGAGACCCGTCCCCGCTGCCCAGCCGCCGCGCCACTCACTCCGCCATCTTGCCGCCCGCCGCCTTAAACCACCCTCGCGAGGAGCCGCCCCAAACGCAGCCACTTCCGGGATTCTCGCCGACACACTGACTAGCTAGCATCCCTCCGAACTCTATGGTAGGAAAGGAAGTGAACCGTGGAGATAAGCGTGCGCATGGGGCAGCTGCCTATCCGGGGAGGGGAGTATCACGTGATAGGGAGGGTGGGTGCGCGGGCTGTTGCGTAGCGACGCTGCGACGCCCTGAGCTGCGCGGTGAGGTCACTTGCGTGCGGAGCGCTTCGGTGTCCCCGTGTCTCGCGGGGCTGGCGGTGAACTCGGCGCTGTGCTGCCACGACCCTGTGGCGCCTCGGCCCTCCGTCGCCATCTTGCAGGGCCCCTTGTACTTCAGCCGCGGGCCCTGGCATCGCAATTGCTCGCCACCTGCTGACCAGTGCCCAGCTGGTCCCTGAGCGGGGCAGTTCCCACAGCCGGCCCCCCTTTATTCTTCAGTGTGACGCCATAATATGTGGGACATCCTTTTGGAAAGTTGGGATCAGCTATCCTAGCTATGTGGCCACGGCTCCACATGCCCCAGCAGCCCCCCACTGCACTGCAGTGTGAGAAGCTGGGAGGTCCTTGCCTCAGAGTGCACTGCTCAGCAAGAGCTGAGTCGTATCGCAGAATCACAGAATGGCCTGGGTTGGAAGGGATCTCAAGGATCACGAATCTCCAACCCCTCCCCCGCCACAGGCATGGCCACCAACCTCCACGTTTAATACTAGACCAGGCTGCCCAGGGCCAAATCCAACCTGGCCTTGAACACCTCCAGGGACGGATGGGGCATCCACAGCCTCTCTGGGCAGCTGTTCCAGCACCTCACCGCTCTCTCTGTAAAGAACTTCCCCATGACGTCCAACCTAAATCTTCCCTCCCTCAACTTAAAACCATTTCCCCTTGTCCTGCTGTTATCTACCCTTTCAAAGAGTTGACTCCTCTTCTGTTTACAGACTCCCTTTAGGTACTGAAAGGCTGCAATGAGATCACCCTGCAGCCTTCCCAGGCTGAACAAGCCCAGCTCCCTCAGTCTATCTTCATATCTTCCAGCCCCCTGATCATCTCTGCGGCTCTCCTCTAGACCTTCTCCAACAGCTCTCTGTCTTTCTTGTACTGAGGGCTCCAGACATGGACACAGTACTCCAGATGGGGCCTCACAAGAATTGTTTCTTAAATCTTTAACTGACGTGGAAATACCACCCTTTTTATTTTACTGGTCTTGTAGCTGTTGTGTGTTTTGAACTGTGAGAGATTGGTGTAGAAAAGGAACGCTGCAGATGTAACTCTTCAGGATGTGACCTGAGCTCTACGCTTCCCTGCTGGCCTAGGCTAGGAGTGGTCCACAGGTTGGTTTTGGGGACCATGAGAAGGATTTGGTAAGAGACTTACAGGGAAGTATCCAGGGCAACAGAGGCCAGGGAGCTGAGAGAAACACACATCAGGCTGAACTTCACCAAAGCTTGGATCTGAAAGAGGGAGGGGTGGGAGTGGGGGAAGAGGAAAAGTTAAAAGAAGAATAGAGAGACGAGGGTCTCAGTGACCCTTGCACAAGGTGGAGCATCCGGTGGCTGAATGGACCAAGGGCCAGTTGGTAAGGTGACTGGGTGCGAACAGGAAGTCTGATGTACCCTGAGATGTCATTACTCAGCTTATGTGGACTGTCCCATTTCCATGGAAATCAAGTGTCATCACACAGAGAAGAGTACCCTGGGTGAGATAGCCATAGGAGATATCAAATTATAACATATAAAAAGTACTGTTTCTGAGAACTGGTGGTTTCATGCCTTCTCCCATCAGCAGAAAATGTCATTACTGGCTTGGCCAGTGAAAAGGGGACAGTGAGGCTCACTGACACAAACAAAGCACCACTCCACTGTTGTGCTTCTCATGATCTGAGAGTGTGGTCACAGCAGAAAGTAATCAGTTTGGCAGAAGGCCTTTCAACTTGCCTCTCACTTGTGGTTTTCTGATGCACAGCCACTGAGCTTCTACTGGTTAATGTGTGTTACAAACGTTTCTTCTAATAGATTGCAAGTATCTCACAGTTGTTGAAGCATATCAAAGATGATGTGACTGTAAGATAACATAGTGTTCAGTTTTAATTCTTAAATTATACAGAATGTTCTAAATCGATAGTTGTGTGGAACATAGAAGGCAGACACACATGAGGAAGTGACCAGCTATAACCCCATGCTGGAGACCTTGGGGAAGGCTCTAATTTATGAGTGAGCACAGGAGTCTATTTATGGGCATAAGACTTTGATCTCTCTTGTACTGTCGCACATGCAGGCTGTCAGTTCTAGAGAACAGAGGTAAGAGGTTCACAGGGGGAGGAGCTGGTTCAGCGGTTGAGCTAGTCTTTGGCCCTGAAGAGATCTGAATTTGCCTTTTAGATTATCTACAAACACTGTGCTCCCAGGTGGGTCAAACACACTTGTTTAGTCCTTTTGGCTGAAATAGAGAGCACAGTTCTTCCTGCAGTGCTGTAGTTGCACGGTCAGGTTCTGCCAAGTGTTGGAGAGAAGGTAGCAGTGGTTTTACCACATGCTGTAGAACTATTCTACAGATACCTAAACATGCCCATCTTCTTTATATTTTGGCTTTAGTGTAAAAGTAAAATGTTTTCCTGGATATGGAGAGGCATTATGGTTTAAGCTCACCTAGGCACAGTTTCTGATTCTGGCATGGAAAAAGGTATAGGGCAAACAATGAGAGGAACATGGGATTTCAGAGACATCAGGCAAAATCAGAATGCAAAAATCATCTTTGTCCATAGAATGCCAGTATTTGTAGCCCATGAGTGAGGAAATGCCTATTGCTATGGCACCAAAGCGCTAATGGTACATTTACTGCTTGGAAAAGTTTGGAGGCTTCATCACTCTCTGGGACCAGTTCCACAGCAGCTGCTGAAAGTGTTGGCAGGCTGATGACAACAGGTATGAGTGCTGTGGAGCTGCAATGATTGAATACAGCCTCTGTGCAAAAAGATCATCTCCTCTGACTTCTTTTTCTTTGTTTTCCTGCACTCCAGTGTGGGATTAACAGAATGGTTTAAAAGGTCTGATGAATGATCTTTGTAATCAAATTCAGAACATCTATTTAATATGTGAAGTTAAGCATGCTGCTAAGTATGGAGTCTGCCATACAATGTATTTGTTCTATTGCTTTTGAGCAAATGGGAAAGATTCTCTTAGGCTGACTGATGAAATGCTGAAAATTATTTTAAACCCTTCTTTATGGAGATTTTTTATATCTTCTTAATATGTCTTAGTATACATAGTGTCTTATGCTTTTTCTTTTTAGATATACATACTAGGTGTATGCACATGTGCATACAGATATATACATACTTTTACATATAAGGAAGTATACTTATGCAAATTCCAGCCACAAACTCACAGCAGGAAATGTCTTTCCTGTTGCTTTGGTATTTGCTGTTTGAAATAAATCAGCTTTTGAGCTGAGTGGTTTGTTTGCTTTTATTTCATGTTTTGTCTTTTTTTGACATGATAAATCTGGAGTTAATCCAGGAGGAAGCAATGGCAGAAGTACATCATGTGTTCAGGTGGTATTCAGTACCTGGCAACATATGCTGCCATGGGTGATGTCCTGGGATTGCAGTCAGGCTGAAATGCAAACAAGTGGATCAGACTTTATAAAGAGGGCCCTGAAGGGCTCCAGGAGGAATTATTTCCAATAACCCTGTCATATCACCTGCTGGCAGTGCTAGCCAAGTGGGCCAACAAACTGAGCTCCTCCCTTGCTTGGGCATGGGGATGGGGTAAGGATCACCTTCTTGAGGGCTGACTGACTTCTTTAGCCCTGTTTGCCCTCTGGGGAAGTGCAGCCTACCTGTCTCCAGTCTCTGTTGCCTGCTGGGCACCATGAATTGCTCTGTCCAGTGGGCAGGCACAGGGAGCAAACTGTTGCAGGGTGCTTACAACTCAATAGCCAGGCTATGCTTGGTGAATGCTTCAGGTGTTGCCAAGTGGGTAAAAGTGGTGCTGCCTCAAAGACAGGATGCAGACGGATAGTCCTCACTCAGTTCTGCTTTTAAACAGTGAATATTTTTGCACTGAGCTTTCAAGCACTCTATTTCCAAGCTGGCATTGTGCTTGCATGCTGTGACTCACATGAGCCACCCAAGCAACAATTGGATGGGCTATGTGTCTCAGCATGAGTTGTTTATGCTTAATGACAGACTTTGGCAGGAGGCAGTTACTGTTTTACAGATGGCTAAGCTGAGACTAGGAAGGGCCAGAGAAATGCTCCCGAAACACATAGCAAACCCACAGCTGAGCAGGGGAACAAATGTCACAGGGTCTGAGATGGCCACCAGCTTTCTGAACAGCACTTGATACGATGCCTACAACTTCACCTGAATAATGGGGAGCTTTGCTCCCACCTTTTCACTCTAATCTTCTACACACAGGTTTCTGTTTAGCTCCCAGTGCAGACAGCTCTCACTAACATTGCTTCCTTATCAGTCTTCCTGCATAGGCAGGCAGGAGCCCAACATGATGCAACTCCACAGCTGTGTTATCTGCTAGGCCTAGGGACACAGCTGAATTGCTTTGGGCCCACAGGTCCTGCAAGCTGCCTGTCTTCCTTCCAGCAGCAGCCTTCAAGTTTTCCAGCACACTCCAAAAATGAGGTGTCAGAGGACAGTGGTGACAAAGTACTGTGTCTCCCACTTCTTCCTGCATGTCCTCCTCAAGGCATTCTAGTTTGTTTCATGAGGGGCTGTTCATTGCTTAATTTCAAATAAGCATTGTGAGTTCAAGCCTTCTGCAGCTTGTAACAGGTGAGATTTCTGGAGTGTATCTATGCATTTGGTGAATTTGATGCTTTGCATGTGTGTTTATATGAAAGCAGTAACAAGAAGAAAGGTGCCATCGATAAGAACCATCCATATGTCCCTAACCCTAAATAACCAAGAATGGAAAAATCAGTTCTGGTCAGGCTAACATTAGAGTTTAAAAGAGCACAACCGCCCCTTCCTCTACAAATAGCCAATGAGAGGCCATGAGCAGACACTTTAAAGACAAAGCCTGGCTCCCAGGCATCCCCCCTCAGTGCTGCTCAGCTATACTATACTATACTGTAGAAGTTTCAGTACCTGTTTCTTCTCTCTGGGCTGTGCAGGGCCGCCCTTGTTCTCTGCTCTGGACCTGGCTGCTGCCAGCTTCCTCAGACACCCATCATGTGCTAGGAGGAACCACAAGTGATGTGTTTGAGTTGGCCCTTAGTGTGCATGTGGCAGCTGTTCCCCATACAGAAGCCATTTGTCATGCATGAATGCCAGCTGCAGGAAGCCTGGCCTGGCCTGACCTGGCCCAGCTTTCTGCTCTCATGAAACAGTCTGCCATTGCCTGCCCCACAAGGAGAAGGACTGCTTTGTCTCCTAAATGCTTTTTGTTGTTGTTGAGGGCAGTGTTTAGTTACTCTATGGATTGCATTCTTCCTGCCAGATGAGAGAAAGTTCTTCCTCCTTCCTTATTACACTGTAACTTGAATGCCCTCCTGTCAATGGGAATTAACAAATCTTTGTGACAGCTCTGTGTCAAACAGAGTTAATCCAGTTAACTGGATTAGTTACTGGTACCAGTTCCAAATGAATCTTAGTATCCATTGTACCAGTGGGAAGCATCTGCTGTGACTTGTTCACAAACAAATAGCAATGGGAAGAGAGAACAACTGTGCAAACAACGACGCTTATTGCTCACGGATGTAGACTGGAGCTGCTGGGCACTCCCAGGATTTTTCGCCCTATGCCCTCAAACTGCCTCTAAAGCCCGCCCACCCTTGCTGAAGGCAACACCAAGGTCTTGCAAGCAGGATGGCTCCTCTGCTATTTGCCAGTGATGCGGTGGCACGCAAAGGCGGTGGGGACACAGTATGGCATCAGGAGTGTGAGCTGATGGCATCTGCTGATGCTGCCAGGCAGAAAAGGTTGTCAAGCGCTGCTGAGCAGATCTTTGGGAAACCAAAGACTTGGTTTTGGGGCACAGACCATTACACTGCCCATGGTGCCCTTGCTGAGGGAGAGAAGTTTCACAACTGAAATGAAATAGGTATCCAGTTTGGCATCCAGCAAAGCCCACAGCAGAAAGCCCAACAAAAAATTTATGTGCTGACTCCTGTTCTGTCTTCTCTCGTGGTTCCTCTCCTTCGGAGGCAGCTGCTGGTGGTTTTATAGGCATTCCTCTGAAGTGTCTTCCAGGAAGAGTGCTCTGCTACTTCTGTTATCTCTGTAATCCGTCATCGGGATGGAAATTGCTGTTAGTAAAACACGGCTCCTGTTCATGCCTTCTCCATAAATCAGTTCTGATACACAATGCGCAGGCCCCATTTTGTACAGAGAGGCATCCCTCCCTGCAGCCATCTGGACTTCTTTGGCCCAGATAGAGCTGTACTGTGGCCTGGAGCAGCAATAAGAGGCAGAGTGTTAGGAGAGGAAAAGTGGAGTAGTAACAATAACAAAGGTGTAACACTGGCAAGGACAGTAACTGTCTCATAGGTCAGAGATGATAAGTAACAAAAGACTGGCATAGGAGGAATGGAAGCAAGCCTGAGGGGAAATCAGGAATTCACTTCTTCCGGTTAGCAGGGAGGTAATCAGACATCTCTGGGGAAGCACAGTGTTTACATGGGAAGGCAATGCTATGACCCAGATCCTCCCCTTTCTCCTGATTTTCTGGGCTTCTGTGGGTGAGCATAGCATTCTGGGACACTGTCCTGGCTGTACCCCTGCTTCATATCAATGTGGGCAGAGTGGGAAGAGGAAAGGCTAGATGCTGTGCAGACTCTATTCAGGAGTAGCCAAAATGCTGCTGTGCTTCCAGCACTGTTCCTGTCACAAACCTAAAACACAGCATGAAGAAGGTTCACTCCATGCCAGCCAGAGCCAGCTTTAGAGCAAAGTGTTTGATCTGACAGCGCCTGGGGAGAAGGGGCTGGTTAAGAAAGAGACAGAGCCAAGGGCAAGGGAATTGTTTCTTTCCTTGGAAAGGCTATTCTCTTTGGATCCTCCTCTCTTTCTAGGAAGAAATCAGCTCTGGCAGCCTCTGCGTCTCTGCAGTGTCTCTCCTTTCTAGCCACTCCTTTTCTCCATGGCACACAGAATGAAAAAGGGTGCCTTGGCTGTTGCCATTGTGCTGGTGACCCACCTTGTCCATTGCCATACTGATGACCTGCTCTGTTCCCAGTAGTGGTTAGGCTGTGACAGCAGCTGCCCTGCCCTGAAAGGTGATGGGCATCAAGGGGCAGCACTTCAGCTTGCACTGACTGTAGTCAGTCTCAGGAGAACTGACAGAAAAGTGGTAGTGTGGTCTCAGAGTTGAGCTGGTGATTACATTGTCTCTTCTCTCTGTTCCCACAGAGTGGTGCTGGCTCAAAGTGACTAGAGCTGCTCTAAACCCTGAAATCTGCAGTGCTGGTGAAAATGTAAACAAAAAGCTGTTTGTTTAGTTCAAAATACCCTTACAAACGCAACAGCTTAAATCCAGGTTTTGTACAATGAACTGCACTAAGTTTTTCTAAGTTTATCTGAGAAAAATACATTGTTGGCAAAGCAAAGCTGAGTTTGTTGCTGCAGTCAGGCACTGTTCCTGGCAAACTTTCCAGGTAGCCTCATTCAGTTGTTGTGGAGAGCTGTGGGAAGTTGCATAAGATCAAAAACTCTGTGAACCTGACTGAAACACACCGTCACGCTTGTAATGCAGAGAGTACCTCGCACCCCTCCGAATCATGAGGCAGTGACAGTTTGGGGACAAAGTAGAGCCCATTAGGTCACTGAAACTGGCTACTGTATGTCACATATATCATTTATAAAACCAAGCACTGAGCTCCACAGCCTGTGCTCCACAAGAGTGTCTGACACAGACCTCAGAGACAGTTATGCTGCTTTAGCTGGGTGACAACAGGGAATGAAGAAGCTCTCACTTCCACTTCTGTTGTGACAAAATTCAGCCTGATATATAGTTGGAGTTTTTCTGGCTGTGGTTACACTACACAGTCACCCTGCTTGCTCCTAACTAACAAATTATGAGCCCTGGCATCATCTTTAAATCCCACGTCAGGTGATTCTGCTTTGCCACAGCTCCCATTGGCTCTGTGGAGCTGGTGACACTGCTTCTCTGCCCTGCCCTGCTTCCTCCCCATGAGCCACAAGACCTGCACTGGGCTGGGCTGCTGGACTGCCTGGAGGAGTGACAGAGCATGTTCAGCCTGGCCATGGACCAAACCCTTCATCCGTGGTTTCAGACAGGTACACAGCACAAACACAGTTCTCTTACAGCATTCACTTACAGCTAAATCTTGCTAGTCACAGCCAGGCCAACAGTTAGAGACATGGCAGGGAGGCACTGCTGTCCCAAAACTTGCTCCTGAGCCCTGCTGTGATCCCTGAGCTTGCTGGCAGCACTAGCAGTGCCATAGTGCAGTATCTCAAGAGGAAGAAAGGCAAGAAGGGCACTCACACCAGAAATGCCATCTCCAATGGGAAATGCCCTACTGGACATGATGACATCTTTCCCCATGGATGAGCAGGACCAGCGTTCATCCTCCGTTCCTGGTCAACAGGAGAGGCTCTAGAGGACTGACGGCTTGCCAGCATTACTCCCTGTCAGCCTGACCTCAGTGCCAGGAAAGGTTGTGGAGCAGATCATCTTCAGGGAGATTACACATCATGTTTGGGACAACCAGGGGATCACGCCTAGCCAGCATGGGTTCATGACAAGCAGGTCCTAATTGGCCAACCTGATTTTCTTCTATGATTGGGTGACCCGTCTGGTGGATGAGGGAAAGGCCTTGACATAGTCTACCTAGACTTCACCAAAGCCTTCAACACTGTCTCCCACAGTATTCTCCTGGAGAAGCTGGCAGCCCATGTCTTGGACAGATACTCTCTTTGCTGGGTAAAGAACGGGCTGGATGGGCAGGCCCAGAGTGCGGTGGTTAATGAAGTCATATCCAGCTGGCAACCAGTCATGAGTGGTATTCCCTAGGGGTCGGTATTGAGGCCTGTCCTGTTCATTATCTTTACTGATGACCTGGATGTGGACATTGAGTACACCCTCAGTAAGTTTGTAGATGATGCTAGGTTGGGAAGACATGTCAATCTGCCTGGGGAAGGTCCTACAGAAGGATCTGGACAGGTTGGTAGCTGGGCTGAAGCCAATGGGATGAAGTTCAACAAGTCCAACTGCCGAGTCCTGCACACTGGCCACAACAACCCCAGGCAATGCTACAGGCTTGGGGCAGAGTGGCTGGAAGACTGTGTAGTGGAAACAGACCTGGGGTATCAGTTTAAGCTCGGCTGAACATGAGCCAGCAGTGTGCCCAGGCAGCCAAGAAGGCCATTGGCATCTTGGCTCATATCGGAAATAGTCTTGCCAGCAAGAGCAGGGAAGTGATCATCCCTCTGTGCTCAGCCTCAGGAGAGGCTGCACCTCGAGTACTGTGTTCAGTTTTGGGCCCCTCACTACAAGAAAGACATCGAGGCCCTGTAGTGTGTCCAGAGAAGGGCAGCTAAGCTGGTGAGGAGTCTGGAGCACAAGCCTTATGAGAAACAACTGAGGGAGCTGGGATTGTTCAGTCTGGAGAAGAGGAGGCTCAAGGGTAATCTTATCGCTTCTACAACTACCTGAAGAGAGGTTGTGGTGAGGTGGGAGTCAACCTCTTCTCCCACGTAACTAGAGATAGGACTAGAGGAAATGGCCTCAAGTTGTGCCAGGGGAGATTCAGGTTGGATGTGAGGAAATACTTTTTCCCCAACAGAGTGGTCAGGCACTGGAATGGGCTGTCCAGGGGGTGGTAGAGTCACTATTCCTGGAGGTGTTCAAGAAATGTTTAGATGTTGTACTAAGGGACATGGATAACGCAAAGTATTGGTGATAGGTGGATGGTTGGACTGGATGATCTCAGTGCTCTTTTCCAACCTTGATGACTCTATGATTATTCTCTGTGGGGACTGGAAACTGTGCCTTCCTTTGTGGTGTTCCTGGGCAGATGGTTTGTACACAAAATCACAGAATCACAGAATCATATCGCAGAATCACAGAACGGCCTGGGTTGGAAGGGATCTCAAGGATCACGAATCTCCAACCCCTCCCCCGCCACAGGCATGGCCACCAACCTCCACGTTTAATACTAGACCAGGCTGCCCAGGGCCAAATCCAACCTGGCCTTGAACACCTCCAGGGACGGATGGGGCATCCACAGCCTCTCTGGGCAGCTGTTCCAGCACCTCACCGCTCTCTCTGTAAAGAACTTCCCCATGACGTCCAACCTAAATCTTCCCTCCCTCAACTTAAAACCATTTCCCCTTGTCCTGCTGTTATCTACCCTTTCAAAGAGTTGACTCCTCTTCTGTTTACAGACTCCCTTTAGGTACTGAAAGGCTGCAATGAGATCACCCTGCAGCCTTCCCAGGCTGAACAAGCCCAGCTCCCTCAGTCTATCTTCGTATCTTCCAGCCCCTTGATCATCTCTGCGGCTCTCCTCTAGACCTTCTCCAACAGCTCTCTGTCTTTCTTGTACTGGGGGCTCCAGACCTGGACACAGTACTCCAGATGGGGCCTCACAAGAGCAGAGAGGGACCTCCCTGTCCCTGCTGGCCACCTCTCTTCTGATGGAGCTCAGGATACCATTTTCTTTCTGAGCTACAAGAGCACACTGTTGGCTCATGTTAAGATTTTCATCCATCAGGACCCCAGGTCCTTCTCTTCACGCCCTGCAGACATAGTCTACCTAGACTTCAGCAAAGCCTTTGACACTGTTTCCCACACTTGAAAAGTACTGATCCACCACATGCACATATGGAACTGTTCAGCACCCTCCATGACAAATCTGATGCTTCCAGAAGCTGTTGGTTCTGCAGCACATTCAGTGAATTATGGACAGAAAACTCCTGTGCTTTTTCCTCCTGATGTTTGTTGCGTGTGGCAGACGGTCTGGGGCTGCTGCAAGTAACTCCTCCCCAGGTAAAGCAGCTAGGCAGAAAAAGCGCAACTCTGGGGAAATGCAGACATCCAGACAGCTTGCCTACAAGAATGGCTGCAGCTCCAAAAGAAGCCACTTCCAGGTGCCCTCGTATCCCCTCACATGGAGAGACATTAAATCAATATTATTGCACTCCTATAGGCAGATCCTGCTTATGTCCACAGCTGAGGCTTTAAAGTATTTGGTAATAGCCAAAATGAACCTCTCTGAAGGTTGAACTGTGTGCAGAAGCAAGGAGCTTTTCAGACTACATTGCCATGACTGATGCTGTGGAAATCTCGAAGGCCACTCAAGATATACTCTGCCCTTGAAGCCTGTGAGGGAAGAAGGAAAAGAATTTGTGCGTTGTGTGAAGGTCACTGCAGTGATAACCCTGGGTGCGTGCTGCAGAAGCAGTGCAGAGAAGACAGCAAGAGAGTTGCAGTGCTGTGCCAAGCAGGTGTGTGCCCTACTGTTGGTGGCAGGCCAGCTTTCTGACTCTGATCCTGGACTGCTGAAACACTTCATTTGCTTTCTGTGTTTGGCAAGCCCTACCAGTACCTGAGAGCCCTTTCTTCACGCTGGGCTTCTGTGAGGCTGCAAGCAGCAGTGGCCATAAAGCCTCAAATCTGTGGGACCAGGGCTGTGGGTGCTTGTAGTTTGCAACCATGTATTCAAAGTCTGTGTTTAGCTGGTGCAAATAATCCCACACTTGAGCCAACTGACACTGGGTGTTACTTTCTGCGCCATGCCAGAGAATTTCTGGTTGCTAAATTTTCAGAAGGATCCAGCAAAACTTGCTCAGAGTGCCTGAGCTGGAAGGAAGTTACACATTTGCTGTTTTAGAAAATGAATGTAAATGGCTTTTCCAAGGGATTCTCATTACCATCCATGGTGAAAGCAATTAAACCTCTCTTAGAGTGACATTTCCATGCAAAAAAATATTATATAGTATGTTGCCAAGTTCAAGCACAGCCAAATAAATCACAGGAGGCACCAGTTCTGGGCTCTGTGCTATTGTTCTCCAGATGAGGTATAAATCATTTGCAGCAGCAGCAGCAGCTGTTTTTAGCACTGGTAAAGGCCTCTTGAGCTTTACTTCACCTTTTCTGCTCTCAGCCATGCAGGATGGTATATTTATAGAACAACAGCAGGAGTCCCCCTGCAAACAGGAGCAAAATGAAGCATGAAAGAAAAACATTAGGATTTCCTCAGAATAAAACAAATACATCAAAGGTGCAAATGGTCTTCTTGGGAAAAATGAAAACGTGGCACAAATGGTGTTGGTGCCAAGAGCAGGCAGTAATTAAGGCTGGAGGAGATAACCTATTGGGGATGCTAATTGTTCTGACAGATCACTCTGATGGGGCAGATGCTCCTTGACCATGAGTGTAAAACATGCCTCAGCACCACCAAAGGCAGCATCTGTTCAGCAGTTCTGGGAATGCTGTGCTGAAACACGGGGCTGTGCATGCCTATGACAGTGCCCCTGCACTTGGGGAAACACTAGATTCAGTAGAGCTGGGGAAGGTTCTAATTCACAACACTGATTTCTTCCGCAGTTGGAAATCCAATTAAGCTGTTGGCTTCCATGAGTTAATTCTGCATTACGTAATTATGAGCTAATAGAAAGCAATTTTCTCTGAAATGTTTTTTGTTCCTTGTTGTCCTGCCCCTTCTGAAAGACAGTCACATTTCTGCAGGTTGTGAAGTTCTAAAATCTTTTCACTGGTGGCTTGAGTAGAGGCAGGATTCATCCCACTTTTTTTTTGTCCACATTGTTCATTTTTAAATCCAGTCTTGTGTCTGAATAGTGTTTCTTTTCCATCCACAGTCTCCCAGGAGCAAGAGGCTGGATCTTGCCTATTCCTGCTCTGCCATGCAGATGTCTGTGCAGTTCCTCCTGGACCAGGAATAAAGCAGTGCACCTCCACAGTATCCATGAACAAGAGTGGCTTGAATGGAGAATCTCCTGGTATCCCAGTCCCAACCTCATGGTTCAATGAATATTCTGAATATTGTTAATTTTAGAACTTGAAGAGAGATTTGGCTGCTTGGCAGTATTTCAGCTCAGCTATAGTCACCACTTTTTTTGCAAGGAATTCTGTCAAGAGGTATTTTAATATCTGGATGAGATACACTTGTGGAAAATTACACAATACTTTTATGTTGTCTGCTGAAGTTTCCTTTTTTGGGAAATTTTGGAAAGTACCTCCTGGCATATTCTCCAGCCAAAATGTTTAGCTCAAAGGTATTTTACTTGTTTTTGGTAAGCTGGACATGTTAATGGGGTTCAGATCATCAGCATTCTGTGAACGGCTGACTCAGAGGTAATAACATCAGTTGAACTTCTGAAAAGTGCAATGACAAGTTTAATATTTTAACCCACTGTTCTGATGACAACAACCTTCCAAGTGAACATGGAGCTCTGCAAAATCATTTCTGTTGCTGTTATCTTCTTTTGGGAGGTCCAACACATCTGTTGACTTTGCTTAGAATGAAAGAGCCCTATGGTTAGGCACGTGCACTAGTGAGTGCTAAGATCAGAGCTCTAACAGTGTTATTAGAAAGTTCAGTGGGTAACATAATCCAAGAACTGGGGTAGAGCAATCCTGCTTGTCAGCAGCACCTTGCAGCATTCAGTGGAGTTCCTTCATTTTAATAAACAAATATCTACCTTCAGTTTCCTTTCTGTTACTGCCAACACACTCATGTCAGATAAAACAGCAACACATGTGGGTGGCAGTGATCTGATACCAAGCCTAAAAAGCCAGGACCACTTAGGTGTGCTCTTATTACCAAATGAAGTACGCTCCCTGTTGTATCTTTTGAAAAACCTGCTGCATGAGTAATTATGTCAATGACCTGGTGCCCAGCAGATGACATGTTGCATGAGTATTTATTGTGTACTCTGTGACTGTAGGACTATGTGCATGGAGAAAATATTTACATTCTCACTGTGCATGCATCTTCTCTGCCCTCCTTCTCACAGCAAGTGATGACACTGATGTCGCTGAGTGGATTTGCAGCAAGCCCTGTGTTGCATCCGGAGGGAGCATATTTCTTTTGCCCAGGGCTTGCAGATCTTAGAGCTGCTCAGCATCCAGCCCATGCAGCATCTTAGTCTGCCCGAGTGGCACAGCTCAGGGTCTGCTTCACTCACAAAATATCTGGCAGCAGAAACTCCTGGGAACATCTCAAGCAAATGCAGCACTATTGAGCAGCTCTATGGCCAGCTTGGTGAGGTGCTGACTGTACTGACCTTTATAAGTGGAAACATTTTCCTGATCATAGGATTGAGGCTTTCTTCTGTGAAGTCTCTAACATTGGGCTGAAGGTGCTGAAGCTCCAGCAGCAGCAAATGACAAATCCTCCCAAGCACCAGAGAACTGTGACACCCTTTCTGCAATCTATCCTTGTGCAGAAGCAGCAGAAGAAAATTGTTGCTCTGGATAACTCTCTTTGTGACAGCTGTCAGCAGCTGATAATAATGGATGTGTTATCAGAGTGGAACAGCACTTTACTGAATATTTCAAACCACAAACTTGAGGCTCAGTGATTTTGTTCCCTATAGGAACATAATGTTGCCACACACCTGCCTGCACCCAGCAGGACCTGAGGACCTTTCTCTGCAGAATAGTTTGCTGATGGTAGAGCACAAGTGGTGCTACAGGACGTAGCAGTGGGACAGGAGCCACCTTGTGTCCCCATGCATCCCCGTCCCACTACCATCAAGCTGCTCACATACAGACCCTTTCCAACATACAGCTCCTTCCTTTTTGCCTTTGTACTGGACCCAGTGGAACAATCCAATCTTTAAAAACCCTCCTCCCATTTGGTTTGATTTTGTTGGCAGCGGGGAGAAGGCAGGGGGAATGGCCTTGGCTGGTGTTTGCAACCACTGGGCTGGCATTCAGCAGATAGGCTGAACAAGAGAGGAAGGACTGGGACAGGAGGAGGGAAAAGAGCTGGGAAGAAGGAGAAATTGTGTGGATTGATAGAGCTGACCTGAGCCCAGGCAGACTGGGAGAAGGCGTGAGGGGCAGGCAGAGCTGCAGGGTTCTGACTTCTTCCCTTCCTGAGCCTCCAGCAGCTGTGCCTGGAGCCAGTTTCTGGTTGGCTCCTCCAACAATGTCATTGCTAGTTAAATACAATCACAAGGCTAGGTTATTGATTGTGACAACACCTCACCTTTGTCTGTATCTGCTTCAGACAAATTAAAAAAAAAAGCCTAATAAATTTTCCTAGGTTTCCTTTCCTGAGGCATCCTTTTAAGAGCTGGATGAAAGCTGTTTAGAGAACAGCAGATCCAGCCAGCGCTCAGCAATGTGGTCCTGCTGCGGTCCTGCTGCAATACTGTGGGCTCCCAGCAACTAACAGGGCTCAAGACTTAATTTATTTCAGTGAAGGTGGTGATTCTGGAAAACAAGGAGTGCAGGTTTCCTTGTTCCCATAGTTCATATAGCTCCTGCAGATTCTTCAGGGAAATCCCTGCTTACCTTCTCAGGCTCCTATCTCTGGGAGATCCCCTGTCTTCAAGATTCTTCTGGGCCTTGTCACATTAAGAAAATTAATGCCTCATATTTTAAAGAGAGATTCCCATATATTTTTTTTTTTCTGCTAATCAACTCATTTTTACTTTTTTTTTTTTTTTTAATCTACACCCTCCTCTGTGAATTCATGCATCTAACATGAAGGTATTTCTCTCACATTTGTCTCACGTGGGAACTGTTTTCTTTCTTGGCCTTTTGTACATGTTATTGGAAGGGAGGTGAATCCTTCCTGGTAGGACACAGCCTCACCCACAGAATCCCCAGTTCCAACGCCTGTCCCTGCCTGCCTGCACAGCCTACAGCCAGGCAATCATGGTCAGGCCTGAAAGTCAGAAGTTGAGATAAGCAGCCCTTGTTTCCTGCCAGAGAGAAACTCATGACCAGGATGTGGAGACAAACATGGACACAGCTCCCACCACTCAGCACAGTCTGGTCCGTGCTGTGGGCTGGGTTGGGCCCTGGTAGCTACTTCTCCTGGCTCCCCAGATGGGAATGGAATATTTCTTTCCCCTTTTCTCATTTCCAGGCATCTCTGTGTCTCTTTCCAATTCCTCCTACAAACAGTGGAGGAGCTGCTACAAATATATGGAAAAGTACTTAATTACTCTTGAACAAACCACTCTGCCAACTGCTGCTAGTGCTGATTGCTACGCTGACCATGCTGTCTTTGCTTGCTCTTCCCTTTCGCCCATCTGTGACCATTGCTCCTGCCCAGGCTGCAGACTCTGGGGTTGCTGTGTCCCATGGCACTGTCTGTACAGCACCTGGCACTTGTCCACTCCTGGAGGATGGTGGGCTGGGTGCTCAGCCCTCACTCTCCTGCTGCTGGGTGCCCTGGTTCTATTACTGGGTATCACACGACCATTGCTGGGTGTTCCAGGGGTACAGGTGTACATCCAAAGCCAGTGCTGCATTCTGATACCATCAGCAGCATCCCAGGGCCATGCCCAGGTGTTCCTATACCCCTGGAACACCTCAGATTTTCTGGAGCCATTACTGTGCATCCCAGAACAATGCCTGCATATTCTGAGGCCATCCCTGTATTCCTGGACCATGTCCAGGCATCCTAAGGCCAGTAGTCCCATGGTCATCACTGGTGCTTGGATGCCTTCATCGTTTGTCCCAGAACCTCACTAGAATGCCCCAAGACCATTACTGTCTGCCTCAAGGCCAGCTCTGGCATCCTGAGGCCACCGCTGAGCGTCCCAGCATCGTGCTCGCGTATCGTGGGGCTCCTACGGACTGTCCCAGGGCCACCACTGTTTCCCGGGGGAAGCTATTGGTGGGTACCGAGCGAGGGGCGGACGGCGCACGTCGTCCCTTGCCGAGGAACCCTCCCAGCAGCACACTCTGCAGCGGGGGCCGGAGTTTGCAGCCGGTCCTCGCCCCGCCCCGCCCCGCCCCGCGCCGCTGTGGCTCCTTCATGCGGCAGCGCTGGGCGCGGGCGGAGGCTTGGAGCGGCTGCGGTGCAGCGCTTCCCGCCGGGCCTCGGCGCATGTGAGCGGTAGGGCGGCGGCACATTGGCCATGCGGTGGCCCCGCGGCCCCCGCGGTGCCTGGCGGCTGCTGCCCCGGCGCTCGCTACTGGCCGTGCTCTTCCTTTTCTCGCTCTCTTCCTCCTTCCTCTACTTCGTCTATGTGGCGCCGGGCATCGGTAAGTGGTGGAGCCGAAGTGCTTCTCCGTTCGAAATGCTGAGTAATGCGGAACGGCTGCTGCAGCATTCCTCGAGGCCCGGAGCGGGGTGCGGTGCTCTTGGTACCCCGCTCTGCGCTGCTCCGGCGCCGGGCTCCGCGCCCCCGCTTGCCGCTGGCGTTGGAAAAAGCCCGGATCGGGGAGGGGTTCCCCCCGGATCGCGTTGGATGTGTGCGTGAGAGCGGGCTCGTTCTTCCGCCGTGGGCACGCGCGGCCGTTCCCGTGACTCACGGGCGGTGCGGGCCGGGGCTGGTTGCCCTGGGCTGGTGGACGGAGCCCGATCCGAGCGTGCTCATCTCCTTGAAGCTGGGAAGATAGCCCCAAGCCCACCGGTTGCCTCATAGTTGGGAAGAGGCTGTATGTTAGACTTCCGAGTTCGCGATCAAAACTCTCCCTACTTTTTTCTCTTCTTTTTTTCTTTTCTTTTTTTTTTCTTTTTTTTTTTTTTGTAAAACAGAAAGATGAGAGTTATGTATTTTGGAAGGATAGGTACTCGTCGCTGTTTTTCTGTATACAGTACTTGAAGGGTGGATGGAACGGCTGCCTACTGAAATGGCCAGCACCGCGCGCCGCTGCCTGCAGGACTGCCCGTTCGTGGGGGGCGGGGCTACTTGATGTCTGGGAAAGCAACTGTTGTGTTTGCACTGTGTATCGCGTTTCTGCGAGAAGCCAAGGCTCACGGTCAGCGTGGCCTTCAACTCAGCGTTTAGTAACGATTCTTTTGAAAGGGTCTTTATTTTAAAAGAAATAAAAATCCTGCAAGTGGAATTTTCTCCTTGAAATGTCATTGATATTGCTCGTGCCATCCTGACTTCCAATGTTACTGGGAGACCCATGCATGCTTTTCAATGTGGCTTATGTGGGTTATTTAGAGAGCATGTCCCACTGGTGCCCCTGGGCTCTGGGAGCCTTTTGCAGGGCACAGTGGGGTGCTGTTAGTATGTGAAGTATGTGAGCAGGAGATGCTTGTTCTCAGCATGACCTGACTGGGACCACTATCCCAGGCCCGAGGCTTGGTGGCCCAGGGCTTTGCTGACCTTATGCACTGGCAGCTGTCAAGTGGATTGGCCTTAGAGTGGTCAAATGACTCTCATGCATCTGATTGAGGACGTTATTGTACAGGTGCTGACATGTGCCCCTGCTCCGAGTGCTGCTTGGTGCTTCTGTGGCCGTGCTGCCAGTGCTAGCTGTATCAGATGCATCCCATGGTCCTGTGCAGGGCACACAGATGTCTCTCCTGAGAGCTGTGGTGTTATGTTGTCTCACCCACTTTGTACTGTTCTGATTGAGCAGTGTTCCTGGAGATGCCATAGGGTATAAAATTTGGTGTAAAACCAGCTGTCTTCTCAGAGATTTTCCCTGCTTGGACCTCAGCTAACACAGTCACATTCCACCCTGTGCTTTCATCATCTGAGATGCTAAGAGATGAAGTAGAGACGCGAAGGTGGTCCATGTGGATGTTAGTGCTGTTCTGACTCATCTATCTCCCTGTCAGGTGGCAGAAGATCTGGTTCCTGTTTGTTCCTCTCCCCGCACCCCAATCCAACTTTCAGCAACAATCAGTTGTGAGAGTTTAGACCAGTGTTCCTGGGGCAGTTGTGCTCATCATCCTGCTTCTTTTGCAGGCAGTTTGATTTTTAGGCCAATATGGTAAAGAGAACTTGAAAGAAAAGCTATTTTTCCTCATAAAGTGTGAGCAGTGCTGCAGACCTCAATAAACTGAGCAAAGTGTGTATGACGAGGGAAGTGCCAGACATGGTATGAGGTTAGCCTTGGGATGGCTGTCTGCAGAGAGCCCAGTGCAGGCTGACAAGTGATTAATCCCACTTCTTGGTCATACCTTAGTTTAAAAAAATAAAAAGCCCAAATAAATGGGACCTGAAGCTGTGTATGACTTTGAACCAGCCTTAAGGGTCTTTAATCTGTTGTTCTAAGATTAAAGCTATGAAAAAAGTGCTCCTACAGCAAACCTTGGTTTGTGGAAGAGCAGGAGGATCTGAGGGGCTTTCAGCTGAGGGCAGTCTGTCCTAGGGCCAGGTGGGGACTAGTGGCTGTGATGGATGTGCAGGGTATCTTTGTGTGAGGACACAGTCACCTTGGCAGAGAGCAGAGGTGTCTATAAGATCTGGTGCAGGCTCTGGATGGGGATGATTTGGGAGAAAATGCTGTGGGGTTGCTGAGGTTTGTGTTCGAGCACTTGTGTCCCAGTACCAGGAGAAAACTGGGACAGTTGCACTTCTGGGTGCTGTCTCAGCATATTGGTGAGGAGCTTGATGGAGGAGATGCTTGATGGCTGAAGAAGCAGTAAAATGGCTCTTTGTACTCTGCAGGTAAAGCCTGGCTCAGATGCCAGCAGATGCCACTTCCCCATCGGCACTACCTGGTGCAGTCCTGTGCCCCAGGCTGAGCAGCAGTGGCCTACCCTTGACTGCTTGAGTCTTTGCTGTGCACGATGGAAACATGAGGAAGAATTCTGTTTGAAATCATTGAGGGCATGAGTGGGAGAGCTCAGCATCTGTGGGCAGGAGCTACACTTGGCACCTCCTGGGAGCCTAAAGCTTTTGGGACTACTGTTTGTGTGTCTCTGGCTAATTTTGTGCCTGGGGTGTCTCCTCACTTACGTCCCTAAGCAAGGCTTTACCTATGAGGCTGAAATTTTTTGTCACCACAGATTTTTACAGAGCAATCCAATGTGTAAGCATTCAGCATCTCTTTCTTCACAAACAAGACAAATAGAACAAAAAATAGAACACAAAATGCTTGAGTGTTTCCTCCTTCAAGCTGCGCTGCAAGAACTTGTGTCCTTGGTTCTGGGCTTACAATGTCCCCTTAGGAAGCCATTGGGCACTGAGTGGCTTGCACAGAGGCAGCCAGGCCACCTTTTGCCCCACAGTGTTCCTTGGTGCCCACAGGCTTTAGTTCCTGGTGCAAATGGGGTTATTATGTGGGTCTGTCTCATCATGGCTGTTGCAAGCTCTGTGAGGCACCAGTTGTTCTGTTCTAGGTTGAGGCCAGGGCCAGGCAGAGCTGTTCCTGATGCAGTGGCCACGGGGCTGCTGCTGTGCCTCTGTCCCGTGAGGACTGGGGCCTGCTCATCATGCTGTTGCCTATCTGATGTGGAGGGCTGTAAGATGCATGGGGCTGGGAGCAGGCTTGGTTTTAGTTACGAGCAGTTGCACTGAAATAATCTTTGGAATAAGTAAGGCCTCCCTGAGACTTAACAGGGATCAGCCTGCTCCATAACTCTGCCTGCAGCCCAGAGGCTGGGCTGGAAGGATGCAGGTGCAAGTGGTGGCTGCCATACAGGCATCACCTCTAGAAGCTGCTTCTCCTTATTTGGGATTGATTAATTGAATTTGGGAGGCTTGTGCTCCTGGAGTTCATTCAGAGAGCTGCTGGTGCTTCAGAGAGCTGTGCTAAGAATCTCTGGGTGTCATGGCTTTTCATATCACAGTTGACCCATATGAATCTACTAAAGGTATCTTTCCTTGTTGTCCTTGTGCTTGTATAACAGGAACCAGCAAAGCAAGGAAATTCTGTATTACTACTTTCAGGTGCAAGACTCTTCCAAGATGTTTGTGCTTCTCTTTCATCTTGATAACTCACATCACCAGTAGGAACTTCTTAAACCATGCCCTTAATACCCTTTGCAGGTAGTCACCAGACGCCTGGGAAGAGGAAAGTCTGAAGCCTGGTGCATGGGTGGCTGCTTCTAATTTTTCCTTCTTCAGAAGTTGGGGCCTCTATTTTAATTTATTTATTAAAATCTTTTTGAGCTTGGGTCTGTACAGGTATCTTTCTTGCCCGAATCTCTTGTAGGAAAATAATGCAGAGTATTTAAATTGAGTGAAAGTTTGTTAACTTTGTAGGTAAGCTGTAATTCACTTGGGCTTTACTTCCTCCAAGCTTATCGGGAATTGCTCCAGACCTGTTGTACAGGGCACGAGTCAGTAGCATTGGGCCTGGATTAAATCTGTGATGCGAGAGTGGTTTTTATGATTAGTCACATTGCTTTTAAGTGCTATTCCTTTGCACTGCATTTTGGTGGCCAGCAGCATGATACCATGGAGAGCAAAGGCATAGCATTTCTGTACATCTTGCTTGGTAGAAATACCACTCTTGTACACTCAGTGGCTCCAAGGTGATATTTCATGCATCATCCTGGCAAACTGTCATACCTAATAGTAGTGCCAGGTGTGAACATAGCTAAATATTTTGCTACTGCTGATTTCTTGGAGCCAGCTTGACTCTGGGCTGGCTGCAGGATGCCATAGGTCTGCCATAGGCAAGGAGGAGTGGTGGCAGGTATGTCTCTGGGTCTGGGCAAATGGCTCTGCAGGGACATCTGCAGTGGTGACATGAGGATGAAGAGCTGCTTGTTCTGCCTGCTATGCATTTTTCATGGAAATGCTGGCAGAAGAAGCTGTGATCAGGCTCAACAGCTGCTGGAGGATGGATTTGATTTCTCTCCACTCTTGGGTTTCACTTGGAACCCTGCAGCAACAGGAAGGGCCATATGGTTCTCGGCTTGGCATGGCAGTTGAGAAAGAGATGAAGGTGTGGCCCTGTGGGGGGAAGTGAGGTTCGTGCTGTGGCAGTTCTGGCTACTACTTCCTTGGCCTTCCTGCATGGGGAAAGGCAGTGTGTTGCTGTGAGTGCTGGCCATGCTGCCTCCCTCACCCTGCTCTCCTATCCCTAAGAAATCTGTCTGGCAGAACTGTACAGCCTAAACCAGTTTCTTAAGGTGTTACACTAGAGCTTTCTGCGTGCATTGAACACAACAGCAGCTGCAAGTAGTAAGAAATTCTCCTGGACACTAGAGCTCAGCATCTCTGCATCTCCTGCATTCATTCAGTGAGAGGGAATAGCCCCTGTTTCATTGCTGGCAATGTCCAGGACAGGGCGTTTCTAAATGCATGTGCAGCCAGGAGGCTGTTGCAGCTTCAGTCTGTTGTCAGGGGCTTGCAGGTCACAGCTGGGGAATGGCCCAGGTCTTTCTGGAACAGGTGAGTTACTGGGTTTTCTTAACTGTTAAACACCTGAGGCAGTAGTTCGTGTTCTCTGTCAGGTGCTTCTAGTTTTAGTTATTTTTCTGGTGGCTTTCTTGGTATTGCAACTGCAGGAAGAACATGAGTAGTTCGCATTTCAGTGGTTTGTCTCTCTGAGTGTATGGGACCTGTTGAGTCCCAGCCTGAACCACTGATGGAGCACCTGGGGAAGACCAGATCAGCCCTGGGAGCACAGGTGAAGGCAGTTCAGCTGTGTGAGCGGAAGGGGTGAAGCCTGGCTGCACTTCTCTTAAACTTCATTTAAGGGCTCACTGCCACTGGGGAAGGATTTCTTTCTGGAGATCCCTTGTTGGTTCAGGAATCTTCTGATACAGGTGAGCAATCTTCTTCCCTTCCTATATAGCACCTTTTTATTATGCTGTCCTTCTGTCATCACATCTCTGATTGTAATGCCTTTCCCATTGTATTGATATGTTCAACTGCTACAGTGAGCATGACTCGTGAGAGTCGCAAAGCCTTCTAGGTTAATTCCTGTGAATTAATTGCATCAGAACTGCAGTGATGTGCAGTGGACCAACACTTAGAGCAAAAACATCAGTGCTGCCAGCCTGGATTTCCAGGAAACCTGATCTTTGTGGGCTTGGGAAGCCATCTAGTTTCAGCAGACTCCAAGTCACCTCAGGTAGCTTCAGGATGGAGAGAAGAGCTCTGGTCCTGCTGCATTGTACCTTGAGCTGCTGGCCCATGTGTGCTCTTTAAGTGTATTAATTCTGCCAGCATCCCCCAGGATATGGTGTTCCCCTGGGGAATGGGGTTGAGGCTGTGGGGAGCTATGTGTCCCTTGCTTGTCAGCACTGTCAGTATAGGTGCATTTTAATATCCACACAGTGCACAGGGTCTTTGCATGCACTGAACTCATGGGGGCCTCAGGGGGTACCCCATGGCATCAGTTCTGCAGAACCACACTGTAGTGGCGCTGGGACTGCAAATCCAGCAGAAAAACAGAGCAGAGGAAACCTTCCTCACCAGCTTTGTTTTTAAAGCAGTATTATTGCAATAGGATGTGTTTACTTTGACAAAATCTGTGGTAGTTTATTTTTGTGAGGTTTATTTCCATGTTAGCTTTTCTTTGTGTTTGGGTTGTTCTGACTATATTTTTGTCTGGCAGCACTGTGTGCATCAGTGTATAGTGTGGTTAATGTGTGTTTTGAGGCTCTCACCTCTTCTTAAGAAGTAAAATCTCGGTTTCAACAGAGAATGTTAAATTGTGATTGTTAAATCTAGCACTTTGAAAAATGGCAGGCTGTATGGGAACTCTTTGAGTCGTGGCCTGCACTACTGATTGATCACCTCAGGTGAGGACTGGGTCAGCTGTGGGAGCACAGGTGAAGGCAATTTACCTGTGATCACCCGGCTCCACCCCTCCTAGACTCCATTTAAGGGCTGACTACATCGGGGGAAGGATCTTTTTTCTGGAGATCCCTCCTTTTTAGAGTTTTCCACTGTGAGCCTAGATCCTTGGCTATGGTTAAGCGTTACTTCCTTGATTTGATTCTTTTTCACCACGATAATCTTTCCAGATATAATACCTGTAAAGTACCATCCTAACTGTGCTACTCTTCCAGCTGTACACAGTGTTTAGAATTGCTTCAGAGCCACTCTTATTTTTAGAGGAAAGGTAGATCAGAAATCTGGGGGGTGCTGTAAGTGCCTGACAGGGGAATGTCTCCAGAGCCATCCTATCTGCTGCTTGACTGGGCCCAGGAAGAGTGAGAAATGCACTTGTGGGCTTGGGCACAAGGCAGGAGTGATGCGGAGAGTACAGAGCCCTGTGTTCACTTACAGAAGGAATTTTCTGGGGCTTTCTGTTGTTTAAACCTACACTGATCAAGTGAGCTGTGGCCGGCTTGTTGTGTTTGTAGTGACCGGACACTTTGTATGAAGTCAGAGCTGTAGTAATCTGTCGTGGCACTCCTTGTAAATAACACTGCAGCTGTATGATAGCCTGGTTTGAGCCTCAACGTCAAACCCCAGATACAGGACAACTGCAAGGGGGTTAGTAGCTGCTTTAACTGTTTTGGCTGGAAGCACTTGGTTGAGTGGGGATGCAGCCATGTGGTGCTGGTTTGGGGCTGAATCCCTGCTTGGCAAGGGGAGCATGCTGCTGTGCTGATGCTGTGCAATGCCTGCAGAGCTGTACTCTCCTCTCTCTCTCTGCCTTCCTGATCTGAGATGTAAAGACTGGAGTATTTCTGCATGGAGAGTGTCTCTGCACAGTTGTTAACAGAAAAAAGCAAACGTGGTGGAAAAATCCTTTGTGCTACTGTCATGCTGTGCTGTGGGCGTTGTTCCTCTGCCAGGGCTTGTTTACATATCTAGGGAGTTTTATGGCAAGCTTATTGATTGGTTTCGCTTGAAAACTATTAGCAAACAAATAGTCAGAAGGATCTCTTCAGTCCTGGCACTGCACTGCACTGCCTGCCTCCTTTGCTTTTGGGAGGCTGAAGACTGAGCTGCACTGGAACTTTAAGTGCTCTGATGTGCTCCTGCTGAAGGACTAGTGGGTTACCATACAGGCACAGTGTCTGCCCTCAGAATTGTGCGGTCCTTGGGTGTAGGGCCTTCTTTCACTAGTGGCTGTGAGTATGCTACATCCTGCACGAGGATTTGGAATTAGCTGCAGGGTTGCTAATGTTTGCAAGGTGCCTCTGGGCTCTTAAACAACAACAACTAAAAAATTAACAAAGCATACAGAATAAACCAGGAAAACAGTACTGCAGTGCAACAGGTAGGTGGCAGGAATGAACTGATTTTGTTTCCTCACCTGGCTTGTGAAAGCAGGAAAGCATTGCAGTACTCCTGCACATGGTGCCTGGGATATCAGTGGGACATTGGGCTTGAGCTGCGCGGTGTCATGCAAACAGCTGGGCATGTTACACCAGGATCCCTTGTCTTGTGTCACTGCTGCTGACTTGATGCAGATGACAGGGCTCAGCGCTTAGTCAGAGCAAGTCGACAACCCAGAAAACAAATGAGAGAAGGTATTGGCTGATGCATGAACCACAGGCAGATAGAAGGGCCATGTGTCAGAGCAGGTAAACCCCAAACTGAAGTGTCAGGTCACCTGGGCTATGTCCAAGATTTGCTGTGTTTGCTCTACTCCATCTGGGTCTGCAGCAACCATCTGGAGGGGATTGTGCACATGAGGTCCCCCTCCCAAACTCCCAGTCTTAAGGAGCTGGGGGAGAGTGTTTGGCTCTGGCTCCAGCAGCATGTGTAGAGGCAGTGGCAGCCAATCTGACCAGAGCCCACTGCCGGGCTGATGTGAAGTGCTCCAACACATGCAGCTCTGTCTCTTACTCTGTAATCATGTTTTTCCCCTTCAGTGTTTTTCCAACTGGTATCTTGCTGCCAGCATCCATATTAATAATGCATGACTCTTTTTTTTAAGGTGCTCCCTTCCCAGCATCCCTTTCAGCTGCTGAGTCAGAGAAGATTGTTATAGCAGCAGCCTCTGAAGCAGTGAAATGCCCCTGCAGTGCTCAACTGCATGTCATTTATCATGCATAGTTACACTGCGGGCAGCTCTTTCTTGACTCTGGTTGAGGATACAAATGCCAAAAAGACGATTTCTATTGCACCAGCTGTACCACATGCTCAAGAACAGATTTTTTTTCTGCTGAGCCTTCCTGTATAGCATTTGATTAAAGCAGATCTCATATTTGTTGCTGCTTCTGTTTTAGAAATCCTGTGAAGTTTTTTTCTTCGCATTGCTTGAGACCATGCTTTAGGACTGTACCTAAAGCTGTTATTCTTTTCCTCATAAATTGTTAAGCCTGTTTTTTTTAATTCTTTGCATTCCTTCAGGATCCATGCCTGAGCTTTTAAGGTAACAGTGCTGACAGGAGCCCCGTGATGTGTCTGTGTGGCTAAATTCACCATGGCTGTGGGAGCATGCTGCTACTGCATGCAGTCTGGGAGCCACAGATGCAGCAGGAATCTGATGGGCTCAGCAGTGGCTGCTGTTCTGGGGTCAGCCCTGCTGCTGAGTGTGTCCCACATCCCTGTCTGGTACCTGGGATAGGTGGTAGCTGTGCTGATTCCCATGTTACTTTCTGTTGGCTCAAATAAAAATATGCTGTGTCCTCAGGAGCAGGTCCCTCCTAGCCCACACCATGATCTGTTGTTTGTTTTCTTTTACCTCCTGTAGTTGAGGTCAGTGGTATCTCCTGCCAGGGCAGTGCTGGGGTTTCGGGTTTTGCTGGTTGTCCTGCAGTCACCTCTCAGGGCTGCTCCCCCTCATTACTGGGGGAGCCTTGCAAAAAGAGCCTATGAATTTCTGTGCCCTGAGTTCATGAGACAGTGCTGGAGCAGCAGGGGTGCTTTGCGTCCAATGTTTGGTGCTGGTGGGGCTGTGCTCGCAGATGGAATGTCACCTGCAGCTAGTGAGACAAGCCCTGGGCTTCTTGGCTAATGAGATTTGGGTGGATTATGCTATGTGTTTAATGAAGGGCTAAGTTCATTGCTTATTTGAAATAGATCAAAGCCCTTGAATGTGCTGGTCTGGAGACCAGCTGTTGAGCAAGACCATAATATGTCTATGGCCCCGTGGCTGCGTTTCAGAAACCCAGTAGCTCAGCAGGCACATATCAGACAGTACTGACCAAATGTGAAATCAGACAGCAAAAGTTCCCAGTGATAGCGATGCAGAGGCATGGAGATAAAGTTCATCACAACACTGAACAATTAGGGAAGGTGTTTTCCTTTTCTCACTTTCAGTTTGAAACTATTTTCCCATATGTGAAGCTCCATGCTTGCAGACTGCTGGCACACAGGCTTCTACGAGCAGCTGATATTTGTCGTGAGCTTGCTGTGTCCTCATGGTAGATAACATTCTTCAGTACTTTCACAGGCAGCCCCACCAAACCCAACTACTGAACTGGGAGCTGAAAGTGTTGGAGTCCCCAAGGGCCTGTGCTTGCCACCAGGTCCCTGGCAGTAGCACAGTGCTGGATGCAATGCTAGCATCAAGCCTACCATGCAGTATTTATTTCTGTGCAGGCAGGGAAGGATGGAATTATTGATACAAGTGGATAGAGAAGCGTGTTCAGTGCCTTTTTTTCCATCCTCTGTTGGATAGACTGTTGCGCATTCAGGGTCTCTCTGAACCAGCAGGGGAAGGGGTTCTGGGTGTGTAACTGTCTCTTTCTTGCAAGGTTATCTTTTTGTTGTTGTTACAGGAGGTGTCAGTGCTCTTGGCTGTGTTGTACCTGTGTGTGCAATCACTGCTGTAAATGTGTATCCTGCCTTCACTGTGGGAGAAGGTATCCCAACTGTGTTAAGCAAACTATTTACAATACACCAGCTATTCAAATAATCTTCCCTGTTATTAAGAAAAATACATATGTCTATTCCAGTAACCTCTCTCCATCCTGCTGTTCTGCAGAAGGGAGACAGCTGCAGGTGCATGGCTCCAGCTCTGTAAATGTGACCATGAGCATGATCTGAGAGGTAGGAAGTAGGCAGCATGGAGGTGAGTTGATGGCTACTATGGAGGAAGGAGATACTGCTTGCTTCTGCTTTGAGTTGAATTGATTTGCACTGTTCTCACATAGTGGGTGGCTGTGCTCCTGATTCTCTTTCAGTGCAAGCACACTGCATATCCACTATCTGTAATTCCGTGCAAGCTACTTCAGGCTACTGTTGATGTTTCAAGGCCCTCAGCAGGCTGCTAGCTAGCTGGCAAGTCTCTGCTGATCCCTTTTGGACAGCTCTCAGATTGCTCCCTCACAGCATGGAGCTTGGAAGTGCTGCAGAGGGAGAGCGTGGTGCAGGAGTATGGTGGGGAGGCTGCCTTAGCCTGTCTGTCTTGTTTGTTTTGCAGCCCTGCTTCCTATATTAACTAATGAGTGTTCAGATCCCTGGTAAACAGGTGTGTGCCTTGCAGAAACACCTGCTGCTGCTGTGTGGTCATCTTCAAGTTTCTGTGGGGAAAGAGGGATGATAGTTCTGTGTCACTCCCAGTGCTCACCCTCTGTGGTCATTTGGTCTGTGGAGCTGTACTCTGCAATTTCTTGGCAACTAAAGAGTCCCCAAGTGATGGGGGGTGGTCACAATGTAGGACAAGCAGGGTGACACCTTGGGATTATGGGAAGCTCACGCACAGTGTGTGCCCCAGGCTGAGCTTGTATCAGTTCTTTTTCCTGTTGGTAGAGAACAGCAAAACCTGATGGGGTGGGAGTGTGGCAGCTGTAAGCTTCCTGTCCCTCACAGGCTGAGATTTTGCTTGTAGGTGATGTTCCCATTGCCCCTTGCTTGATTCTGAACCAGGCCCCCTTTATCCCTTGCTGAGCTCACTCGCTGAACAGCTGTAGGAGAGCTGCTAGGTCACTGCTTGAACTGATGATTGAGTGCCTGGTGAAGAGGTGTCGCTGGCCCAGGGAGCACAAGCAAACTGTTTGTGCCTGTGCTCCCCACAGGCTCAGAAGGGGTGGAGCTACCCTGGGCTTGTATAAGGTCTAGCCACTGAGGAGAGGACATCTCTTGGACCTAAGCTACTTCTTGTGAAGGAGCACTGCATAGCCGGAGATCTCCTTTACCAGTTGGATGAGTTAAGTTCTTTAGTCTGTATATGATTGTTGGTCTAACTGCGAATACTTTACCTGGTATATCCAAAAACCTGCGAAGAAGCAATTTTGCTTCTTCATAAGCAGGACAACAGCATAAGTTGTTGCTTAACTGAGATTAATATGTAGCTTCATTACAGAGCATTGCTCCCAACACTGAAGGGTAGTATAAACTTGGTTTATGATGCTGGGGCACTTAATTCATATTCCTGCTGGGCTAAGGTTTTGGGGTTTCTCAGGATGCTGTCGGAGCAGCTCTGCTGCTGGCAAGTGTGTGATGTTCCTGGGTGTTAGGGCACTACAGGGGGCAGTACAGGAGTGGGCAACCAATGCAGATCTTTATTAGGAGCATATGACAGGTATATGACAGGGCTCGCCAAACTGACTCCTGTGTTTTGCACCCTGCTGGTAGCCAGGAAAGCATCACACAGGCCATGTGTATGATGGGATGGCTCTGGTGAGCTTTCAGTAAGTTAATGGATAGCAGGATGAAATACTTCTAATGAGGTCATTCTCTGGGAAAGAAACGATATCAAACATGTTTGGTATTCCAAGGTTACCTAATTCTCAATAAGCTAACAAATGCCTTAGGTTATCAGTGTCCTTAGAAAATCTGGGCCAGCTGTACAGGCTGCCCCACAGTCAACAAGGAGTGGATCCCATGGGATGTGTGCAGGGAGCAGGCAGTGAACAATGGCCTGTGGTGCTACCAGTAAAGCTGCTCTCTTAATGCGTGGGGACTGTTAGAATAATCTGGCTTCCCCATGCTCCACAGTTTTTTAAATTTTTCCTTACCTCTTCAAGATGCAAACTCCCAACATTGGGTCAAACACCACTGCAGTGGTGTCTGATCATCCCCCTTGCCTGGTGCATGTGAGGGCTGGTAACCAGCCAGGTTGGGAACACTGCTCTGTAATTACCGGATAGATACTGCTGCCCTGCTAATTCTTAAGCCATTTAACTTATCAAGTAACTCCTTACTGTGCTATTTATAGGCAAAGGGATAAGCTGCAGTGTTGGCATTAATATTAAATTATACAAAACTAATCAAACCTCTTATTTAATTGTTCTAGCACTGTATACTTGGGAATACAGTGCTGCTGCACAAGAAGGCTAATGGAGCCTGAGGTCTCCAGGTGTGTTATCTATGGGATGCTGCAACTGCCCATCTTTCTCGTTAATGTGTTTACAGGTTCTGTCTATCATAACTATCTTTTCCTTAGAGGCTGAGTCTAAGGTGAGTGTGGTTTGAAAACTGCTTTATGTTGCTGATGAGGCTGTGTTGGGATTTGCTGGAGGAGCTTCGTGACAGTGCCCTGGGGCATTCCAGATCTTCCTTCACATCTCTGGTGTCTGTCTGTCTCCTGTATGAATCCAGTACTTTATGTGCTCTCCTGTTGCCAAATGAGCTGTGTGTGTGGTTAGGATTTATTGCTTTGTTGTTCCAGCACCTGCTCCAAGGGCAGGGCCCAGGCTGACTGTATGTTGTTTTACATCCGGAGGGAAAGGAACCCCCAAGCAACTCCTCAATGCTGACAGTGTGACAGAAAACTTACAGAGACAGACGCGCTGCTTCTTTCTCAAAGCCTGAGTTGCTTATACCACTGCTGAGGCACAGTGCTGGCATCCATTTTGCACCTCTTCCTGGGACCTTGCTGTCCTTGAGCTGGGGACAGTCTGATCCTTTGGGGTCAGGAACAGGATACATTGGGTCTGAGCCCCTCTTGTGTTGGCAGCTGGCTTGGGTCATGCTCAGCACTCTTCCAAACAAACTGCTGTGCTAGAAATTGCTCTGTCATTTCTTGTATGTGCTATCACAGTGAAATTAATTTTCCATGAGGGAACCAGCTGTTTCTTAATTAGAAGTGCTCTGAAAATACCAGCTAATAAGAGAGTAAGCCTTCACTGCTTATTTCTGCAACTGGACTTCTCTGATCCAAATTGCTGCCCCAGTGTTGTTGAGTACCAATTTTCCCCCCACCCCTTCCATATGCTCACTGAGGTGTGGGTTGGACGGTGCAGTCTCTGGGTGCTGCTGTGACCCTGGTGCTGCATTCTCATGTGTCATCCCAGCAGCATTGGCTTGTCCCTTAAACTAATGGGAATAATGTTATCTCAATCACTTGGGCAAACAGATTTTTGAATTTTGCTTGTTTTCTGTGTGGATAATGAGAGTCTTCTGGAAATGCACTGGGGAGGGAACCCCAAAAAGTTCCTGATGGTGGTTGAGATCCCCTCCTGTCCTTGTGCAGCTATTCGTGATGTAGCCTGGCTGCAAGCACTCTGTGGATGTGCTCTGAAGTGCTGTGTGCTCAAATTGAATAAAGAGAGAATGCTAGTGTAATTTCCCATGTGGTCTGATGTGATTGTTAGCGATATCTCTCATTGCAGAGATCTGTTTTCTGGCTGAAACTTGGCTCAGCCATGCACATTGCTCCCAGAGCAGGGGCCATGGTCACAGCCAGTGATGACAATGATGTTGATGGCACTGTGACTCTGGCCTTGGAGGCAGCTGAGCTGTGTGTTATGCAATTACAGCCTGTTTCCACTACAATCAAAAGCCAGGGGGAGTGTGGGCCTGCGTGGGTTTGAGTACAGCCCTGGCAGCTGCACCGAGCTGATTTGGGCACTGTGTGGGTATAAAGAGCGAAATGTTATAAATAATGCGTTTTAAATGTGATTTCCTGGGACATAGGAATGAGCATGTATAATGGTCATAGTGTGGGGTCCACAGCATCAGCGAGGGAAGTGAGGTCCTGGGGGGTCTTTGGTGCATGGCTCCTGACCCTCTTTGCAAAGCAGTTAACATGGGAGAAGGCAGTGCTGCCTGGAACAAAGATAGACTTGTTTTCACTTGAGTTCCCCTGGCGGTGGTAATGGCTGTGACAGTCTGTTAAGGATTCCCACTGCAATTTCATGAAAGTCAAAATGAGCAAATCATGTCATGTGGCTCCTGTGACGCCGTGCTTCATCTCTCCTGTTAGGGAACGGGGACAACAAACACTACATTCAGCGCTGGACAAACCTCCCTGTTCCTTAAATTAGGTGGGGATTGGGTGCTGATTTGTGTCTCTTTCATTCTTTCATACTTCACCAAATCTGATGTCACGTTATGCAGTGAATAGAAGGCATAATGGAGTAGAAATGACTTGTTCAGTATCAGCAAGCTGTTTCTTGCACTGACTCTGATCCTGTGTGAGCTGGAAAGTGCAAACCTGGTGGGGCCCTGCTGCTGTTATCGCATCCTGATGCTGGTACAGATCTCCAGCAGCTCCAACTACCCTCTGGCTGCCTGAGCAAACAAGGAAAGGCTGTGCCCTGTATTGTGATTTTCCTTTGGGGGTTTAGAAAGGGAAATGGCAAGCCTTGAATCCTTGCTGTGATGGCTAAGGTGGAGCTGTGCCTTGCTGGTCCTTGTGCTGCTCCTCACACTGGAGGTTCAGCTTCTGCTCACTGCTGTGCTGGTATCACCCATCCCTTGGGCAGGAAGAGGCTGAACTGCTGGGGAATGCACTCTGACAAACTTTGAGGCAAATTCATCTTTTTCAATCTTTGCATTTGCATTATGCGCTCCTGTGACCTCCATCACTGGCACATTTGATGGGCCAGGAGGGGCTGGGAAGAAGCATTAAATGAGCTCTTCCTGCTGCTGGCCCTTTGGTACTATGGTAGTGGTATGCTGGGGCAGGCTGTAGCAGGCTGATGAAAGCACATCTAAGCTGTGGAGCGAGATATTTACTTATATGGGGAAACACACTGAGTTGGATGTGGGCAGAACGAGGGTTTCATTTGAAGATAGCAAGAGGAGACATGTTTATGTATCCTGTTTTGAGGCACTAGCCTGGCTCACTTCCGAATTAAATGCCTGTCCTTATGCAGCAGAAGACATAATACAACATCTGACACCAATGGCAACTGGGCTGGTGGATGAGCTCATCAACTGGCTGCAAATGTGTTCTGCCCATGCCATGACCTCCATGGAACCTGGGTCGCCCCAGCATGTGTGGTCCAGAGGTGTGCCAGCAGCAAGGAGCTTCAGGGCAGCAGGAAAGCATTTAAAAGTTTTGCGTTTCTCTTGCCTGCAACAGGTGATGCTTATGGAAATGTTTGGGTTTTTTTGCAGTGAACACCTACCTCTTCATGATGCAAGCCCAAGGTATCATGATTCGTGAAAACATGAGAACAATAGGAGCTCAGGTGTATGAGCAGGTGGTCCGCAGTGCCTATGCCAAGAGGAACAGCAGTGTGAATGACTCAGGTATTTCTTTAACAATTATGGTTCTAATTAAAAGTTCCATTTCCATTGGAAATAAGGCTGAACTCAATTTCTCTTCCTTGAAGGAAGTAATTTATGTTGATAAATGCAGGGTGGGAGTTTTGACTGTTTTGTGTGTGTGTGTATATTTTAGTGTAAATGTTTCGCTTAAATAAAGGGTAGAATCTTTGATAGGTCTCAAATGAGTGGATATTGAGCTGAAAGCCTCTTTGCTTTCCAGGTGCATCAGCATGTTAGATTCAATCGCTCTGAGGATAAACACTTAAATTCAGCCCCTTTAGCAAAGGGCTAGGTGGAACTAGGTGATCTTAAAGGTCCCTTCCAGCCCCAACCATTCTATGATCAGGTTTCAGATTTCAAAACAAAAAACAACCAAACAAAACTTTTGGGCTCACACAGGCTCACAGAGCCCTGGCATCACACATGGAGGAGCCTGTGCTCATCAGCTTCATTCCCCCAATACAGGGTGAACTGCAGAGACTTAGCTGGAGAGCTGCCACGAGCCCTTGATCAGGCTGTGGGCAGAGCACTGGTATCCAAGAGGCAGCATTGGATCCCAGGCCATTCCCACCCCTAACCTACAGTTAATGAAAGTGTTGCTATAAATATAGCACAGCAACAGAAGTATACTGTTTGTATATGAAATGGCATGGGGCCATGGGAAGGAGACTGGGTGCTTTGGTGATGCAAACCTCTAACTGGTGGGCTGCATGGGGTCTGAGCCCTCTGAAGTTGGCCATCAACTCTATGAAGTGGGCAGTGAAATGGCTGCTGCTGAAAGAACTGGCTGTGCCCAGACATCGGCTCTGCACATGTGGATGGACAACTTGCCTGCTGTACTCTGCTACACACCAGCCTTGGGTGACTCTCCCCTGGCTGTGAGGTTAGAGCAAGTGGTGGTGGCAGCATATGTCAGGCATGTGGCCCTGTGACCACAACTGCAGTACTGACACTGGGTCAGCATCTTCCTCTCTGAGTGTTTTCAGAGCCCTCAGCATGATTTCTGTGGGCATGCTGCATATCCAGTGATGTAAATCTTCTTGCTGTGTGAGAGCTGAGGGACCCAAGCCATACGTGCAGGCCACCTAGGAAATAAGCCATCAGGAGGCAGCAAAGGCTTCAGGGCATGAGGAAACTGGCTCCTTCCTGGTTACCCCAGCTCCCAGTGGGCAGGAAGCTACTGATGTTCTTTGAGCATCCCCAGTGAGGCAATGAAAGGCAGTATCTCTGTACAGAGCTGGCTTGTGGATGTGTGTGCCCTCCAGCTCCTGCAGCTTTAATTTCTAGACAGGTAGCTTAAATGTGGTGTTTGGTCCTGAATGGCAAGGTGACAAAGCACAGAGTGGTCAATTGCAAGACAAAATCCTTCTGCCTTGCCTGCTATATTCATCCTTTGCTGTATTTTTTTGTCCCATTATTAAAATGAGGAAGTAATTTATGACTTCTTAAGCATTTTATAGTAGATGCATTAATAAATTTCCTGTGCAAGTGAGCCAGGAGGATCTTGTCTGTGTTTCAGCAACAAAAGGAGGCAGCACTCCATGCAAGGAAGGAGAGCTGAGTTTCACTCTGTCAGTGAAATCAAGCATCAAGAGCATGTTCTAGTGGTATGAGCTTAATGGGAATCTTTTTATTAAAATCTAGAGCAGTATCACTAATATGTAGGGAGGAGAAGGCAGGAGTTGGAGGTGATGAACTCCAGTGGGCTTGGGGTGTGAGACTGCCTGGGATATGAGGTAGTTCCTGCAGGGACAAAGCCCTTGGGAGCGGGCTGAGAAAATGGAGAGGCAGCATCCTCCCATGGCAGCTGATGCATTATTACAGAAAGGGAACTTCTCTTGTGCTGGAAGCATAAATTGTGGTAGGCTGGAGCTGCATATGCAAAGCTGATGACTGGGTAGATGTAGAAAGCAGAATTTCATAGTTACGCAAAGATGTAAAGCAGCTGGAGGTGCCAGCAGTTCAGGGGCTTTTATCAGAAGGTAAAAGGAAGTGGAGGAAGTGCTTGAAAAATGGACTGTGGCCTGCTGGAATGTAGAAGCCCAGCATGAATCCTGTATCTGGCTCCATACTGGCCCCGTGCTCCTGAGCCCTGCAGGAGGCAGAAGCTCCTTCTCCACTGCACCCCTTTGCCTTGACTTGTCTGTGATGCCTGAAGGCAACAGTCTAATCAAGAAGCCGACAGTTTCTCTTGTGTGGCTTCACCCAAGGCACTGGGGATGCACCTGTGGCACTGGGTCATGGTGCCAAACCAGGGGCTTGTGCCTCATGAGGACACCCCTGTGACACTAGGAATGTGCTCAGGTGTTGGGATTTGCTTATGGTGGACAGGCAAATTGGTGTAGACATTCTTTTCCTTTTTTCCCCGCTTCCCCAGATTATCCTCTTGACTTGAATCACAATGAAACCTTTCTGCAAGCTACAACTTTTCTTCCTGAAGATTTTACGTACTTCCCCAACCACACCTGTCCTGAGAAGCTCCCTTCTATGAGTGAGTACTCTGCATGCCCAGCAGCTCCATGCCCCTTACCCTATCATGGCACAGCACACTATGGTACTCTGCAGCACCCTGGTTCAACTCTGTCCCACCTCTCCCACAGTGCTCCAGGGATGAATGACAGCACGGTTCTGAACTGTCCCTCCCTGGGTAGTCTTTTTTTACCCAATTGCACATATTAATTCTTGCTACATTGGAGGTGTGTCTCCCTCCTGAGGCTTGCCTATTGCTTGGTAAACATGAACAAAAGGGGAATAGTGTGCTGCTAGGCAGTTAGGAAACTGGGCAGGCCTTTTCCAGCTCCCTAACTCCAAACTGGGCAAAGGCTGCAGGGTGCAGCCAGGAGCGATGCTCCTCCATAGGCAATATTAATTGGAAAATTAGCATTTGCAAGGTAGATGTTTCTGAAAAGGGGAAAATGGCTCCTTAGTTGTCCCTAGTGTCTTGGGACAGAAGACACCTGTGCTTGGTGCTGAGGATATGGCAGGGCCAGGCAGGCACCACATGGCTCCTGACCCCCTCCTCCTGCCACCTCCCCAGAGGGCCCCATTGATGTAAATATGAGCGAGATTACGATGGAGGACATCCACCAGTTCTTCTCCAAAGACCCTTCCATCAAGCTGGGAGGCCACTGGAAGCCGAGCGACTGCCTGCCTCGCTGGAAGGTGAATGGGCACTGAGGAGCACCTCAGGGCAATGGGGTACTGGGAATGCTGGAGTCTACATATCTGATGTGCTGCAGAGTGGTGGGTGTGAGGATTTTTGGGAGGTGGGACTGTAGCAGCTGCAGAAGAAATGCTGCTGCTGATGGCTATGTTAATGACACGAGTCAGCTTTGGATTTCTGCAAGGGCAGTAAAGAGGCAGAAAGGAACTTGCTCATCTGGTTCCCACTGATGAGCAATCCAGCATGTTCCTGTCCTGTGTAGGAAGGAGTTTTCCCCGGGGGAGGAGGTGACAGGGAATCCACCCAGGGGGAGTGGCACAGTGCAGTGTAGCTGCCCTGCTGCTGCCTCTGTGCTGCTGGGTAGGGGCACAGGGATGGGGGTTGCAGGCCTTGCAGGATCAGCAAAAATTCCCTCAAGAAGTGAATACCAGAGCCCTGACATGAGGGTGGGAAGGCATTCAGGCTGCCCAGCCCTACATGGGAGTCAACTCATTCATACAGGGAAAAACAATGCTAATGCTGTGCCAGCAGGCATCTCCTTGGTTTGGGGTCTGTAGGGAGCTGCTCTTGGGCTGCAGCATGAGCTTTTTTCTTTCTCAGGTGGCGATCCTGATCCCATTCCGCAATCGCTATGAGCATCTTCCAGTCCTTTTCAGGCACCTTATTCCAATGCTGCAGCGTCAGCGTTTACAGTTTGCATTTTATGTTGTAGAACAAGTAAGTGGTCATGATGGGCAGCACTGGTGAGTATGCTCTGGTGTCAGTGCAGCAGCAGCTTGCCAGCACGGCTTTGTTTTGTGTCCCTGCTAGATCCAAACTTCTTAACCTCTGGTGTTAATGTTGCAATGTTTAAATTGTCCCATCTTAAAATTGGCAAAGATATTGCCCCATAGTGACTGCTTTTAATCTAAAAAATAAAGTAGACATTCAAATTTCTTGAAAATACTACACTGGAGGAGATTTTTTTTTTAAGACTTCTTTGAAGCAAGTATTTTCAGTTACCACATTACCTTTGTGTGTCTGTGGCATCTTCTGGGCCTCAGGGATGTGCTCAGCTCTGGTCCATGTGATCTCTGGGAGGCTTCCACAAATGTGGAACATCAGGCTGTAATTTGATGTGTGTATGAACCTGTCGCTTGAGCTATATGGCTTCATCCACCCTGTAGACATGCCTTCTTGTTTAGTTGTCCTTGCTCTTCTGGGTAGTAGCTAGTGAAGATTGTTCAAAAATGTTTTTCAAGTATCTGACTAATAATTCTCACATCTTTATCCTGCTATGTAAGCTTTGGTTAATCACACTAATCTGTCTGTTTCAAGATATCGCTGCTTTCTGAGCAGTGGATTGGGGAGCGGACTGTCTTCAGCTCCCTCAGTCTGCGTGGGAATGCCCTTGCATGGCATGGGACTCCCTTTGAAGGTGCCTCTGCTCTGTTCTTCTCTAGGCTGGTACTCAGCCCTTCAACCGTGCCATGCTTTTCAATGTTGGCTTTCGGGAAGCAATGAAGGACTTGGACTGGGACTGTCTCATTTTCCATGATGTGGACCACATACCTGAAAATGACCGCAACTATTACGGGTGTGGACAGATGCCAAGACACTTTGCAGCCAAACTGGACAAGTACATGTACCTGTAAGCACTGTTCTTCCTCTGCACTGCAGTAATAGATAAGGAGCAGTGTTGGATTTTCTTATCAAGGGCAGGAGTGTAAAGTAAAACATTAAAAGGACAAGGGAAGAGAATATTCTCATAGCTCTGGCAGGGGCTGTGTGGTGGCTGATGCCTTGCTCCTGACCTCTCTCTCCTGCTCAGGCTTCCCTATAATGAGTTCTTCGGTGGGGTGAGCGGCCTGACTGTTGAGCAGTTCTGGAAGATCAATGGTTTCCCTAATGCCTTCTGGGGCTGGGGCGGCGAGGATGACGACTTATGGAACAGGTATGTCTCTGCCTGTGTCCTGCAACCCTGTAATGGGGTAGCAACAGAGCTTCGTGCAGCATGCTGCTGCTGCCAGCTCTGTGGAGCACAGAAATTCCATGAACTCAAATTTCTGAGCATGGTGCTAGGAGCAGCCTCAGACTTAAAGCATTGTTGTATCCTTGCTGTGCTGTACTCAGCTGGGCTGGGCAGAGCCAGCTTGGCTGAAGGTGACATAGGTCCAGGTGGGTGACACTGCAGGCTACAGATAGAAAACAAACTGAGGAAGACTGGCTGTGAAATAATGAGCTTTGTGTGCAGTTTTCCTTGGTGCTGTAGAAGCCACGAGTGCACTGATTGTGCATGCTGGCAGTGTTCACAGCATGTGCAACAGTAGACTTTTTTCTTCCCCTTTCCAATGCAGAGTGCAGTATGCAGGCTATTCAGTGACTCGACCAGAAGGAGACACAGGGAGATACAAATCAATTCCCCACCATCATCGAGGAGAAGTGCAGTTCCTAGGAAGGTAAGTGATTTTTATTATTACTTTTAAGGAACCTGAGACCTTAACTAAATTTACAGTATGTACAGGGCTCCCAGCAGCTGTTAAAGGGCAGTAACAACTGTAAGCTGTGAAGAAGATGAGAGACAAACTGCTGCTGGGACTGCTCTGGCACATTAATGTGAAGGCAAGGGGATCCTAGTGTGCCTGCATCTCCTCTGAAGGCTGCCCTTCCTGCTTTCTGCCGTAGTGTTCCCCACCTAAGCAGGGTGACCTTACCACTTTTCTATGGAAACATTTGTTATGCTGACATTTCCTGATGCCGTCAGATCTTTGAAGCTAGCTTAGGTACATCCTCCTTTGCTGTGACCCAGCGCTTTCCTCTTCCTCCTGGCGTATTTGTTTCTTAGTGCTTTTCCTCTCCAACTCCCCTTAGCTTCCCCTTGCCCTGAGCGCAGCTAGGTGTCAACACAGCTGTGCTGCAGGGTGGAGGCTGGGTCCTATCCTGCCACCAGACTGCTGCTGCTTTTTTTTTTTATCATACCGCCTCTAAATTTGGTTGAGGCTGCTCTTATGCAGCTACAGTTTCCTTCCCCAAAACACAATTCATCTCCTTTCTCATCACTCAGACTAACACACTTAGTTCTGCTTTTGTGCATGATCCAGTTTCCTAAAAATGATGAGGACTTCCTCACCATCACTGCTTTTCTCCGGGACGCTTTGGCTGGCCCTGAGCCAGGGGCTTTCCCTGAGCCCAGGCAGTCTTTGGGCAAGAATTGGAGAGCAGACAGCATCTTTATTAAACTGTAGAATTTTGTGTACTTTGGGGATGCCTGCATGCCAGGAATGTACAGGAGGTGATGTGGTGGTGTTCCATGGGCCTCTGCTTCTCTCTAAACAGGTACGCCTTGCTGAGAAAGTCAAAAGAAAGGCAAGCCCTGGATGGCCTCAATAATTTGAACTACTTTCCTAATGTCACATATGACGCCTTGTATAAGAACATCACTGTCAACCTGACACCAGAGCTGGCTCTGGTAACTGAATATTAAGTGGAGAAAATAACTTTGTTCTGCCCTTCACCAAGAGAACATCACATCTGACTTTCTTTTCCAAAGGTTGTCAAGGACAAAATACTTTGTCTAATGAAGGATCACAGTATTTTGGAGCATAAGGCTGAAAATGCACGCACAAATTGTCCCAAATGGCCCAGCCCGACCTGGTCCTCATGCAGTGAGCTCCGCAGGCTTTTTTGTTCCCTGCCATTTGCTTTCTGGGTTTCAGGACAGCTGTTGGAGCTGCTGTTCTCATCTCCACATTCTTCCAGCAATCCTCAGCTCCGGGCTCAATTAGGGCATGTTCTTTCCTCTGGCAAGTGTTGGGAGCAATGCAGTTGGAACTGCCCTGGTGGGAGACCAGACCACTTCTGGTACCATTCTTCTACATTTGTGCTGTTTGTTTGTTTTTTTTTTTAAATTACCTGCTTAAAGTATATACATAAGAATCGCTTCTTAAAGAAGTGTAAATGTAAATATGCTGTGTAAATTGCCCATTTTTATTATCTTCTAAGGTTTGAATCCAAGCTAGAGGTTTACATAAGGTTACTCACTCATCTTAGTCCTGAGTTCTGTAAGCACTTGTGTGTGCATCACTGTATTTGTGCAAGTTGTTCCCTATTCCACCAGTGAGAATGCCTGCATGATTTAATCTATGCATATGCATTAATATTTGTGGGACAGAGCCCTCAGCATTAAAAGCAGCAGATGAGAAATACAACCATGTTATCACTCCTTACAGCAATCATGTAGGTGGCTCCTTCCGGGAAGAGAGAATAATATTTCTATCATGTTTGTGACATACTGTGCAGATCAGTGTGAAGCTGTATGGGATGGGATACACCACCTGTTCTGCGCAACCCAATGGCAGACATGGCTCTGCAGCTCCTGGGAGCTCACCTAGTCCCTGCCATCCTCATGTGGAGCAGGAGGGATTTGAGGGTTGTTCTGTGGAAGAGAATTAGGTAAGCAGTGAGTGAACCTGGTGATGTGGTTTCCACTGTTGGCTACTTGAAAGCACTGGCAGGAGTGCAGCTGGTGGACAGGCTGTCTGCAGACACCAGTACGGGATAGATGAAGGACGGCGTGAGTTCAGCTTATGCAGGCTTGAGGACTAGGAACCTGACAGCTTGGTCTGGTGCCCCATCCAGCCTCTGGAATCCTGTGCCCCCATCCTTGCTCTGCAGCAGGCTGGGCTGTGACTGTCCCATCCCCTTCTTGCCCTGAGTCAGTCTGTAGGTTACACAGCATGTATACAGTCATTTTTACTGGACTTCCCCAACTTAAAGGTAAATATATTGGGGGTTGTGTTTTAAATTATATTTATACAAAGCACTTGTGAGTATTTAATCTCAGAAGTACTTTAACTTTCTTCTTACTGCATTGTTTACCTTAAGTTTCCTTCTTGTTCATAGTTTACATTCCTTTCTTAGATGTGTGATCCCCATACACATCTGTTGTGGGAGTGACTGCTCAGAGCATTCCTAACCTGTATCTGGAAAATGAGGGTTAGAAAACAGAGTTCTGGTAGTGCAGATCTAACTGGCCAGCATGAGAGGACAGCGAGCCTGTCCTTGAAAAGTGCCGATAGTTTGGAACCTTAGGTTTAAAGCCTTTTTGAATTTACATGTGCTTTAAAGTCACTTCCCAAGGGGATTCAGGATGGTTATTTATTGGCAGAGGTAAGGATTTGCTTTTTATGACACATAGCAATAAAGACTTCCATTTCTGAATCTTGATCTCTAATTCACATGATCCTTTTCAGATGGTAAACCTGTGTTGCCCTGACCCTCTTTTCTTTAATCTTGAGACATTGCTAGAAATTTCTTTGTTTAATGGTGCTTCAAACAAGGAATGTATTTCAACTTGTCTACATTCACTACTGCAGGAAATCATGCATGTGTGTGTGAGTAGGTGTTTAGCTACCTTTGTTTGAATCCTCAGCCTTTGAAGTGTACCTGACTTCCGTTGCACCTTGTGTTGAACAAAGTGAGATGTTACCTCTGTTCAGAAATGCACTGTACAGTTGGCGTAAGAGTCCATTTTGCCTCAGCAACATCCCTGTTCATAGTTTTTGTTCTAATTACATTGAATTTTTCCCTTTTTAAAATGTGGAATACCATAAAATGTGCACTGTTAATCTTATCGGATATGTCAGATACTTTATAGTAAGTGTAACTGTTAAAAACATACTGTCAAGCGCATGTGCTGTTATGATGTAGAAATTCTCATATCAAAGAGAACTTGTACATATTATGGCAGCTGAGATCCAACAAAGCTACTTGTTCACCCTTTCCATGTTACCACAGTATCACAGTCCCACGGGGGGCAGGCCATGTTCAATGTTGACTTTAATAAGCCATAGGAGTTTAATTTGCAAAAGTATTTATTTTTGGTTTGCTATTTGTAAAGCTCTGCTTGTCTGGGGAAGGTACTGTCTGAGCAACAGCCACAAGCTGAAGTTGCTCACCAGCAGAGGTGGCTTCAGACTATAGCGTGTCTTTCCTGTCATTGCTCTTGGGATTATTGAGCTTACTGTTATGTTTTTAAGAGGTGCCTGGGGACATTTTTTGCACTGAAGACTAAGTGTTTTAAAACACACACACACACACACACACACACACACACATAATTCTCAGCAAAGCAATCCTTTATGTTATTACATTTATTTACCCATGTCTTTGTACATTTTTGTATTTGTTAATTTATGAATGATTTTTTTCAGTAAAAAAAAAATACATTCAAGAACAATGCTGGCAGTGGCTTCTTCTGAGTATTGGTGTTGGGGTGAGCTCAGTGAGAGTGGTGCAGGGGGAGGGCAGAAGTTCCAGGGGTGGCCTTCTGCAGTATATGCAGGATTGTTCCCAGTTGCTGAGGTCTGGGTAAGAGTGGAGGCAGCTGGCTGCAACCCTGTTCTCTTAGCATTAGAGCTGACAGAGAGATTGCATTTATGGTCAGGCAATGAGCTTCCTTATAAGCTTTAAACTATCTTCCTCCTGCTTTACTAGAAAAAATAGCCGTCAGCCTTGGTTTGTCCCAAGCCTTACCATTATTTAGCTCTCAGCCTTTGGGGAAACTACCTCCTCCCCCTGGTGCTGGGAGGACTGCTTGGTGGGGACTCCTTCCATCACTGGTCACCCCTGAGGCTGTGGGGAGGAGGGAGGATATGTAGCCCTGGCTTGTCTGTGCCAGAAAGGAGAGCTTGTGCCTCACTGAACTCTGAAACTCTTTGCTGGCTGCCAGGGGACACCAGCTACGAAGGTGGCTGGAGGAATACATTGCTGCAAGTAGAAATTTGGGTGTGGTGCTCAGGGATGTAATAGAGCAGTGGGTTGGTAGGGTAGTATGGCTAGGTTGCGGTTGGACATGCTGACCTTGAAGGTAGAAATCTCAGAGTGGTGAGGCCAGGTATGAAAGGTATTAGTACTTTGCTTATGTAAAAGTTGCTAGGCTCTTTTGGGTTGCTCTGTTAATTGTTTCACACAATCCTTGGCTTCTCAGCACACACATGTCTAATTGATACTAGCTTTTTTCATCACCACAGACAGTGGAAGAAATAAAAGCCTGGCAACACCGATTCGATCATTTATTTATTATCAGACATTCATAAACATATAGCACAGGTTCGCTGGGTTTGCGGAAGTTTTCCAGATTGGCAGGTCCCCAGCAATCCCGTCGTAGGTGTTGTTTCCGCGGTCTCTGCTGCCATCGTGTGGCCAATCCGTGGAACTGCGTCCGTTTGGTGCCGCGGGCAGCACGACGCATACACGCAGTCACGCGGAAGTGTCTTGCGTACGTTCTCGTAGCTCTGCGCATCGAATCCGCCAATCTTTACTATCCTCGTCCGCCAGACTGTAGTACGCATGCGCCCGAGAATTATTGAAATAGGTCTAGTTTCTAAAATTCACAAAGGTACGGGTGAGCGGTGAACTCCTGAACTGCCGGCTCGGCCATTTTCTCCGCCCTTACAACCAAGTGTGCAACTTGTCCATTCCCTCGGGCGGTTATACGCCCAAGCCCATACGGGAAACGGACCCTTTTAGATCCCAGCGGCGCCTGCGCTCGTCGTATGCGTAATGAGGCCATAGCGCAAGCGGAACGCCGTGTCGGGAGGTGCGCATGCGCAGTGCAGGTCTGAGACTAGCGCATGCGTAGAGTTAAGTCGAGAGTAGCGTATGCGTAGTGCTATTCCGCCGGGACGTGCGCAGGCGCAGTGTAGTGTCAGGACTGGCGCATGCGTAGCGTTCAGTCGAGAACGGCTCGTAGGTCGAGAAGGGTGCAAGCGTGGCGTGATGCGGTGATATGTGCATGCATAGTGCGGTGTAGAGACTGACACATGCGTAGTGCAATTCTAAGAGAGGCGCAAGGGCACTGCAGCTTCGAGATTAGCGCATGCGTACTACAGAGCTACGACTGAAGCACGTGTAGTCCAGTTCCGAGACTGGCGAATACGCAGAGCCGCAAACGATGGCGCATGCGTTTTGCGGCCCTGAGGAAAGCATGCGCATTGTGGTGCCGAGGCTGGCGCATGCGCAGAGCCGTGCGAACGATCGCGCACATGCCCAATGCGTTCTTGCAGCTGGCGCGTGCGCAGAGCACTTGGCACATGCGCATTGCAGGGCACAGACATGCGCATGCGCCGTGGCGGGCAGAGTCCGGCGCATGCCCCGTTCGGAACAGAATCCAGTGCGTGCGTAGCGCTTTTTTTTTTTTTTTTTTTAAACCACTGGCGCATGCGTCGTGCTTTCTCATGAATCGCGCGTCCGTACTCCGTGCTGTGGTCTCGAGAACTGCGCCTGCGTAGTGCGGTGCGGAGACTGCCGCGTGCGCAGTGCCTAGATTGGCATGTGCGTGTTGCTCTCGCGAGACTTGCTTTTCCAGGAACGCTGCGGTGCAGGGCTGGGGCTGGAAGGGGACGTGTGCTCCCCCACCGCGGCGGCAAGGACACTGGGTGCTACGAGGCGCTTGAGGGGCAGCTGTGAGCCGACCCGGTCCGTTCCCGGGTGGGCTCGGGCATAAATCGGCGGAAATAGACGAGGGGCATCCTGGATTAGAAGGGGAGAATTTCGCTGAGCCGGCGGTCCGAGAATCGGCTGCTTGCCCGTCCCCCTAGCGGTTTGTCGAAACAATTGCTATCTTTGAGTTGACGGGCGCATGTTCGCTATTATCTGGAGGACTGATCACCATAGAGAGCGGCGGATTAGCGACGCAGAGCGGTTAAAACACCACTTCCGCGTTTCTACGCGCATGCGTTATACCGCTTGCCGGCCTGAGCAGCGGGCAGCGGCAGTTCCGCGCATTGGCCACGAGGTGGCAGCAGAGACCGCGGAAAGAACTTTTCTGACGGATTGCCGGGGACCCGCGGCGCAGTCCCTGGCGATTCGTTCTCTCTGCGTCTTGTGATGACGGGGGCAGAACACGAAGTTAGACGTGGAGGGTGTGTGGAGGGAAAGACGAAGAAAAAAGAGGGAAACTTCTCCAAACCCAGGAGAGCTGTGCTAAGTGCTTATAAATAGCTGTAAAAAAAAAGAGGCTTTTTTTTTTTTTTTTCTTTTTGCCAGCATCCGTTGCATCGTTTCTAAATGTTTGCATATCAAAGTGTAACTGCCCAACAAATGTAATGATAACGAAATTAAAGCCCATTGGCAGAAAGCACAAGGCCGTTCACTCAGCTTCTGTCTTCTTTATACTTTAATGTATTTTTTTCCAAGGGCCTTTCTTCAACTCCAGGTTTCATTTTTGGCTTTTTATGACCCCACACATCAACCCCGTGTCCCCACATGTCCCCTCATGTCTCCTCACCTCCCCCCACACTACCTGTTCCACTTCGCTCCATGCCCATGTCATCATGGAGGTTGAGGACAGGGACAGGGATGCCTGTGGGGTGCGTGGAGTCCTGGGAGAAGTTGATGGCTGTGCGCAGTGGGGTGATGGTGTCCTCCGCACACGGCTGTGACAGTGGGGTGGGGGTAGCGCCCCACAAGTAGGGGTCATTGCCCCCAGAATGGGGCTTGTGCCCCACACATGTGGGCCACTTGTATGGGGAGTGCATTCTGGAGATGATCTGTCTTTTCTCCAAATCTGCAGTGACTTCAGCATTTCCCTGTCGTGCCGCAGCAGAAATGGGGTACTGCAGTACGTCAGTGATCTCTGACTCGAGGAGTGCAGGGGCTGCACGAAGTACGCGCTCTACAGCCTCCCTATTTCTTTGGGGTTTGGGATCGATGTTTGAGCCAAAGGGCTTCACGGTGCCATGCGGGTAGGTGCCAGGTTCACCCACTGAGGACACCAAATCCTAAAATAATTTCACAATGGTCTTTAATTGCTGTGCAAGTAGATGACACAGATTTCTCACTGGGGAGCCATAAGCTGACCCTGGCAGTTTGGCAGACAGCACTCGCTCCATTCACACCTGTAATCTCAGCCCTTTTGTTGCACATGCAGCTTCTCAGCATCTTGCTGTATCAGTATAGAAATCTGTGCTCCCCTATTTATTAGAAATGCCACCAATTGCCATTGAGGACAGACTGGAATCAAAACATGTGGACCATCCTAGCTTGTCCATTGATAACCCCGCCCTTCCCCCCTTGCCAGACAGGCAGACCCAATTGGCTGCCAGTCATTACTTCATTACTTTTTTTTTCTTTTCTTTTTTTTCATGCTTTTATGGGAACTTTGAGATCACAGCCTGAAGCAGTGATGGAGAACCTGGTGAGGGGTGTAGCCCTGCAAGCACAGGTGGAAGCAATGCACCTAGAGGACCAGATGAGGCTGAGCCTGGCTCCAGCCCCTCCCTCTCCTCATTTAAGGGCTGGCAGCTGCTAAAGGCTGGGTTCCTTCCTGGAGACTGCCTCCTGTGGATTGTTGGGTAAGCTCTGGCTCTTGGAAAGAGGTAAGTGATTCTTTCTTGTTTGCAGGGTTTTGGTTTCTGCCTTTCTGTGGGGATTCTAAGTTGGTTTAGAGTAGCTATGTCTGCTATGCCTCTCCTTAAGATGCCTTCCAATTGTTCTCGGAGGGGAGTGAAGGGGTTATCTGCTTTTCTCTGAATTGGTAATGGAGGGACTAATGTTCGTTCCTTTCTTTTACTCTTATCTCATGTCTGGAATGCTTCAATCAGCCCCAAGGTAATGCTGGTTGGCTGACTGAGCATTGCAACTCTGGAAATGCCTGGAGCTAATGCGCTTTTCCGTAAAGGGATTCTGCATTCTCCAGGTTTCCTTTGCAAATCTTTTCAAGCCCAATACCTTCTTGTGAAGTCTCTGTTCCTCTTTCATGATTCTCATTGCATAATCTCCGACCTGGGACCCCAAACTACCACATTGTCCCAGCCTATTTTATGACATGTTCCCTCTGTGTCCTCGTGTCCTACTTGTGTCTCTGTGTCCTCCCTGTGTCCTCTGCCCACGTCCCCTCTGTGTCTCCTGTGCCACGTACTAATTCCGCCCATGCTGAGTATTGTTTAAGGGCACGTATTTAAACTATGTTCCGTGTCTCTTTGGATCCCGTTCTGTTTTACAGCACAATGGGGTTTAAGGGTTCTCGGGGCTCCTCTGGCTAGTGGTTTAAGCACTGTGAAATCTGTGCAGCGGATAATGAAATGCCGCGAATCCCTTGTTCGTGCATTGCTTGTATGCAGGTGGGTTTTGCGATGGGTGTAGGACGCTCACTTAAAGATGGAATGGGGGTCACAAGGGGCTCGCCTTGCTCCCTGGGCCCAATAAGCTTCCGTCCCAATAAGCTTCGTGGCTGGTAGTAGGGTGAGGTGCATGTATCGGGCTGGGACCTGAGCTTAAGAAAACCCCCGGCCCCAGTGGCCGTTTTCTTCATCCGCACGTAGTGTAATACAGTCTCCACTACTTGAGCGTACTGAACACGAGTATTCTGTTCCTGTCTTGTCTGGTTCTCTCCTAGACCTCCCTTACAGATTTGTCAGTAGTAACAGATGTCAGGGCAGTTCTCAGAGCACGCTGTGGCTGTCCACCCCAGGGTCCTAGGGTTCTTTCTGTTTTTATGGCAGACCTGGCTTCGTATTCATAGGAAACAAAGGATTGTCTTCAACTGGACCACTTCATCTGGATCGCCCCAGGTATCTCCATCCCAATTGTCAGGGGATGCTGTTAGTTTCCTAGTCTGTATGATAGCCAATCTCCCCACCCCTCTTCCTTCCATCCCCTGACCGCCATTCAATAGCTAGCTCTGCAGCTATGGGACCCACCAGTGTGATGAAGCAGTACCTCTGGTGTGCTGAATACTGGCGCTGGCACAGAGAGGCTCTATGGCTGATGTGAATCTTCCTGACTGGACTACTTGGTGAGTTTCCCCAGAGCTGTTGAGCACACAGGCTTCCCCACCTACCCTGATTGCTCACCAGGCCATCGATGTTCTTTGTGGACATGGCTTCAGGTATCATACCGGAGACTCCTTAGAGTCGGAAGCGACCATTTATGATGGTCTAGTCCAACTCGCCCACAATGAACAGGGACATTCACAGCTAGATCAGGTTGCCCTGCGTGTCACCTTGGAAGGGACGGGGCATCCACCACATCTCTGGGCAACCTGGTCCACTGTGCAGAGTCACAGAATGTCCCGGGTTGGAAGGGACCTCGAGGATCGTGAATCTCCAACCCCCCTGCTACGTGCAGGGCCATCAACCTCCCCATTTCATACTAGACCAGGCTGCCCAGGGCCCCATCCAACCTGGCCTTGAACACCTCCAGGGATGGACGGGGCATCCACAGCCTCTCTGGGCAGCTGTTCCAGCACCTCACCGCTCTCTCTGTAAAGAACTTCCCCCTGGCGTCCAACCTAAATCTTCCCTCCCCCAGCTTAAAATGTTTCCCCTTGTCCCTTGCTGTGAAAGATATTTTCCTGATATCTAACCTAAATTTTCCCTTCTTCTTTCCTTTAGCTCCCCTTTGGGTATCGAAAGGCTGTTACCAGGTCACCTCGGAGCCTTCACTTCTCCGGGCTGAACAGCCCCAGCTCTCTCAGCCTGTCCTCACAGGTGAGGCGTTTGATCCTTCGGTTCTTTTTTTTTTTTTTTTCTTGTGGCCATCCTCTGCATGTGCTCCAACGGGTCCATGTCTCTTCTGCGCTGAGGGCTCTTCATATGGACACAGTACTCCAGATGAGGCCTCTTCAGCACAGAGCAGAGGGGCTGGATCACTTCTTTTCACCTGCTGACCGCACATCTTTTGGTGCAGACCAGGATGTGGCTGGTTTTCTGGGCTGGGAGGGCACTTTGCTGGCTCGTGTACAGCTTGGCATCCACCAGGTCTTTTGGGACAGGCCTAGGCTCAGCCCTTTCATCCCCCAGCATGTATTGGTAGTGGGGGGTTCTCTTGTCCCAGGTGCAAGACACTGCACCTGGATTTGTTGAAGCTGATGAGGTTTGTCTGTGCCCGCTGCTCAAGCCTGTCTAGGTCCCCCTGTCTGGCGTCCCGTCCCTCTGGCGTGTCACTGCTCCCCACAGCTTGGTGTTTCCAGCAAATTTTCTGAGGGTGCGCTCGATCCCGCTGGTGATGCCACTGATGAAGATACTGAAGAGTCTCAGCCCCAGCACGGACCCCTTTGAGATGCCATTCATCACCGATCGCCATCCAGACACGGAGCCATTGGCTCCTGGACTCGATCCTGCAGCCGGTTCTTTGTCCATTGAACAGTCCACTCACCGTATCCTTCCAATTTGGAAAGAAGGGTGTTGCGGGGTATTGTGTCAAAGGCCTTACTGAAGTCCAGGTAGATGATATCAGTGGTTCTTCACTTGGCTATTGATGCAGTGACACCATCACAGACAGCCAATGGATTGGTCAAGCAGGATTTACCCTTGGTCCTCTGGATGCTCCAACAGGTCCCTGTCTTTTCTGCACTAAGGACTCTACATCTGGACACGATCCCTAGATATGGGATTATGTAGAATATAGTCTCAGATAAGGGAAACCACTTTACTTCACAAGTCCTACAGGAGCTAATGAGAACTTTAGAAATGAAGTGGGAGTTCCATACTCGCCGGCACCCTCCTTCTTCAGGGAGAGTAGAATGAATCAATCAGATGCTGACAAAGCACTTGTCAAAATGGATTTTAGAGACCAAATGACCACGGACAAAGCGTTTACCTTTAGCCCTTCTCAAAATACAAACCGCTCCCAGAAAAGACTTGGGAGTATCACTGTACGAAGTGCTGTTTGGGGTGCTGTACTTGGGAGGGAGAGGTGAGATGCCCTCTCTTGAAACCAAGGATAAGTTTCTGAAGAACTATATACTCGGGTTGTCTGCTTCTCTGTTATCCCTCAAGGAACATGGACTGCTGTCTCGAGCTCCACCTCTGGAATTTCTAGTGCCCTCATTCCGTGCTGGCGGCTGGGTCCTAACACGCACGTGTAAGGAATCAAAGCTTCAGCCCGAGTGGGATGGACCATTTCAGGGGCTGCTGCTGTGGATGTCGTCTGCCTTGACTTCAGCAATGCTTTTGATACAGTCTCCCACGACATCCTGCTAATGAAGCTGAGAAAGTGTGGGATAGATGAGTGGATAATGAGGTGGGCTGAGAACTGGCTTACTGGCTGAGCTCAGGGGGCGGTGATCGGCGGTGCGGAGTGCGGGTGGAGAGCTGTGAGTGGCGGTGCTCCTTGGGGGTTGGTTCTGGGTCTGGTTGTGAAAGGTAGGTTGTGTTTTTGCAGTAGAAGCTTTTAGTGTTTTCGGTACGTAGTATTGACCTTCACTGAACTTATAACCCTCTTGTGAAATAGCTGTTTTCCTTCCACTAAGAAAGCTGTTGAACAGAGTAGAAAGTTAAAGACTGGGGGCGTTCTGACTGGGGTAGAAGTGAGCCAGGTGCAAAACAAGGCAAAGATGCGGGCTGGAGAAAGAGAGCCCAGCACAGGACAGAACGCATGTGCTCACTCTTGGAAATATGGCCCTCGTATCTCCATGGAGAAGTACAAAACATACGAAAGAACAACGGGTTGGTAATGGACCTTATATGGAAATGTATCATAGCAACAGCATCGGGGAGAGTGTAAGCCTGAGACGCTCAACCAATGAATGCCAGGAGCGCGTTACCTGCGTTGGGTTTGGAGTATAGAACGGAATGAATTTCGCTGACTGTTGCACAATCCCTCCCTCGCTAATAGGGGACATGAGCCTGTTATTGCAATGACGAATAAACTTTGCTGCTATCACTGAGATCCTGGCCTAACCTGAATTTTTTGGCTTTGAGTGTTTCTCACAGACGTGGTGTCAAAACCAAATGTGGTTAATCGTTTCAAGCCATGGCTTGGCTGCACGCATCTGCCCGCTTCGTACGAGGTTTTTCATTACCTCGGACGCTGGCTGCAAAAAATAGAGTAATAAAAATCTTGACAACATCAATTTGCTGGTTATTTGTTTATTGACAAGTACCCCTACGCGCTGAGCGCAGGTTTGGTGGGTTTGTCGAAGATTTCCTTCGTTGTCTTTGTCGTCTTCCCTTCCCTCCTCTCCCTTCTGTGTTTTTCCTCTGCCAGCAAAAGAGAGAACGGGCTGGCGATGGCTTGGTGCAGACCCACAGCAGTCCTAGCGGCGAAGTGATTTCCGCGGTCTCTGGTGCCACCGCGTGGCCGATCGGCAAAAGTGCGTCGCAGTTGTTTCCGCGATCTCTCGCGCCCCCTCGAGGCCAATCGGGGGAACTGCATCGAGGTTGTTTCAGCTGTCTCTGGTGCCCCCACGCGGTCAATCGGCAGAATTGCGGCAGCGTCGCTACGTCGCCGCAGGCAGCAGGGCGCGTGCGCGCAGGCACGCGGAAGTGGTGCTCGGTCCCCCGCGAAGTAGTGCGCATGCGCCACAAGCTTTCCAATCGCACACATTTCTTCGAAGCCCTGAGATGCAGGTGAGCAGTCAATACTTGGACCGCCGGCTCCGCGACACTTTTCTCTCTTCCGATCCAGAATGCTCCTCGTCTGTTTCCTCGGGCGGTTTTATGCCCCGGTCTGCTTCGAGAACGTACTGAACGCGCTGCAAACGACGGCGCGTGCGTTTTGCGGCCGTGAGGAAAGCGTGCGTATTGCGGCGTCGAGGCTGGCGCGCGCGCAGAGCACGTGGCACACGCGCATTGCGGGGCACAGCCAGGCGCATGCGCCGTGGCGGGCAGAGTCCGGCGCTTGCCCCGTTCGGAACAGAATCCAGTGCGTGCGTAGCGCTTTTTTTTTTCTTCTTCTTCTTTTTTTTTTTTAAACCACTGGCGCATGCGTCGTGCTTTCTCATGAATCGCGCGTCCGTACTCCGTGCTGTTGTCTCGAGAACCGCGCCTGCGTAGTGCGGTGCGGAGACTGCCGCGTGCGCGGTGCCTAGCTTGGCCCGTGTGCGTTGCTCTCGCGAGACTTGCTTTTCCGGGAACGCTGCGGTGCAGGGCTGGGGCTGGAGCCCCAAACGTCTGCTCCTCCACCGCGGCGGCAAGCACGTTGGGTGCCACGAGGCGCTGAGGGGCAGCCGTGAGCCGACCCGGTCCGTTCCCGGGTGGGCTCGGGCATAAATCGGCGGAAATAGACGAGGGGCATCCTGGATTAGAAGGGGAAATTATCGCTGAGCCGGCGCTCCGAGAATCGGCTGCTTGCCCGTCCCCGCAGTGGTCTGTCGAAACAATTGCTATCTTTCAGTTGACGCGCGCGTGTTCGCTATTATCTGGAGGACTGATCACCATAGAGAGCGGCGGATTAGCGGCGCAGAGCGGCTAAAACGCCACTTCCGCGTTTCTACGCGCATGCGTTGTACAGCTTGCCGGCCTGAGCAGCGGGCAGCGGCAGTTCCGCGCATTGGCCACGAGGTGGCAGCAGAGACCGCGGGAAGAACTCCGGCGGCATTGCCGGGGACCCGCGGCGTAGGCCGTGGCGATCCGTTCCGCGTTGTGATGACGGGGGAAGAGCGCGAAGTTAGAAGCGGGGGGAAAAGACGAAGAAAACAAAGGGAAACTACTCCAGACCCCGGAAAGCTGTGCTAAGTGCTTATGAATATCTGTTTAAAAAGAAAACAGACTCGTTTTTGCCAGCATCCATTGCACTGTTTCTAAATATTCACATACCGAAATGTAACTGCCCGGCAAATTTAACGATAACGAAATAAAGCACTTTGGCAGAAAGCACAGGGCTATATTAACGTTTGCTCAGCCTCTGTCTTGTTCACATTTTAATGTGTTTTTTTCCAAGGTCTTTCTTCAACTCCAGGTTTCATTTTTGGCTTTTTATTCTTTTTAATGCCATAAAACGGGTAGTTTTAGGCCCTAGCAGGTCTACGCAGGCAGAGACAAAGTTGCAGTTCTGAGATTCTTGGGGACCGTTACATCATTTCCACAAAGATTAACAAAACCTGCAGTTCTCCACTTAAGTATACAGATGGAAAACATGAATTCAGCTGCATGGAAAGAATCGATGTGTCACAGCTGCCATCGGCAGGATGGCCAGAGAGTTGTGCAGGTCCACTGCTTGCTCAGCTGCACCTTTTTGTCTGCCCTTCTCTGGTCCTCCTGCAGCTGGACAGATAGCCCACAAGGGCACGGGGGACGCAGACCCCCCCGGCCAGCTGCAGCAGTCGCTTCTGCCAGTGCTCCCTTTCCTCCCGACCATTCCCATTTTGCAGGCTGGTGCCCTGTGTGGCAGAGGAGGAGAGAGCTGCGGGCAGAAGGAAAACAGGGTGCTGGGATTCCTCCAGCCCGCTGCCAGATGTCTTCTCTGGCATGTTGGGGGTGGGCAGAGGACTGTGGGAGCAGCTTCGAGGCTCTGGGCAGGAGGGAAGGCAGCAAAGATGCAGCTTCAGGCAGCGGACTCTGAGCTGGAGCGGTGCAGCCAGGCACGGCTGCACAGCTCACAGTCTGGACACACGGAAGAAGTTCGTCCAGCTGAGGGCTGCAGGGCTGTCCTTACCAAGCGCTCCCCCATGCTGCAGTTCTGCATGGGCACCGATTGCTCAAGCTCTTCCCACTGCAGGAGCTCAGAAGCGACAACAGCCCCGACCCCAAACCAGGCAGGTAATGACAACATACACACACAGATACACACCCGCTACAGAATCTGGCACTCTGCAGTCCTCCCAGAGCTTGTTGCTGCTTTTTAGGCTGCTCCACCGCTATTCTGTCCTTTTCCCTTCATTCCCCTATGTCTCGCCCCCTTCCTTCGCCCCGTGCCATCCCCATTCCTTTTTCAGGCTTCCTCCTCTCTTTCCTCACTTCCTTCCCCGTCCCTTCCCCCACAGGCAACGGCCTGTGTTCTGCTGCTGTTTCAGCTGACAATCCTGAAACCACACTTTTCAAAGACATTGGATCAGATCGCGTACTGTCACTGATTTAAAAAAGAAAACAACAAGTGCAGTATTATGTATGGATAACAAACTCCTACCTGCTTGAAAAACAGTAGCAGCTCCTCGTCCTGGAGTGTCACCATCACCCCCACGTTGGGCTGGCACTGCTCATCTGCCCCGCACTGCTGCTCAAACTCCTGGCACAGCCTGCCACCTCCTTGTGTCACCTCCACGTGCCACCTCCTCTTGCCTCTGTAGTTCTGACCCCACGCGTCAACCCCATGTCCCTCCGTGTCCCCCCATGTCCCTGTGTCCCCATGTGCCCTCTCATGTCCCCTCAAGTCCTCCCACGCCCCCTGCCCCGCTTTGCTCCATGCCGATGTTGCCGTCTTGAGGACAGGGACGGGGATGCCTGTGGGAGTGGAGTCCGGGGAGACGTTGCTGGCCATGCGCAGTGGGGTGACGGTGTCCTCGGGGCATGGCTGTGACAGTGGGGTGAGGGTAGCACCCCACAAGTGGGGATCATTGCCCCCAAAATGGGGCTTGTGCCCCCTGCATGTGGGCAAGTTGTACGGGGAGTGTGTTCTGGAGATGCTTTGTCTGTTCTCCAGATCTGCAGTGACTTCAGCAATCCCACGTCGTGCCGCAGCAGAAATGGGTCCTGCGGTACGTCAGCGATCTGTGACTCGAGGAGCGCAGGGGCTGCACGAAGTACGCACGCTGCAGCCTCCCTACTTCTTTGGGGTTTGGGATTGATGTTGGAGCCCAATGGCTACACGGTGCCTTACAGGCAGGTGCCAGCTTCACCCACTGAGGACACCAAATCGTAAAATATTTTCACGATGGTCTTTAATCGCTGCGTGAGTAGGTAATGCACATTTCTCACTGGGGAGCCATAAGCTGACCCTGACAGTTTGGCAAACAGCACTCGCTCCACTCACACCGTAATCGCAGCCTTTTCGCTGCACATGCGGCTTCTCAGCATCTTGCTGCATCAGTATGAAAATCTGTGCTCTCCTACCTATGAGAAATTTTATCAGTTGCCTTTGAGGACATCTGACTGGAATCAAAATATGTGGGCCATCCTTGCTCATTCAGTGATAAACTTCCCCTTGCCAGACAGGCAGACCTAATTCACTTTTTTTTTTTTTTTTTATTCATGACGTTATGGGAACTTTGAGATCACAGCCTGAAGCAGTGATGGAGCATCTGGTGAGGGGTGGTGCAGCCCTGCAAGCACAGGTGGAAGCAATGCAGCTGTGGGACCAGGTGGGGCTGAGCCTGGCTCCACCCCTCCCTCACCTCATTTAAGGGCTGGCAGCCCCCAAGGCAGCGTCTTTTGCTGGAGACTGCCTGCTGTGGACTGTTGGGTGAGTGCTCTTTCCTGGAAAGAGGCAACTGATTTTTGTTCCCTGCTGTAGGGCTTTGATCTTTGCCCTCTGATCTGAGGGGATCCAAAGCTGGACTGGAGCAGCTATGTCTGCTATGCTTGTTCTTATTTTTCTTTTCAGTTCTTTGCTTAAGGGAGTGAAGGGGTTATCTCCCTTTCTCCGAACTGGTAATGGAGGGGCTGACATACATTCCTTTCTTTTGCTCTTGTCTCATTCCTGGAATGCTTCAGTCAGTCCCAAGGTAATGCTGGTTGGCTGACTGAGCATTGCAACTCTGGAAATGCCTGGAGCTAATGCGCTTTTCCGTAAAGGGATCCTGTGTTCTCCAGGTTTCCTCTGTAACTCTTCTTAAGTTCAATACCTTCTTGTGAAGTCTCTGTTCCCTCTTTCATGATTCTCATTGCCTAATCTCCAACCTGAGACTCCAAACTCGGTTTGTCTGCTACCACGTGGTCCCAATCCATTTCATGACGCGTACCCTCTGCATCCCCCTCCATGTTCCCTCTGTGACCTCGTGTCCCGCCTGTGTCTGTGTCCTCCCTGTGTCCTCTGCCCACGTCCCCTCTGTGTCTCCTGTGCCACGTACTAATTCCGCCCATGCTGAGTATTGTTTAAGGGCACGTATTTAAACTATGTTCCGTGTCTCTTTGGATCCCGTTCTGTTTTGCAGCACAATGGGGTTTAAGGGTTCTCGGGGCTCCTCTGGCTAGTGGTTTAAGCACTGTGAAATCTGTGCAGCGGATAATGAAATGCCGCGAATCCCTTGTTCGTGCATTGCTTGTATGCAGGTGGGTTTTGCGATGGGTGTAGGACGCTCACTTAAAGATGGAATGGGGGTCACAAGGGGCTCGCCTTGCTCCCTGGGCCCAATAAGCTTCCGTCCCAATAAGCTTCGTGGCTGGTAGTAGGGTGAGGTGCATGTATCGGGCTGGGACCTGAGCTTAAGAAAACCCCCGGCCCCAGTGGCCGTTTTCTTCATCCGCACGTAGTGTAATACAGTCTCCACTACTTGAGCGTACTGAACACGAGTATTCTGTTCCTGTCTTGTCTGGTTCTCTCCTAGACCTCCCTTACAAATTTGTCAGTAGTAACAGATGTCAGGGCAGTTCTCAGAGCACGCTGTGGCTGTCCACCCCAGGGTCCTAGGGTTCTTTCTGTTTTTATGGCAGACCTGGCTTCGTATTCATAGGAAACAAAGGATTGTCTTCAACTGGACCACTTCATCTGGATCGCCCCAGGTATCTCCATCCCAATTGTCAGGGGATGCTGTTAGTTTCCTAGTCTGTATGATAGCCAATCTCCCCACCCCTCTTCCTTCCATCCCCTGACCGCCATTCAATAGCTAGCTCTGCAGCTATGGGACCCACCAGTGTGATGAAGCAGTACCTCTGGTGTGCTGAATACTGGCGCTGGCACAGAGAGGCTCTATGGCTGATGTGAATCTTCCTGACTGGACTACTTGGTGAGTTTCCCCAGAGCTGTTGAGCACACAGGCTTCCCCACCTACCCTGATTGCTCACCAGGCCATCGATGTTCTTTGTGGACATGGCTTCAGGTATCATACCGGAGACTCCTTAGAGTCGGAAGCGACCATTTATGATGGTCTAGTCCAACTCGCCCACAATGAACAGGGACATTCACAGCTAGATCAGGTTGCCCTGCGTGTCACCTTGGAAGGGACAGGGCATCCACCACATCTCTGGGCAACCTGGTCCACTGTGCAGAGTCACAGAATGTCCCGGGTTGGAAGGGACCTCGAGGATCGTGAATCTCCAACCCCCCTGCTACGTGCAGGGCCATCAACCTCCCCATTTCATACTAGACCAGGCTGCCCAGGGCCCCATCCAACCTGGCCTTGAACACCTCCAGGGATGGACGGGGCATCCACAGCCTCTCTGGGCAGCTGTTCCAGCACCTCACCGCTCTCTCTGTAAAGAACTTCCCCCTGGCGTCCAACCTAAATCTTCCCTCCCCCAGCTTAAAATGTTTCCCCTTGTCCCTTGCTGTGAAAGATATTTTCCTGATATCTAACCTAAATTTTCCCTTCTTCTTTCCTTTAGCTCCCCTTTGGGTATCGAAAGGCTGTTACCAGGTCACCTCAGAGCCTTCACTTCTCCGGGCTGAACAGCCCCAGCTCTCTCAGCCTGTCCTCACAGGTGAGGCGTTTGATCCTTCGGTTCTTTTTTTTTTTTTTTTCTTGTGGCCATCCTCTGCATGTGCTCCAACGGGTCCATGTCTCTTCTGCGCTGAGGGCTCTTCATATGGACACAGTACTCCAGGTGAGGCCTCTTCAGCACAGAGCAGAGGGGCTGGATCACTTCTTTTCACCTGCTGACCGCACATCTTTTGGTGCAGACCAGGATGTGGCTGGTTTTCTGGGCTGGGAGGGCACTTTGCTGGCTCGTGTACAGCTTGGCATCCACCAGGTCTTTTGGGACAGGCCTAGGCTCAGCCCTTTCATCCCCCAGCATGTATTGGTAGTGGGGGGTTCTCTTGTCCCAGGTGCAAGACACTGCACCTGGATTTGTTGAAGCTGATGAGGTTTGTCTGTGCCCGCTGCTCAAGCCTGTCTAGGTCCCCCTGTCTGGCGTCCCGTCCCTCTGGCGTGTCACTGCTCCCCACAGCTTGGTGTTTCCAGCAAATTTTCTGAGGGTGCGCTCGATCCCGCTGGTGATGCCACTGATGAAGATACTGAAGAGTCTCAGCCCCAGCACGGACCCCTTTGAGATGCCATTCATCACCGATCGCCATCCAGACACGGAGCCATTGGCTCCTGGACTCGATCCTGCAGCCGGTTCTTTGTCCATTGAACAGTCCACTCACCGTATCCTTCCAATTTGGAAAGAAGGGTGTTGCGGGGTATTGTGTCAAAGGCCTTACTGAAGTCCAGGTAGATGATATCAGTGGTTCTTCACTTGGCTATTGATGCAGTGACACCATCACAGACAGCCAATGGATTGGTCAAGCAGGATTTACCCTTGGTCCTCTGGATGCTCCAACAGGTCCCTGTCTTTTCTGCACTAAGGACTCTACATCTGGACACGATCCCTAGATATGGGATTATGTAGAATATAGTCTCAGATAAGGGAAACCACTTTACTTCACAAGTCCTACAGGAGCTAATGAGAACTTTAGAAATGAAGTGGGAGTTCCATACTCGCCGGCACCCTCCTTCTTCAGGGAGAGTAGAATGAATCAATCAGATGCTGACAAAGCACTTGTCAAAATGGATTTTAGAGACCAAATGACCACGGACAAAGCGTTTACCTTTAGCCCTTCTCAAAATACAAACCGCTCCCAGAAAAGACTTGGGAGTATCACTGTACGAAGTGCTGTTTGGGGTGCTGTACTTGGGAGGGAGAGGTGAGATGCCCTCTCTTGAAACCAAGGATAAGTTTCTGAAGAACTATATACTCGGGTTGTCTGCTTCTCTGTTATCCCTCAAGGAACATGGACTGCTGTCTCGAGCTCCACCTCTGGAATTTCTAGTGCCCTCATTCCGTGCTGGCGGCTGGGTCCTAACACGCACGTGTAAGGAATCAAAGCTTCAGCCCGAGTGGGATGGACCATTTCAGGGGCTGCTGCTGTGGATGTCGTCTGCCTTGACTTCAGCAATGCTTTTGATACAGTCTCCCACGACATCCTGCTAATGAAGCTGAGAAAGTGTGGGATAGATGAGTGGATAATGAGGTGGGCTGAGAACTGGCTTACTGGCTGAGCTCAGGGGGCGGTGATCGGCGGTGCGGAGTGCGGGTGGAGAGCTGTGAGTGGCGGTGCTCCTTGGGGGTTGGTTCTGGGTCTGGTTGTGAAAGGTAGGTTGTGTTTTTGCAGTAGAAGCTTTTAGTGTTTTCGGTACGTAGTATTGACCTTCACTGAACTTATAACCCTCTTGTGAAATAGCTGTTTTCCTTCCACTAAGAAAGCTGTTGAACAGAGTAGAAAGTTAAAGACTGGGGGCGTTCTGACTGGGGTAGAAGTGAGCCAGGTGCAAAACAAGGCAAAGATGCGGGCTGGAGAAAGAGAGCCCAGCACAGGACAGAACGCATGTGCTCACTCTTGGAAATATGGCCCTCGTATCTCCATGGAGAAGTACAAAACATACGAAAGAACAACGGGTTGGTAATGGACCTTATATGGAAATGTATCATAGCAACAGCATCGGGGAGAGTGTAAGCCTGAGACGCTCAACCAATGAATGCCAGGAGCGCGTTACCTGCGTTGGGTTTGGAGTATAGAACGGAATGAATTTCGCTGACTGTTGCACAATCCCTCCCTCGCTAATAGGGGACATGAGCCTGTTATTGCAATGACGAATAAACTTTGCTGCTATCACTGAGATCCTGGCCTAACCTGAATTTTTTGGCTTTGAGTGTTTCTCACAGACGTGGTGTCAAAACCAAATGTGGTTAATCGTTTCAAGCCATGGCTTGGCTGCACGCATCTGCCCGCTTCGTACGAGGTTTTTCATTACCTCGGACGCTGGCTGCAAAAAATAGAGTAATAAAAATCTTGACAACATCAATTTGCTGGTTATTTGTTTATTGACAAGTACCCCTACGCGCTGAGCGCAGGTTTGGTGGGTTTGTCGAAGATTTCCTTCGTTGTCTTTGTCGTCTTCCCTTCCCTCCTCTCCCTTCTGTGTTTTTCCTCTGCCAGCAAAAGAGAGAACGGGCTGGCGATGGCTTGGTGCAGACCCACAGCAGTCCTAGCGGCGAAGTGATTTCCGCGGTCTCTGGTGCCACCGCGTGGCCGATCGGCAAAAGTGCGTCGCAGTTGTTTCCGCGATCTCTCGCGCCCCCTCGAGGCCAATCGGGGGAACTGCATCGAGGTTGTTTCAGCTGTCTCTGGTGCCCCCACGCGGTCAATCGGCAGAATTGCGGCAGCGTCGCTACGTCGCCGCAGGCAGCAGGGCGCGTGCGCGCAGGCACGCGGAAGTGGTGCTCGGTCCCCCGCGAAGTAGTGCGCATGCGCCACAAGCTTTCCAATCGCACACATTTCTTCGAAGCCCTGAGATGCAGGTGAGCAGTCAATACTTGGACCGCCGGCTCCGCGACACTTTTCTCTCTTCCGATCCAGAATGCTCCTCGTCTGTTTCCTCGGGCGGTTTTATGCCCCGGTCTGCTTCGAGAACGTACTGAACGCGCTGCAAACGACGGCGCGTGCGTTTTGCGGCCGTGAGGAAAGCGTGAGTATTGCGGCGTCGAGGCTGGCGCGCGCGCAGAGCACGTGGCACACGCGCATTGCGGGGCACAGCCAGGCGCATGCGCCGTGGCGGGCAGAGTCCGGCGCTTGCCCCGTTCGGAACAGAATCCAGTGCGTGCGTAGCGCTTTTTTTTTTCTTCTTCTTCTTTTTTTTTTTTAAACCACTGGCGCATGCGTCGTGCTTTCTCATGAATCGCGCGTCCGTACTCCGTGCTGTTGTCTCGAGAACCGCGCCTGCGTAGTGCGGTGCGGAGACTGCCGCGTGCGCGGTGCCTAGCTTGGCCCGTGTGCGTTGCTCTCGCGAGACTTGCTTTTCCGGGAACGCTGCGGTGCAGGGCTGGGGCTGGAGCCCCAAACGTCTGCTCCTCCGCCGCGGCGGCAAGCACGTTGGGTGCCACGAGGCGCTGAGGGGCAGCCGTGAGCCGACCCGGTCCGTTCCCGGGTGGGCTCGGGCATAAATCGGCGGAAATAGACGAGGGGCATCCTGGATTAGAAGGGGAAATTATCGCTGAGCCGGCGCTCCGAGAATCGGCTGCTTGCCCGTCCCCGCAGTGGTCTGTCGAAACAATTGCTATCTTTCAGTTGACGCGCGCGTGTTCGCTATTATCTGGAGGACTGATCACCATAGAGAGCGGCGGATTAGCGGCGCAGAGCGGCTAAAACGCCACTTCCGCGTTTCTACGCGCATGCGTTGTACAGCTTGCCGGCCTGAGCAGCGGGCAGCGGCAGTTCCGCGCATTGGCCACGAGGTGGCAGCAGAGACCGCGGGAAGAACTCCGGCGGCATTGCCGGGGACCCGCGGCGCAGGCCGTGGCGATCCGTTCCGCGTTGTGATGACGGGGGAAGAGCGCGAAGTTAGAAGCGGGGGGAAAAGACGAAGAAAACAAAGGGAAACTACTCCAGACCCCGGAAAGCTGTGCTAAGTGCTTATGAATATCTGTTTAAAAAGAAAACAGACTCGTTTTTGCCAGCATCCATTGCACTGTTTCTAAATATTCACATACCGAAATGTAACTGCCCGGCAAATTTAACGATAACGAAATAAAGCACTTTGGCAGAAAGCACAGGGCTATATTAACGTTTGCTCAGCCTCTGTCTTGTTCACATTTTAATGTGTTTTTTTCCAAGGTCTTTCTTCAACTCCAGGTTTCATTTTTGGCTTTTTATTCTTTTTAATGCCATAAAACGGGTAGTTTTAGGCCCTAGCAGGTCTACGCAGGCAGAGACAAAGTTGCAGTTCTGAGATTCTTGGGGACCGTTACATCATTTCCACAAAGATTAACAAAACCTGCAGTTCTCCACTTAAGTATACAGATGGAAAACATGAATTCAGCTGCATGGAAAGAATCGATGTGTCACAGCTGCCATCGGCAGGATGGCCAGAGAGTTGTGCAGGTCCACTGCTTGCTCAGCTGCACCTTTTTGTCTGCCCTTCTCTGGTCCTCCTGCAGCTGGACAGATAGCCCACAAGGGCACGGGGGACGCAGACCCCCCCGGCCAGCTGCAGCAGTCGCTTCTGCCAGTGCTCCCTTTCCTCCCGACCATTCCCATTTTGCAGGCTGGTGCCCTGTGTGGCAGAGGAGGAGAGAGCTGCGGGCAGAAGGAAAACAGGGTGCTGGGATTCCTCCAGCCCGCTGCCAGATGTCTTCTCTGGCATGTTGGGGGTGGGCAGAGGACTGTGGGAGCAGCTTCGAGGCTCTGGGCAGGAGGGAAGGCAGCAAAGATGCAGCTTCAGGCAGCGGACTCTGAGCTGGAGCGGTGCAGCCAGGCACGGCTGCACAGCTCACAGTCTGGACACACGGAAGAAGTTCGTCCAGCTGAGGGCTGCAGGGCTGTCCTTACCAAGCGCTCCCCCATGCTGCAGTTCTGCATGGGCACCGATTGCTCAAGCTCTTCCCACTGCAGGAGCTCAGAAGCGACAACAGCCCCGACCCCAAACCAGGCAGGTAATGACAACATACACACACAGATACACACCCGCTACAGAATCTGGCACTCTGCAGTCCTCCCAGAGCTTGTTGCTGCTTTTTAGGCTGCTCCACCGCTATTCTGTCCTTTTCCCTTCATTCCCCTATGTCTCGCCCCCTTCCTTCGCCCCGTGCCATCCCCATTCCTTTTTCAGGCTTCCTCCTCTCTTTCCTCACTTCCTTCCCCGTCCCTTCCCCCACAGGCAACGGCCTGTGTTCTGCTGCTGTTTCAGCTGACAATCCTGAAACCACACTTTTCAAAGACATTGGATCAGATCGCGTACTGTCACTGATTTAAAAAAGAAAACAACAAGTGCAGTATTATGTATGGATAACAAACTCCTACCTGCTTGAAAAACAGTAGCAGCTCCTCATCCTGGAGTGTCACCATCACCCCCACGTTGGGCTGGCACTGCTCATCTGCCCCGCACTGCTGCTCAAACTCCTGGCACAGCCTGCCACCTCCTTGTGTCACCTCCACGTGCCACCTCCTCTTGCCTCTGTAGTTCTGACCCCACGCGTCAACCCCATGTCCCTCCGTGTCCCCCCATGTCCCTGTGTCCCCATGTGCCCTCTCATGTCCCCTCAAGTCCTCCCACGCCCCCTGCCCCGCTTTGCTCCATGCCGATGTTGCCGTCTTGAGGACAGGGACGGGGATGCCTGTGGGAGTGGAGTCCGGGGAGACGTTGCTGGCCATGCGCAGTGGGGTGACGGTGTCCTCGGGGCATGGCTGTGACAGTGGGGTGAGGGTAGCACCCCACAAGTGGGGATCATTGCCCCCAAAATGGGGCTTGTGCCCCCTGCATGTGGGCAAGTTGTACGGGGAGTGTGTTCTGGAGATGCTTTGTCTGTTCTCCAGATCTGCAGTGACTTCAGCAATCCCACGTCGTGCCGCAGCAGAAATGGGTCCTGCGGTACGTCAGCGATCTGTGACTCGAGGAGCGCAGGGGCTGCACGAAGTACGCACGCTGCAGCCTCCCTACTTCTTTGGGGTTTGGGATTGATGTTGGAGCCCAATGGCTACACGGTGCCTTACAGGCAGGTGCCAGCTTCACCCACTGAGGACACCAAATCGTAAAATATTTTCACGATGGTCTTTAATCGCTGCGTGAGTAGGTAATGCACATTTCTCACTGGGGAGCCATAAGCTGACCCTGACAGTTTGGCAAACAGCACTCGCTCCACTCACACCGTAATCGCAGCCTTTTCGCTGCACATGCGGCTTCTCAGCATCTTGCTGCATCAGTATGAAAATCTGTGCTCTCCTACCTATGAGAAATTTTATCAGTTGCCTTTGAGGACATCTGACTGGAATCAAAATATGTGGGCCATCCTTGCTCATTCAGTGATAAACTTCCCCTTGCCAGACAGGCAGACCTAATTCACTTTTTTTTTTTTTTTTTTATTCATGACGTTATGGGAACTTTGAGATCACAGCCTGAAGCAGTGATGGAGCATCTGGTGAGGGGTGGTGCAGCCCTGCAAGCACAGGTGGAAGCAATGCAGCTGTGGGACCAGGTGGGGCTGAGCCTGGCTCCACCCCTCCCTCACCTCATTTAAGGGCTGGCAGCCCCCAAGGCAGCGTCTTTTGCTGGAGACTGCCTGCTGTGGACTGTTGGGTGAGTGCTCTTTCCTGGAAAGAGGCAACTGATTTTTGTTCCCTGCTGTAGGGCTTTGATCTTTGCCCTCTGATCTGAGGGGATCCAAAGCTGGACTGGAGCAGCTATGTCTGCTATGCTTGTTCTTATTTTTCTTTTCAGTTCTTTGCTTAAGGGAGTGAAGGGGTTATCTCCCTTTCTCCGAACTGGTAATGGAGGGGCTGACATACATTCCTTTCTTTTGCTCTTGTCTCATTCCTGGAATGCTTCAGTCAGTCCCAAGGTAATGCTGGTTGGCTGACTGAGCATTGCAACTCTGGAAATGCCTGGAGCTAATGCGCTTTTCCGTAAAGGGATCCTGTGTTCTCCAGGTTTCCTCTGTAACTCTTCTTAAGTTCAATACCTTCTTGTGAAGTCTCTGTTCCCTCTTTCATGATTCTCATTGCCTAATCTCCAACCTGAGACTCCAAACTCGGTTTGTCTGCTACCACGTGGTCCCAATCCATTTCATGACGCGTACCCTCTGCATCCCCCTCCATGTTCCCTCTGTGACCTCGTGTCCCGCCTGTGTCTGTGTCCTCCCTGTGTCCTCTGCCCACGTCCCCTCTGTGTCTCCTGTGCCACGTACTAATTCCGCCCATGCTGAGTATTGTTTAAGGGCACGTATTTAAACTATGTTCCGTGTCTCTTTGGATCCCGTTCTGTTTTACAGCACAATGGGGTTTAAGGGTTCTCGGGGCTCCTCTGGCTAGTGGTTTAAGCACTGTGAAATCTGTGCAGCGGATAATGAAATGCCGCGAATCCCTTGTTCGTGCATTGCTTGTATGCAGGTGGGTTTTGCGATGGGTGTAGGACGCTCACTTAAAGATGGAATGGGGGTCACAAGGGGCTCGCCTTGCTCCCTGGGCCCAATAAGCTTCCGTCCCAATAAGCTTCGTGGCTGGTAGTAGGGTGAGGTGCATGTATCGGGCTGGGACCTGAGCTTAAGAAAACCCCCGGCCCCAGTGGCCGTTTTCTTCATCCGCACGTAGTGTAATACAGTCTCCACTACTTGAGCGTACTGAACACGAGTATTCTGTTCCTGTCTTGTCTGGTTCTCTCCTAGACCTCCCTTACAGATTTGTCAGTAGTAACAGATGTCAGGGCAGTTCTCAGAGCACGCTGTGGCTGTCCACCCCAGGGTCCTAGGGTTCTTTCTGTTTTTATGGCAGACCTGGCTTCGTATTCATAGGAAACAAAGGATTGTCTTCAACTGGACCACTTCATCTGGATCGCCCCAGGTATCTCCATCCCAATTGTCAGGGGATGCTGTTAGTTTCCTAGTCTGTATGATAGCCAATCTCCCCACCCCTCTTCCTTCCATCCCCTGACCGCCATTCAATAGCTAGCTCTGCAGCTATGGGACCCACCAGTGTGATGAAGCAGTACCTCTGGTGTGCTGAATACTGGCGCTGGCACAGAGAGGCTCTATGGCTGATGTGAATCTTCCTGACTGGACTACTTGGTGAGTTTCCCCAGAGCTGTTGAGCACACAGGCTTCCCCACCTACCCTGATTGCTCACCAGGCCATCGATGTTCTTTGTGGACATGGCTTCAGGTATCATACCGGAGACTCCTTAGAGTCGGAAGCGACCATTTATGATGGTCTAGTCCAACTCGCCCACAATGAACAGGGACATTCACAGCTAGATCAGGTTGCCCTGCGTGTCACCTTGGAAGGGACGGGGCATCCACCACATCTCTGGGCAACCTGGTCCACTGTGCAGAGTCACAGAATGTCCCGGGTTGGAAGGGACCTCGAGGATCGTGAATCTCCAACCCCCCTGCTACGTGCAGGGCCATCAACCTCCCCATTTCATACTAGACCAGGCTGCCCAGGGCCCCATCCAACCTGGCCTTGAACACCTCCAGGGATGGACGGGGCATCCACAGCCTCTCTGGGCAGCTGTTCCAGCACCTCACCGCTCTCTCTGTAAAGAACTTCCCCCTGGCGTCCAACCTAAATCTTCCCTCCCCCAGCTTAAAATGTTTCCCCTTGTCCCTTGCTGTGAAAGATATTTTCCTGATATCTAACCTAAATTTTCCCTTCTTCTTTCCTTTAGCTCCCCTTTGGGTATCGAAAGGCTGTTACCAGGTCACCTCGGAGCCTTCACTTCTCCGGGCTGAACAGCCCCAGCTCTCTCAGCCTGTCCTCACAGGTGAGGCGTTTGATCCTTCGGTTCTTTTTTTTTTTTTTTTCTTGTGGCCATCCTCTGCATGTGCTCCAACGGGTCCATGTCTCTTCTGCGCTGAGGGCTCTTCATATGGACACAGTACTCCAGATGAGGCCTCTTCAGCACAGAGCAGAGGGGCTGGATCACTTCTTTTCACCTGCTGACCGCACATCTTTTGGTGCAGACCAGGATGTGGCTGGTTTTCTGGGCTGGGAGGGCACTTTGCTGGCTCGTGTACAGCTTGGCATCCACCAGGTCTTTTGGGACAGGCCTAGGCTCAGCCCTTTCATCCCCCAGCATGTATTGGTAGTGGGGGGTTCTCTTGTCCCAGGTGCAAGACACTGCACCTGGATTTGTTGAAGCTGATGAGGTTTGTCTGTGCCCGCTGCTCAAGCCTGTCTAGGTCCCCCTGTCTGGCGTCCCGTCCCTCTGGCGTGTCACTGCTCCCCACAGCTTGGTGTTTCCAGCAAATTTTCTGAGGGTGCGCTCGATCCCGCTGGTGATGCCACTGATGAAGATACTGAAGAGTCTCAGCCCCAGCACGGACCCCTTTGAGATGCCATTCATCACCGATCGCCATCCAGACACGGAGCCATTGGCTCCTGGACTCGATCCTGCAGCCGGTTCTTTGTCCATTGAACAGTCCACTCACCGTATCCTTCCAATTTGGAAAGAAGGGTGTTGCGGGGTATTGTGTCAAAGGCCTTACTGAAGTCCAGGTAGATGATATCAGTGGTTCTTCACTTGGCTATTGATGCAGTGACACCATCACAGACAGCCAATGGATTGGTCAAGCAGGATTTACCCTTGGTCCTCTGGATGCTCCAACAGGTCCCTGTCTTTTCTGCACTAAGGACTCTACATCTGGACACGATCCCTAGATATGGGATTATGTAGAATATAGTCTCAGATAAGGGAAACCACTTTACTTCACAAGTCCTACAGGAGCTAATGAGAACTTTAGAAATGAAGTGGGAGTTCCATACTCGCCGGCACCCTCCTTCTTCAGGGAGAGTAGAATGAATCAATCAGATGCTGACAAAGCACTTGTCAAAATGGATTTTAGAGACCAAATGACCACGGACAAAGCGTTTACCTTTAGCCCTTCTCAAAATACAAACCGCTCCCAGAAAAGACTTGGGAGTATCACTGTACGAAGTGCTGTTTGGGGTGCTGTACTTGGGAGGGAGAGGTGAGATGCCCTCTCTTGAAACCAAGGATAAGTTTCTGAAGAACTATATACTCGGGTTGTCTGCTTCTCTGTTATCCCTCAAGGAACATGGACTGCTGTCTCGAGCTCCACCTCTGGAATTTCTAGTGCCCTCATTCCGTGCTGGCGGCTGGGTCCTAACACGCACGTGTAAGGAATCAAAGCTTCAGCCCGAGTGGGATGGACCATTTCAGGGGCTGCTGCTGTGGATGTCATCTGCCTTGACTTCAGCAATGCTTTTGATACAGTCTCCCACGACATCCTGCTAATGAAGCTGAGAAAGTGTGGGATAGATGAGTGGATAATGAGGTGGGCTGAGAACTGGCTTACTGGCTGAGCTCAGGGGGCGGTGATCGGCGGTGCGGAGTGCGGGTGGAGAGCTGTGAGTGGCGGTGCTCCTTGGGGGTTGGTTCTGGGTCTGGTTGTGAAAGGTAGGTTGTGTTTTTGCAGTAGAAGCTTTTAGTGTTTTCGGTACGTAGTATTGACCTTCACTGAACTTATAACCCTCTTGTGAAATAGCTGTTTTCCTTCCACTAAGAAAGCTGTTGAACAGAGTAGAAAGTTAAAGACTGGGGGCGTTCTGACTGGGGTAGAAGTGAGCCAGGTGCAAAACAAGGCAAAGATGCGGGCTGGAGAAAGAGAGCCCAGCACAGGACAGAACGCATGTGCTCACTCTTGGAAATATGGCCCTCGTATCTCCATGGAGAAGTACAAAACATACGAAAGAACAACGGGTTGGTAATGGACCTTATATGGAAATGTATCATAGCAACAGCATCGGGGAGAGTGTAAGCCTGAGACGCTCAACCAATGAATGCCAGGAGCGCGTTACCTGCGTTGGGTTTGGAGTATAGAACGGAATGAATTTCGCTGACTGTTGCACAATCCCTCCCTCGCTAATAGGGGACATGAGCCTGTTATTGCAATGACGAATAAACTTTGCTGCTATCACTGAGATCCTGGCCTAACCTGAATTTTTTGGCTTTGAGTGTTTCTCACAGACGTGGTGTCAAAACCAAATGTGGTTAATCGTTTCAAGCCATGGCTTGGCTGCACGCATCTGCCCGCTTCGTACGAGGTTTTTCATTACCTCGGACGCTGGCTGCAAAAAATAGAGTAATAAAAATCTTGACAACATCAATTTGCTGGTTATTTGTTTATTGACAAGTACCCCTACGCGCTGAGCGCAGGTTTGGTGGGTTTGTCGAAGATTTCCTTCGTTGTCTTTGTCGTCTTCCCTTCCCTCCTCTCCCTTCTGTGTTTTTCCTCTGCCAGCAAAAGAGAGAACGGGCTGGCGATGGCTTGGTGCAGACCCACAGCAGTCCTAGCGGCGAAGTGATTTCCGCGGTCTCTGGTGCCACCGCGTGGCCGATCGGCAAAAGTGCGTCGCAGTTGTTTCCGCGATCTCTCGCGCCCCCTCGAGGCCAATCGGGGGAACTGCATCGAGGTTGTTTCAGCTGTCTCTGGTGCCCCCACGCGGTCAATCGGCAGAATTGCGGCAGCGTCGCTACGTCGCCGCAGGCAGCAGGGCGCGTGCGCGCAGGCACGCGGAAGTGGTGCTCGGTCCCCCGCGAAGTAGTGCGCATGCGCCACAAGCTTTCCAATCGCACACATTTCTTCGAAGCCCTGAGATGCAGGTGAGCAGTCAATACTTGGACCGCCGGCTCCGCGACACTTTTCTCTCTTCCGATCCAGAATGCTCCTCGTCTGTTTCCTCGGGCGGTTTTATGCCCCGGTCTGCTTCGAGAACGTACTGAACGCGCTGCAAACGACGGCGCGTGCGTTTTGCGGCCGTGAGGAAAGCGTGAGTATTGCGGCGTCGAGGCTGGCGCGCGCGCAGAGCACGTGGCACACGCGCATTGCGGGGCACAGCCAGGCGCATGCGCCGTGGCGGGCAGAGTCCGGCGCTTGCCCCGTTCGGAACAGAATCCAGTGCGTGCGTAGCGCTTTTTTTTTTCTTCTTCTTCTTTTTTTTTTTTAAACCACTGGCGCATGCGTCGTGCTTTCTCATGAATCGCGCGTCCGTACTCCGTGCTGTTGTCTCGAGAACCGCGCCTGCGTAGTGCGGTGCGGAGACTGCCGCGTGCGCGGTGCCTAGCTTGGCCCGTGTGCGTTGCTCTCGCGAGACTTGCTTTTCCGGGAACGCTGCGGTGCAGGGCTGGGGCTGGAGCCCCAAACGTCTGCTCCTCCACCGCGGCGGCAAGCACGTTGGGTGCCACGAGGCGCTGAGGGGCAGCCGTGAGCCGACCCGGTCCGTTCCCGGGTGGGCTCGGGCATAAATCGGCGGAAATAGACGAGGGGCATCCTGGATTAGAAGGGGAAATTATCGCTGAGCCGGCGCTCCGAGAATCGGCTGCTTGCCCGTCCCCGCAGTGGTCTGTCGAAACAATTGCTATCTTTCAGTTGACGCGCGCGTGTTCGCTATTATCTGGAGGACTGATCACCATAGAGAGCGGCGGATTAGCGGCGCAGAGCGGCTAAAACGCCACTTCCGCGTTTCTACGCGCATGCGTTGTACAGCTTGCCGGCCTGAGCAGCGGGCAGCGGCAGTTCCGCGCATTGGCCACGAGGTGGCAGCAGAGACCGCGGGAAGAACTCCGGCGGCATTGCCGGGGACCCGCGGCGTAGGCCGTGGCGATCCGTTCCGCGTTGTGATGACGGGGGAAGAGCGCGAAGTTAGAAGCGGGGGGAAAAGACGAAGAAAACAAAGGGAAACTACTCCAGACCCCGGAAAGCTGTGCTAAGTGCTTATGAATATCTGTTTAAAAAGAAAACAGACTCGTTTTTGCCAGCATCCATTGCACTGTTTCTAAATATTCACATACCGAAATGTAACTGCCCGGCAAATTTAACGATAACGAAATAAAGCACTTTGGCAGAAAGCACAGGGCTATATTAACGTTTGCTCAGCCTCTGTCTTGTTCACATTTTAATGTGTTTTTTTCCAAGGTCTTTCTTCAACTCCAGGTTTCATTTTTGGCTTTTTATTCTTTTTAATGCCATAAAACGGGTAGTTTTAGGCCCTAGCAGGTCTACGCAGGCAGAGACAAAGTTGCAGTTCTGAGATTCTTGGGGACCGTTACATCATTTCCACAAAGATTAACAAAACCTGCAGTTCTCCACTTAAGTATACAGATGGAAAACATGAATTCAGCTGCATGGAAAGAATCGATGTGTCACAGCTGCCATCGGCAGGATGGCCAGAGAGTTGTGCAGGTCCACTGCTTGCTCAGCTGCACCTTTTTGTCTGCCCTTCTCTGGTCCTCCTGCAGCTGGACAGATAGCCCACAAGGGCACGGGGGACGCAGACCCCCCCGGCCAGCTGCAGCAGTCGCTTCTGCCAGTGCTCCCTTTCCTCCCGACCATTCCCATTTTGCAGGCTGGTGCCCTGTGTGGCAGAGGAGGAGAGAGCTGCGGGCAGAAGGAAAACAGGGTGCTGGGATTCCTCCAGCCCGCTGCCAGATGTCTTCTCTGGCATGTTGGGGGTGGGCAGAGGACTGTGGGAGCAGCTTCGAGGCTCTGGGCAGGAGGGAAGGCAGCAAAGATGCAGCTTCAGGCAGCGGACTCTGAGCTGGAGCGGTGCAGCCAGGCACGGCTGCACAGCTCACAGTCTGGACACACGGAAGAAGTTCGTCCAGCTGAGGGCTGCAGGGCTGTCCTTACCAAGCGCTCCCCCATGCTGCAGTTCTGCATGGGCACCGATTGCTCAAGCTCTTCCCACTGCAGGAGCTCAGAAGCGACAACAGCCCCGACCCCAAACCAGGCAGGTAATGACAACATACACACACAGATACACACCCGCTACAGAATCTGGCACTCTGCAGTCCTCCCAGAGCTTGTTGCTGCTTTTTAGGCTGCTCCACCGCTATTCTGTCCTTTTCCCTTCATTCCCCTATGTCTCGCCCCCTTCCTTCGCCCCGTGCCATCCCCATTCCTTTTTCAGGCTTCCTCCTCTCTTTCCTCACTTCCTTCCCCGTCCCTTCCCCCACAGGCAACGGCCTGTGTTCTGCTGCTGTTTCAGCTGACAATCCTGAAACCACACTTTTCAAAGACATTGGATCAGATCGCGTACTGTCACTGATTTAAAAAAGAAAACAACAAGTGCAGTATTATGTATGGATAACAAACTCCTACCTGCTTGAAAAACAGTAGCAGCTCCTCGTCCTGGAGTGTCACCATCACCCCCACGTTGGGCTGGCACTGCTCATCTGCCCCGCACTGCTGCTCAAACTCCTGGCACAGCCTGCCACCTCCTTGTGTCACCTCCACGTGCCACCTCCTCTTGCCTCTGTAGTTCTGACCCCACGCGTCAACCCCATGTCCCTCCGTGTCCCCCCATGTCCCTGTGTCCCCATGTGCCCTCTCATGTCCCCTCAAGTCCTCCCACGCCCCCTGCCCCGCTTTGCTCCATGCCGATGTTGCCGTCTTGAGGACAGGGACGGGGATGCCTGTGGGAGTGGAGTCCGGGGAGACGTTGCTGGCCATGCGCAGTGGGGTGACGGTGTCCTCGGGGCATGGCTGTGACAGTGGGGTGAGGGTAGCACCCCACAAGTGGGGATCATTGCCCCCAAAATGGGGCTTGTGCCCCCTGCATGTGGGCAAGTTGTACGGGGAGTGTGTTCTGGAGATGCTTTGTCTGTTCTCCAGATCTGCAGTGACTTCAGCAATCCCACGTCGTGCCGCAGCAGAAATGGGTCCTGCGGTACGTCAGCGATCTGTGACTCGAGGAGCGCAGGGGCTGCACGAAGTACGCACGCTGCAGCCTCCCTACTTCTTTGGGGTTTGGGATTGATGTTGGAGCCCAATGGCTACACGGTGCCTTACAGGCAGGTGCCAGCTTCACCCACTGAGGACACCAAATCGTAAAATATTTTCACGATGGTCTTTAATCGCTGCGTGAGTAGGTAATGCACATTTCTCACTGGGGAGCCATAAGCTGACCCTGACAGTTTGGCAAACAGCACTCGCTCCACTCACACCGTAATCGCAGCCTTTTCGCTGCACATGCGGCTTCTCAGCATCTTGCTGCATCAGTATGAAAATCTGTGCTCTCCTACCTATGAGAAATTTTATCAGTTGCCTTTGAGGACATCTGACTGGAATCAAAATATGTGGGCCATCCTTGCTCATTCAGTGATAAACTTCCCCTTGCCAGACAGGCAGACCTAATTCACTTTTTTTTTTTTTTTTTATTCATGACGTTATGGGAACTTTGAGATCACAGCCTGAAGCAGTGATGGAGCATCTGGTGAGGGGTGGTGCAGCCCTGCAAGCACAGGTGGAAGCAATGCAGCTGTGGGACCAGGTGGGGCTGAGCCTGGCTCCACCCCTCCCTCACCTCATTTAAGGGCTGGCAGCCCCCAAGGCAGCGTCTTTTGCTGGAGACTGCCTGCTGTGGACTGTTGGGTGAGTGCTCTTTCCTGGAAAGAGGCAACTGATTTTTGTTCCCTGCTGTAGGGCTTTGATCTTTGCCCTCTGATCTGAGGGGATCCAAAGCTGGACTGGAGCAGCTATGTCTGCTATGCTTGTTCTTATTTTTCTTTTCAGTTCTTTGCTTAAGGGAGTGAAGGGGTTATCTCCCTTTCTCCGAACTGGTAATGGAGGGGCTGACATACATTCCTTTCTTTTGCTCTTGTCTCATTCCTGGAATGCTTCAGTCAGTCCCAAGGTAATGCTGGTTGGCTGACTGAGCATTGCAACTCTGGAAATGCCTGGAGCTAATGCGCTTTTCCGTAAAGGGATCCTGTGTTCTCCAGGTTTCCTCTGTAACTCTTCTTAAGTTCAATACCTTCTTGTGAAGTCTCTGTTCCCTCTTTCATGATTCTCATTGCCTAATCTCCAACCTGAGACTCCAAACTCGGTTTGTCTGCTACCACGTGGTCCCAATCCATTTCATGACGCGTACCCTCTGCATCCCCCTCCATGTTCCCTCTGTGACCTCGTGTCCCGCCTGTGTCTGTGTCCTCCCTGTGTCCTCTGCCCACGTCCCCTCTGTGTCTCCTGTGCCACGTACTAATTCCGCCCATGCTGAGTATTGTTTAAGGGCACGTATTTAAACTATGTTCCGTGTCTCTTTGGATCCCGTTCTGTTTTGCAGCACAATGGGGTTTAAGGGTTCTCGGGGCTCCTCTGGCTAGTGGTTTAAGCACTGTGAAATCTGTGCAGCGGATAATGAAATGCCGCGAATCCCTTGTTCGTGCATTGCTTGTATGCAGGTGGGTTTTGCGATGGGTGTAGGACGCTCACTTAAAGATGGAATGGGGGTCACAAGGGGCTCGCCTTGCTCCCTGGGCCCAATAAGCTTCCGTCCCAATAAGCTTCGTGGCTGGTAGTAGGGTGAGGTGCATGTATCGGGCTGGGACCTGAGCTTAAGAAAACCCCCGGCCCCAGTGGCCGTTTTCTTCATCCGCACGTAGTGTAATACAGTCTCCACTACTTGAGCGTACTGAACACGAGTATTCTGTTCCTGTCTTGTCTGGTTCTCTCCTAGACCTCCCTTACAAATTTGTCAGTAGTAACAGATGTCAGGGCAGTTCTCAGAGCACGCTGTGGCTGTCCACCCCAGGGTCCTAGGGTTCTTTCTGTTTTTATGGCAGACCTGGCTTCGTATTCATAGGAAACAAAGGATTGTCTTCAACTGGACCACTTCATCTGGATCGCCCCAGGTATCTCCATCCCAATTGTCAGGGGATGCTGTTAGTTTCCTAGTCTGTATGATAGCCAATCTCCCCACCCCTCTTCCTTCCATCCCCTGACCGCCATTCAATAGCTAGCTCTGCAGCTATGGGACCCACCAGTGTGATGAAGCAGTACCTCTGGTGTGCTGAATACTGGCGCTGGCACAGAGAGGCTCTATGGCTGATGTGAATCTTCCTGACTGGACTACTTGGTGAGTTTCCCCAGAGCTGTTGAGCACACAGGCTTCCCCACCTACCCTGATTGCTCACCAGGCCATCGATGTTCTTTGTGGACATGGCTTCAGGTATCATACCGGAGACTCCTTAGAGTCGGAAGCGACCATTTATGATGGTCTAGTCCAACTCGCCCACAATGAACAGGGACATTCACAGCTAGATCAGGTTGCCCTGCGTGTCACCTTGGAAGGGACAGGGCATCCACCACATCTCTGGGCAACCTGGTCCACTGTGCAGAGTCACAGAATGTCCCGGGTTGGAAGGGACCTCGAGGATCGTGAATCTCCAACCCCCCTGCTACGTGCAGGGCCATCAACCTCCCCATTTCATACTAGACCAGGCTGCCCAGGGCCCCATCCAACCTGGCCTTGAACACCTCCAGGGATGGACGGGGCATCCACAGCCTCTCTGGGCAGCTGTTCCAGCACCTCACCGCTCTCTCTGTAAAGAACTTCCCCCTGGCGTCCAACCTAAATCTTCCCTCCCCCAGCTTAAAATGTTTCCCCTTGTCCCTTGCTGTGAAAGATATTTTCCTGATATCTAACCTAAATTTTCCCTTCTTCTTTCCTTTAGCTCCCCTTTGGGTATCGAAAGGCTGTTACCAGGTCACCTCAGAGCCTTCACTTCTCCGGGCTGAACAGCCCCAGCTCTCTCAGCCTGTCCTCACAGGTGAGGCGTTTGATCCTTCGGTTCTTTTTTTTTTTTTTTTCTTGTGGCCATCCTCTGCATGTGCTCCAACGGGTCCATGTCTCTTCTGCGCTGAGGGCTCTTCATATGGACACAGTACTCCAGGTGAGGCCTCTTCAGCACAGAGCAGAGGGGCTGGATCACTTCTTTTCACCTGCTGACCGCACATCTTTTGGTGCAGACCAGGATGTGGCTGGTTTTCTGGGCTGGGAGGGCACTTTGCTGGCTCGTGTACAGCTTGGCATCCACCAGGTCTTTTGGGACAGGCCTAGGCTCAGCCCTTTCATCCCCCAGCATGTATTGGTAGTGGGGGGTTCTCTTGTCCCAGGTGCAAGACACTGCACCTGGATTTGTTGAAGCTGATGAGGTTTGTCTGTGCCCGCTGCTCAAGCCTGTCTAGGTCCCCCTGTCTGGCGTCCCGTCCCTCTGGCGTGTCACTGCTCCCCACAGCTTGGTGTTTCCAGCAAATTTTCTGAGGGTGCGCTCGATCCCGCTGGTGATGCCACTGATGAAGATACTGAAGAGTCTCAGCCCCAGCACGGACCCCTTTGAGATGCCATTCATCACCGATCGCCATCCAGACACGGAGCCATTGGCTCCTGGACTCGATCCTGCAGCCGGTTCTTTGTCCATTGAACAGTCCACTCACCGTATCCTTCCAATTTGGAAAGAAGGATGTTGCGGGGTATTGTGTCAAAGGCCTTACTGAAGTCCAGGTAGATGATATCAGTGGTTCTTCACTTGGCTATTGATGCAGTGACACCATCACAGACAGCCAATGGATTGGTCAAGCAGGATTTACCCTTGGTCCTCTGGATGCTCCAACAGGTCCCTGTCTTTTCTGCACTAAGGACTCTACATCTGGACACGATCCCTAGATATGGGATTATGTAGAATATAGTCTCAGATAAGGGAAACCACTTTACTTCACAAGTCCTACAGGAGCTAATGAGAACTTTAGAAATGAAGTGGGAGTTCCATACTCGCCGGCACCCTCCTTCTTCAGGGAGAGTAGAATGAATCAATCAGATGCTGACAAAGCACTTGTCAAAATGGATTTTAGAGACCAAATGACCACGGACAAAGCGTTTACCTTTAGCCCTTCTCAAAATACAAACCGCTCCCAGAAAAGACTTGGGAGTATCACTGTACGAAGTGCTGTTTGGGGTGCTGTACTTGGGAGGGAGAGGTGAGATGCCCTCTCTTGAAACCAAGGATAAGTTTCTGAAGAACTATATACTCGGGTTGTCTGCTTCTCTGTTATCCCTCAAGGAACATGGACTGCTGTCTCGAGCTCCACCTCTGGAATTTCTAGTGCCCTCATTCCGTGCTGGCGGCTGGGTCCTAACACGCACGTGTAAGGAATCAAAGCTTCAGCCCGAGTGGGATGGACCATTTCAGGGGCTGCTGCTGTGGATGTCGTCTGCCTTGACTTCAGCAATGCTTTTGATACAGTCTCCCACGACATCCTGCTAATGAAGCTGAGAAAGTGTGGGATAGATGAGTGGATAATGAGGTGGGCTGAGAACTGGCTTACTGGCTGAGCTCAGGGGGCGGTGATCGGCGGTGCGGAGTGCGGGTGGAGAGCTGTGAGTGGCGGTGCTCCTTGGGGGTTGGTTCTGGGTCTGGTTGTGAAAGGTAGGTTGTGTTTTTGCAGTAGAAGCTTTTAGTGTTTTCGGTACGTAGTATTGACCTTCACTGAACTTATAACCCTCTTGTGAAATAGCTGTTTTCCTTCCACTAAGAAAGCTGTTGAACAGAGTAGAAAGTTAAAGACTGGGGGCGTTCTGACTGGGGTAGAAGTGAGCCAGGTGCAAAACAAGGCAAAGATGCGGGCTGGAGAAACAGAGCCCAGCACAGGACAGAACGCATGTGCTCACTCTTGGAAATATGGCCCTCGTATCTCCATGGAGAAGTACAAAACATACGAAAGAACAACGGGTTGGTAATGGACCTTATATGGAAATGTATCATAGCAACAGCATCGGGGAGAGTGTAAGCCTGAGACGCTCAACCAATGAATGCCAGGAGCGCGTTACCTGCGTTGGGTTTGGAGTATAGAACGGAATGAATTTCGCTGACTGTTGCACAATCCCTCCCTCGCTAATAGGGGACATGAGCCTGTTATTGCAATGACGAATAAACTTTGCTGCTATCACTGAGATCCTGGCCTAACCTGAATTTTTTGGCTTTGAGTGTTTCTCACAGACGTGGTGTCAAAACCAAATGTGGTTAATCGTTTCAAGCCATGGCTTGGCTGCACGCATCTGCCCGCTTCGTACGAGGTTTTTCATTACCTCGGACGCTGGCTGCAAAAAATAGAGTAATAAAAATCTTGACAACATCAATTTGCTGGTTATTTGTTTATTGACAAGTACCCCTACGCGCTGAGCGCAGGTTTGGTGGGTTTGTCGAAGATTTCCTTCGTTGTCTTTGTCGTCTTCCCTTCCCTCCTCTCCCTTCTGTGTTTTTCCTCTGCCAGCAAAAGAGAGAACGGGCTGGCGATGGCTTGGTGCAGACCCACAGCAGTCCTAGCGGCGAAGTGATTTCCGCGGTCTCTGGTGCCACCGCGTGGCCGATCGGCAAAAGTGCGTCGCAGTTGTTTCCGCGATCTCTCGCGCCCCCTCGAGGCCAATCGGGGGAACTGCATCGAGGTTGTTTCAGCTGTCTCTGGTGCCCCCACGCGGTCAATCGGCAGAATTGCGGCAGCGTCGCTACGTCGCCGCAGGCAGCAGGGCGCGTGCGCGCAGGCACGCGGAAGTGGTGCTCGGTCCCCCGCGAAGTAGTGCGCATGCGCCACAAGCTTTCCAATCGCACACATTTCTTCGAAGCCCTGAGATGCAGGTGAGCAGTCAATACTTGGACCGCCGGCTCCGCGACACTTTTCTCTCTTCCGATCCAGAATGCTCCTCGTCTGTTTCCTCGGGCGGTTTTATGCCCCGGTCTGCTTCGAGAACGTACTGAACGCGCTGCAAACGACGGCGCGTGCGTTTTGCGGCCGTGAGGAAAGCGTGAGTATTGCGGCGTCGAGGCTGGCGCGCGCGCAGAGCACGTGGCACACGCGCATTGCGGGGCACAGCCAGGCGCATGCGCCGTGGCGGGCAGAGTCCGGCGCTTGCCCCGTTCGGAACAGAATCCAGTGCGTGCGTAGCGCTTTTTTTTTTCTTCTTCTTCTTTTTTTTTTTTAAACCACTGGCGCATGCGTCGTGCTTTCTCATGAATCGCGCGTCCGTACTCCGTGCTGTTGTCTCGAGAACCGCGCCTGCGTAGTGCGGTGCGGAGACTGCCGCGTGCGCGGTGCCTAGCTTGGCCCGTGTGCGTTGCTCTCGCGAGACTTGCTTTTCCGGGAACGCTGCGGTGCAGGGCTGGGGCTGGAGCCCCAAACGTCTGCTCCTCCGCCGCGGCGGCAAGCACGTTGGGTGCCACGAGGCGCTGAGGGGCAGCCGTGAGCCGACCCGGTCCGTTCCCGGGTGGGCTCGGGCATAAATCGGCGGAAATAGACGAGGGGCATCCTGGATTAGAAGGGGAAATTATCGCTGAGCCGGCGCTCCGAGAATCGGCTGCTTGCCCGTCCCCGCAGTGGTCTGTCGAAACAATTGCTATCTTTCAGTTGACGCGCGCGTGTTCGCTATTATCTGGAGGACTGATCACCATAGAGAGCGGCGGATTAGCGGCGCAGAGCGGCTAAAACGCCACTTCCGCGTTTCTACGCGCATGCGTTGTACAGCTTGCCGGCCTGAGCAGCGGGCAGCGGCAGTTCCGCGCATTGGCCACGAGGTGGCAGCAGAGACCGCGGGAAGAACTCCGGCGGCATTGCCGGGGACCCGCGGCGCAGGCCGTGGCGATCCGTTCCGCGTTGTGATGACGGGGGAAGAGCGCGAAGTTAGAAGCGGGGGGAAAAGACGAAGAAAACAAAGGGAAACTACTCCAGACCCCGGAAAGCTGTGCTAAGTGCTTATGAATATCTGTTTAAAAAGAAAACAGACTCGTTTTTGCCAGCATCCATTGCACTGTTTCTAAATATTCACATACCGAAATGTAACTGCCCGGCAAATTTAACGATAACGAAATAAAGCACTTTGGCAGAAAGCACAGGGCTATATTAACGTTTGCTCAGCCTCTGTCTTGTTCACATTTTAATGTGTTTTTTTCCAAGGTCTTTCTTCAACTCCAGGTTTCATTTTTGGCTTTTTATTCTTTTTAATGCCATAAAACGGGTAGTTTTAGGCCCTAGCAGGTCTACGCAGGCAGAGACAAAGTTGCAGTTCTGAGATTCTTGGGGACCGTTACATCATTTCCACAAAGGTTAACAAAACCTGCAGTTCTCCACTTAAGTATACAGATGGAAAACATGAATTCAGCTGCATGGAAAGAATCGATGTGTCACAGCTGCCATCGGCAGGATGGCCAGAGAGTTGTGCAGGTCCACTGCTTGCTCAGCTGCACCTTTTTGTCTGCCCTTCTCTGGTCCTCCTGCAGCTGGACAGATAGCCCACAAGGGCACGGGGGACGCAGACCCCCCCGGCCAGCTGCAGCAGTCGCTTCTGCCAGTGCTCCCTTTCCTCCCGACCATTCCCATTTTGCAGGCTGGTGCCCTGTGTGGCAGAGGAGGAGAGAGCTGCGGGCAGAAGGAAAACAGGGTGCTGGGATTCCTCCAGCCCGCTGCCAGATGTCTTCTCTGGCATGTTGGGGGTGGGCAGAGGACTGTGGGAGCAGCTTCGAGGCTCTGGGCAGGAGGGAAGGCAGCAAAGATGCAGCTTCAGGCAGCGGACTCTGAGCTGGAGCGGTGCAGCCAGGCACGGCTGCACAGCTCACAGTCTGGACACACGGAAGAAGTTCGTCCAGCTGAGGGCTGCAGGGCTGTCCTTACCAAGCGCTCCCCCATGCTGCAGTTCTGCATGGGCACCGATTGCTCAAGCTCTTCCCACTGCAGGAGCTCAGAAGCGACAACAGCCCCGACCCCAAACCAGGCAGGTAATGACAACATACACACACAGATACACACCCGCTACAGAATCTGGCACTCTGCAGTCCTCCCAGAGCTTGTTGCTGCTTTTTAGGCTGCTCCACCGCTATTCTGTCCTTTTCCCTTCATTCCCCTATGTCTCGCCCCCTTCCTTCGCCCCGTGCCATCCCCATTCCTTTTTCAGGCTTCCTCCTCTCTTTCCTCACTTCCTTCCCCGTCCCTTCCCCCACAGGCAACGGCCTGTGTTCTGCTGCTGTTTCAGCTGACAATCCTGAAACCACACTTTTCAAAGACATTGGATCAGATCGCGTACTGTCACTGATTTAAAAAAGAAAACAACAAGTGCAGTATTATGTATGGATAACAAACTCCTACCTGCTTGAAAAACAGTAGCAGCTCCTCGTCCTGGAGTGTCACCATCACCCCCACGTTGGGCTGGCACTGCTCATCTGCCCCGCACTGCTGCTCAAACTCCTGGCACAGCCTGCCACCTCCTTGTGTCACCTCCACGTGCCACCTCCTCTTGCCTCTGTAGTTCTGACCCCACGCGTCAACCCCATGTCCCTCCGTGTCCCCCCATGTCCCTGTGTCCCCATGTGCCCTCTCATGTCCCCTCAAGTCCTCCCACGCCCCCTGCCCCGCTTTGCTCCATGCCGATGTTGCCGTCTTGAGGACAGGGACGGGGATGCCTGTGGGAGTGGAGTCCGGGGAGACGTTGCTGGCCATGCGCAGTGGGGTGACGGTGTCCTCGGGGCATGGCTGTGACAGTGGGGTGAGGGTAGCACCCCACAAGTGGGGATCATTGCCCCCAAAATGGGGCTTGTGCCCCCTGCATGTGGGCAAGTTGTACGGGGAGTGTGTTCTGGAGATGCTTTGTCTGTTCTCCAGATCTGCAGTGACTTCAGCAATCCCACGTCGTGCCGCAGCAGAAATGGGTCCTGCGGTACGTCAGCGATCTGTGACTCGAGGAGCGCAGGGGCTGCACGAAGTACGCACGCTGCAGCCTCCCTACTTCTTTGGGGTTTGGGATTGATGTTGGAGCCCAATGGCTACACGGTGCCTTACAGGCAGGTGCCAGCTTCACCCACTGAGGACACCAAATCGTAAAATATTTTCACGATGGTCTTTAATCGCTGCGTGAGTAGGTAATGCACATTTCTCACTGGGGAGCCATAAGCTGACCCTGACAGTTTGGCAAACAGCACTCGCTCCACTCACACCGTAATCGCAGCCTTTTCGCTGCACATGCGGCTTCTCAGCATCTTGCTGCATCAGTATGAAAATCTGTGCTCTCCTACCTATGAGAAATTTTATCAGTTGCCTTTGAGGACATCTGACTGGAATCAAAATATGTGGGCCATCCTTGCTCATTCAGTGATAAACTTCCCCTTGCCAGACAGGCAGACCTAATTCACTTTTTTTTTTTTTTTTTATTCATGACGTTATGGGAACTTTGAGATCACAGCCTGAAGCAGTGATGGAGCATCTGGTGAGGGGTGGTGCAGCCCTGCAAGCACAGGTGGAAGCAATGCAGCTGTGGGACCAGGTGGGGCTGAGCCTGGCTCCACCCCTCCCTCACCTCATTTAAGGGCTGGCAGCCCCCAAGGCAGCGTCTTTTGCTGGAGACTGCCTGCTGTGGACTGTTGGGTGAGTGCTCTTTCCTGGAAAGAGGCAACTGATTTTTGTTCCCTGCTGTAGGGCTTTGATCTTTGCCCTCTGATCTGAGGGGATCCAAAGCTGGACTGGAGCAGCTATGTCTGCTATGCTTGTTCTTATTTTTCTTTTCAGTTCTTTGCTTAAGGGAGTGAAGGGGTTATCTCCCTTTCTCCGAACTGGTAATGGAGGGGCTGACATACATTCCTTTCTTTTGCTCTTGTCTCATTCCTGGAATGCTTCAGTCAGTCCCAAGGTAATGCTGGTTGGCTGACTGAGCATTGCAACTCTGGAAATGCCTGGAGCTAATGCGCTTTTCCGTAAAGGGATCCTGTGTTCTCCAGGTTTCCTCTGTAACTCTTCTTAAGTTCAATACCTTCTTGTGAAGTCTCTGTTCCCTCTTTCATGATTCTCATTGCCTAATCTCCAACCTGAGACTCCAAACTCGGTTTGTCTGCTACCACGTGGTCCCAATCCATTTCATGACGCGTACCCTCTGCATCCCCCTCCATGTTCCCTCTGTGACCTCGTGTCCCGCCTGTGTCTGTGTCCTCCCTGTGTCCTCTGCCCACGTCCCCTCTGTGTCTCCTGTGCCACGTACTAATTCCGCCCATGCTGAGTATTGTTTAAGGGCACGTATTTAAACTATGTTCCGTGTCTCTTTGGATCCCGTTCTGTTTTGCAGCACAATGGGGTTTAAGGGTTCTCGGGGCTCCTCTGGCTAGTGGTTTAAGCACTGTGAAATCTGTGCAGCGGATAATGAAATGCCGCGAATCCCTTGTTCGTGCATTGCTTGTATGCAGGTGGGTTTTGCGATGGGTGTAGGACGCTCACTTAAAGATGGAATGGGGGTCACAAGGGGCTCGCCTTGCTCCCTGGGCCCAATAAGCTTCCGTCCCAATAAGCTTCGTGGCTGGTAGTAGGGTGAGGTGCATGTATCGGGCTGGGACCTGAGCTTAAGAAAACCCCCGGCCCCAGTGGCCGTTTTCTTCATCCGCACGTAGTGTAATACAGTCTCCACTACTTGAGCGTACTGAACACGAGTATTCTGTTCCTGTCTTGTCTGGTTCTCTCCTAGACCTCCCTTACAGATTTGTCAGTAGTAACAGATGTCAGGGCAGTTCTCAGAGCACGCTGTGGCTGTCCACCCCAGGGTCCTAGGGTTCTTTCTGTTTTTATGGCAGACCTGGCTTCGTATTCATAGGAAACAAAGGATTGTCTTCAACTGGACCACTTCATCTGGATCGCCCCAGGTATCTCCATCCCAATTGTCAGGGGATGCTGTTAGTTTCCTAGTCTGTATGATAGCCAATCTCCCCACCCCTCTTCCTTCCATCCCCTGACCGCCATTCAATAGCTAGCTCTGCAGCTATGGGACCCACCAGTGTGATGAAGCAGTACCTCTGGTGTGCTGAATACTGGCGCTGGCACAGAGAGGCTCTATGGCTGATGTGAATCTTCCTGACTGGACTACTTGGTGAGTTTCCCCAGAGCTGTTGAGCACACAGGCTTCCCCACCTACCCTGATTGCTCACCAGGCCATCGATGTTCTTTGTGGACATGGCTTCAGGTATCATACCGGAGACTCCTTAGAGTCGGAAGCGACCATTTATGATGGTCTAGTCCAACTCGCCCACAATGAACAGGGACATTCACAGCTAGATCAGGTTGCCCTGCGTGTCACCTTGGAAGGGACAGGGCATCCACCACATCTCTGGGCAACCTGGTCCACTGTGCAGAGTCACAGAATGTCCCGGGTTGGAAGGGACCTCGAGGATCGTGAATCTCCAACCCCCCTGCTACGTGCAGGGCCATCAACCTCCCCATTTCATACTAGACCAGGCTGCCCAGGGCCCCATCCAACCTGGCCTTGAACACCTCCAGGGATGGACGGGGCATCCACAGCCTCTCTGGGCAGCTGTTCCAGCACCTCACCGCTCTCTCTGTAAAGAACTTCCCCCTGGCGTCCAACCTAAATCTTCCCTCCCCCAGCTTAAAATGTTTCCCCTTGTCCCTTGCTGTGAAAGATATTTTCCTGATATCTAACCTAAATTTTCCCTTCTTCTTTCCTTTAGCTCCCCTTTGGGTATCGAAAGGCTGTTACCAGGTCACCTCAGAGCCTTCACTTCTCCGGGCTGAACAGCCCCAGCTCTCTCAGCCTGTCCTCACAGGTGAGGCGTTTGATCCTTCGGTTCTTTTTTTTTTTTTTTTCTTGTGGCCATCCTCTGCATGTGCTCCAACGGGTCCATGTCTCTTCTGCGCTGAGGGCTCTTCATATGGACACAGTACTCCAGGTGAGGCCTCTTCAGCACAGAGCAGAGGGGCTGGATCACTTCTTTTCACCTGCTGACCGCACATCTTTTGGTGCAGACCAGGATGTGGCTGGTTTTCTGGGCTGGGAGGGCACTTTGCTGGCTCGTGTACAGCTTGGCATCCACCAGGTCTTTTGGGACAGGCCTAGGCTCAGCCCTTTCATCCCCCAGCATGTATTGGTAGTGGGGGGTTCTCTTGTCCCAGGTGCAAGACACTGCACCTGGATTTGTTGAAGCTGATGAGGTTTGTCTGTGCCCGCTGCTCAAGCCTGTCTAGGTCCCCCTGTCTGGCGTCCCGTCCCTCTGGCGTGTCACTGCTCCCCACAGCTTGGTGTTTCCAGCAAATTTTCTGAGGGTGCGCTCGATCCCGCTGGTGATGCCACTGATGAAGATACTGAAGAGTCTCAGCCCCAGCACGGACCCCTTTGAGATGCCATTCATCACCGATCGCCATCCAGACACGGAGCCATTGGCTCCTGGACTCGATCCTGCAGCCGGTTCTTTGTCCATTGAACAGTCCACTCACCGTATCCTTCCAATTTGGAAAGAAGGGTGTTGCGGGGTATTGTGTCAAAGGCCTTACTGAAGTCCAGGTAGATGATATCAGTGGTTCTTCACTTGGCTATTGATGCAGTGACACCATCACAGACAGCCAATGGATTGGTCAAGCAGGATTTACCCTTGGTCCTCTGGATGCTCCAACAGGTCCCTGTCTTTTCTGCACTAAGGACTCTACATCTGGACACGATCCCTAGATATGGGATTATGTAGAATATAGTCTCAGATAAGGGAAACCACTTTACTTCACAAGTCCTACAGGAGCTAATGAGAACTTTAGAAATGAAGTGGGAGTTCCATACTCGCCGGCACCCTCCTTCTTCAGGGAGAGTAGAATGAATCAATCAGATGCTGACAAAGCACTTGTCAAAATGGATTTTAGAGACCAAATGACCACGGACAAAGCGTTTACCTTTAGCCCTTCTCAAAATACAAACCGCTCCCAGAAAAGACTTGGGAGTATCACTGTACGAAGTGCTGTTTGGGGTGCTGTACTTGGGAGGGAGAGGTGAGATGCCCTCTCTTGAAACCAAGGATAAGTTTCTGAAGAACTATATACTCGGGTTGTCTGCTTCTCTGTTATCCCTCAAGGAACATGGACTGCTGTCTCGAGCTCCACCTCTGGAATTTCTAGTGCCCTCATTCCGTGCTGGCGGCTGGGTCCTAACACGCACGTGTAAGGAATCAAAGCTTCAGCCCGAGTGGGATGGACCATTTCAGGGGCTGCTGCTGTGGATGTCGTCTGCCTTGACTTCAGCAATGCTTTTGATACAGTCTCCCACGACATCCTGCTAATGAAGCTGAGAAAGTGTGGGATAGATGAGTGGATAATGAGGTGGGCTGAGAACTGGCTTACTGGCTGAGCTCAGGGGGCGGTGATCGGCGGTGCGGAGTGCGGGTGGAGAGCTGTGAGTGGCGGTGCTCCTTGGGGGTTGGTTCTGGGTCTGGTTGTGAAAGGTAGGTTGTGTTTTTGCAGTAGAAGCTTTTAGTGTTTTCGGTACGTAGTATTGACCTTCACTGAACTTATAACCCTCTTGTGAAATAGCTGTTTTCCTTCCACTAAGAAAGCTGTTGAACAGAGTAGAAAGTTAAAGACTGGGGGCGTTCTGACTGGGGTAGAAGTGAGCCAGGTGCAAAACAAGGCAAAGATGCGGGCTGGAGAAAGAGAGCCCAGCACAGGACAGAACGCATGTGCTCACTCTTGGAAATATGGCCCTCGTATCTCCATGGAGAAGTACAAAACATACGAAAGAACAACGGGTTGGTAATGGACCTTATATGGAAATGTATCATAGCAACAGCATCGGGGAGAGTGTAAGCCTGAGACGCTCAACCAATGAATGCCAGGAGCGCGTTACCTGCGTTGGGTTTGGAGTATAGAACGGAATGAATTTCGCTGACTGTTGCACAATCCCTCCCTCGCTAATAGGGGACATGAGCCTGTTATTGCAATGACGAATAAACTTTGCTGCTATCACTGAGATCCTGGCCTAACCTGAATTTTTTGGCTTTGAGTGTTTCTCACAGACGTGGTGTCAAAACCAAATGTGGTTAATCGTTTCAAGCCATGGCTTGGCTGCACGCATCTGCCCGCTTCGTACGAGGTTTTTCATTACCTCGGACGCTGGCTGCAAAAAATAGAGTAATAAAAATCTTGACAACATCAATTTGCTGGTTATTTGTTTATTGACAAGTACCCCTACGCGCTGAGCGCAGGTTTGGTGGGTTTGTCGAAGATTTCCTTCGTTGTCTTTGTCGTCTTCCCTTCCCTCCTCTCCCTTCTGTGTTTTTCCTCTGCCAGCAAAAGAGAGAACGGGCTGGCGATGGCTTGGTGCAGACCCACAGCAGTCCTAGCGGCGAAGTGATTTCCGCGGTCTCTGGTGCCACCGCGTGGCCGATCGGCAAAAGTGCGTCGCAGTTGTTTCCGCGATCTCTCGCGCCCCCTCGAGGCCAATCGGGGGAACTGCATCGAGGTTGTTTCAGCTGTCTCTGGTGCCCCCACGCGGTCAATCGGCAGAATTGCGGCAGCGTCGCTACGTCGCCGCAGGCAGCAGGGCGCGTGCGCGCAGGCACGCGGAAGTGGTGCTCGGTCCCCCGCGAAGTAGTGCGCATGCGCCACAAGCTTTCCAATCGCACACATTTCTTCGAAGCCCTGAGATGCAGGTGAGCAGTCAATACTTGGACCGCCGGCTCCGCGACACTTTTCTCTCTTCCGATCCAGAATGCTCCTCGTCTGTTTCCTCGGGCGGTTTTATGCCCCGGTCTGCTTCGAGAACGTACTGAACGCGCTGCAAACGACGGCGCGTGCGTTTTGCGGCCGTGAGGAAAGCGTGAGTATTGCGGCGTCGAGGCTGGCGCGCGCGCAGAGCACGTGGCACACGCGCATTGCGGGGCACAGCCAGGCGCATGCGCCGTGGCGGGCAGAGTCCGGCGCTTGCCCCGTTCGGAACAGAATCCAGTGCGTGCGTAGCGCTTTTTTTTTTCTTCTTCTTCTTTTTTTTTTTTAAACCACTGGCGCATGCGTCGTGCTTTCTCATGAATCGCGCGTCCGTACTCCGTGCTGTTGTCTCGAGAACCGCGCCTGCGTAGTGCGGTGCGGAGACTGCCGCGTGCGCGGTGCCTAGCTTGGCCCGTGTGCGTTGCTCTCGCGAGACTTGCTTTTCCGGGAACGCTGCGGTGCAGGGCTGGGGCTGGAGCCCCAAACGTCTGCTCCTCCGCCGCGGCGGCAAGCACGTTGGGTGCCACGAGGCGCTGAGGGGCAGCCGTGAGCCGACCCGGTCCGTTCCCGGGTGGGCTCGGGCATAAATCGGCGGAAATAGACGAGGGGCATCCTGGATTAGAAGGGGAAATTATCGCTGAGCCGGCGCTCCGAGAATCGGCTGCTTGCCCGTCCCCGCAGTGGTCTGTCGAAACAATTGCTATCTTTCAGTTGACGCGCGCGTGTTCGCTATTATCTGGAGGACTGATCACCATAGAGAGCGGCGGATTAGCGGCGCAGAGCGGCTAAAACGCCACTTCCGCGTTTCTACGCGCATGCGTTGTACAGCTTGCCGGCCTGAGCAGCGGGCAGCGGCAGTTCCGCGCATTGGCCACGAGGTGGCAGCAGAGACCGCGGGAAGAACTCCGGCGGCATTGCCGGGGACCCGCGGCGCAGGCCGTGGCGATCCGTTCCGCGTTGTGATGACGGGGGAAGAGCGCGAAGTTAGAAGCGGGGGGAAAAGACGAAGAAAACAAAGGGAAACTACTCCAGACCCCGGAAAGCTGTGCTAAGTGCTTATGAATATCTGTTTAAAAAGAAAACAGACTCGTTTTTGCCAGCATCCATTGCACTGTTTCTAAATATTCACATACCGAAATGTAACTGCCCGGCAAATTTAACGATAACGAAATAAAGCACTTTGGCAGAAAGCACAGGGCTATATTAACGTTTGCTCAGCCTCTGTCTTGTTCACATTTTAATGTGTTTTTTTCCAAGGTCTTTCTTCAACTCCAGGTTTCATTTTTGGCTTTTTATTCTTTTTAATGCCATAAAACGGGTAGTTTTAGGCCCTAGCAGGTCTACGCAGGCAGAGACAAAGTTGCAGTTCTGAGATTCTTGGGGACCGTTACATCATTTCCACAAAGATTAACAAAACCTGCAGTTCTCCACTTAAGTATACAGATGGAAAACATGAATTCAGCTGCATGGAAAGAATCGATGTGTCACAGCTGCCATCGGCAGGATGGCCAGAGAGTTGTGCAGGTCCACTGCTTGCTCAGCTGCACCTTTTTGTCTGCCCTTCTCTGGTCCTCCTGCAGCTGGACAGATAGCCCACAAGGGCACGGGGGACGCAGACCCCCCCGGCCAGCTGCAGCAGTCGCTTCTGCCAGTGCTCCCTTTCCTCCCGACCATTCCCATTTTGCAGGCTGGTGCCCTGTGTGGCAGAGGAGGAGAGAGCTGCGGGCAGAAGGAAAACAGGGTGCTGGGATTCCTCCAGCCCGCTGCCAGATGTCTTCTCTGGCATGTTGGGGGTGGGCAGAGGACTGTGGGAGCAGCTTCGAGGCTCTGGGCAGGAGGGAAGGCAGCAAAGATGCAGCTTCAGGCAGCGGACTCTGAGCTGGAGCGGTGCAGCCAGGCACGGCTGCACAGCTCACAGTCTGGACACACGGAAGAAGTTCGTCCAGCTGAGGGCTGCAGGGCTGTCCTTACCAAGCGCTCCCCCATGCTGCAGTTCTGCATGGGCACCGATTGCTCAAGCTCTTCCCACTGCAGGAGCTCAGAAGCGACAACAGCCCCGACCCCAAACCAGGCAGGTAATGACAACATACACACACAGATACACACCCGCTACAGAATCTGGCACTCTGCAGTCCTCCCAGAGCTTGTTGCTGCTTTTTAGGCTGCTCCACCGCTATTCTGTCCTTTTCCCTTCATTCCCCTATGTCTCGCCCCCTTCCTTCGCCCCGTGCCATCCCCATTCCTTTTTCAGGCTTCCTCCTCTCTTTCCTCACTTCCTTCCCCGTCCCTTCCCCCACAGGCAACGGCCTGTGTTCTGCTGCTGTTTCAGCTGACAATCCTGAAACCACACTTTTCAAAGACATTGGATCAGATCGCGTACTGTCACTGATTTAAAAAAGAAAACAACAAGTGCAGTATTATGTATGGATAACAAACTCCTACCTGCTTGAAAAACAGTAGCAGCTCCTCGTCCTGGAGTGTCACCATCACCCCCACGTTGGGCTGGCACTGCTCATCTGCCCCGCACTGCTGCTCAAACTCCTGGCACAGCCTGCCACCTCCTTGTGTCACCTCCACGTGCCACCTCCTCTTGCCTCTGTAGTTCTGACCCCACGCGTCAACCCCATGTCCCTCCGTGTCCCCCCATGTCCCTGTGTCCCCATGTGCCCTCTCATGTCCCCTCAAGTCCTCCCACGCCCCCTGCCCCGCTTTGCTCCATGCCGATGTTGCCGTCTTGAGGACAGGGACGGGGATGCCTGTGGGAGTGGAGTCCGGGGAGACGTTGCTGGCCATGCGCAGTGGGGTGACGGTGTCCTCGGGGCATGGCTGTGACAGTGGGGTGAGGGTAGCACCCCACAAGTGGGGATCATTGCCCCCAAAATGGGGCTTGTGCCCCCTGCATGTGGGCAAGTTGTACGGGGAGTGTGTTCTGGAGATGCTTTGTCTGTTCTCCAGATCTGCAGTGACTTCAGCAATCCCACGTCGTGCCGCAGCAGAAATGGGTCCTGCGGTACGTCAGCGATCTGTGACTCGAGGAGCGCAGGGGCTGCACGAAGTACGCACGCTGCAGCCTCCCTACTTCTTTGGGGTTTGGGATTGATGTTGGAGCCCAATGGCTACACGGTGCCTTACAGGCAGGTGCCAGCTTCACCCACTGAGGACACCAAATCGTAAAATATTTTCACGATGGTCTTTAATCGCTGCGTGAGTAGGTAATGCACATTTCTCACTGGGGAGCCATAAGCTGACCCTGACAGTTTGGCAAACAGCACTCGCTCCACTCACACCGTAATCGCAGCCTTTTCGCTGCACATGCGGCTTCTCAGCATCTTGCTGCATCAGTATGAAAATCTGTGCTCTCCTACCTATGAGAAATTTTATCAGTTGCCTTTGAGGACATCTGACTGGAATCAAAATATGTGGGCCATCCTTGCTCATTCAGTGATAAACTTCCCCTTGCCAGACAGGCAGACCTAATTCACTTTTTTTTTTTTTTTTTATTCATGACGTTATGGGAACTTTGAGATCACAGCCTGAAGCAGTGATGGAGCATCTGGTGAGGGGTGGTGCAGCCCTGCAAGCACAGGTGGAAGCAATGCAGCTGTGGGACCAGGTGGGGCTGAGCCTGGCTCCACCCCTCCCTCACCTCATTTAAGGGCTGGCAGCCCCCAAGGCAGCGTCTTTTGCTGGAGACTGCCTGCTGTGGACTGTTGGGTGAGTGCTCTTTCCTGGAAAGAGGCAACTGATTTTTGTTCCCTGCTGTAGGGCTTTGATCTTTGCCCTCTGATCTGAGGGGATCCAAAGCTGGACTGGAGCAGCTATGTCTGCTATGCTTGTTCTTATTTTTCTTTTCAGTTCTTTGCTTAAGGGAGTGAAGGGGTTATCTCCCTTTCTCCGAACTGGTAATGGAGGGGCTGACATACATTCCTTTCTTTTGCTCTTGTCTCATTCCTGGAATGCTTCAGTCAGTCCCAAGGTAATGCTGGTTGGCTGACTGAGCATTGCAACTCTGGAAATGCCTGGAGCTAATGCGCTTTTCCGTAAAGGGATCCTGTGTTCTCCAGGTTTCCTCTGTAACTCTTCTTAAGTTCAATACCTTCTTGTGAAGTCTCTGTTCCCTCTTTCATGATTCTCATTGCCTAATCTCCAACCTGAGACTCCAAACTCGGTTTGTCTGCTACCACGTGGTCCCAATCCATTTCATGACGCGTACCCTCTGCATCCCCCTCCATGTTCCCTCTGTGACCTCGTGTCCCGCCTGTGTCTGTGTCCTCCCTGTGTCCTCTGCCCACGTCCCCTCTGTGTCTCCTGTGCCACGTACTAATTCCGCCCATGCTGAGTATTGTTTAAGGGCACGTATTTAAACTATGTTCCGTGTCTCTTTGGATCCCGTTCTGTTTTGCAGCACAATGGGGTTTAAGGGTTCTCGGGGCTCCTCTGGCTAGTGGTTTAAGCACTGTGAAATCTGTGCAGCGGATAATGAAATGCCGCGAATCCCTTGTTCGTGCATTGCTTGTATGCAGGTGGGTTTTGCGATGGGTGTAGGACGCTCACTTAAAGATGGAATGGGGGTCACAAGGGGCTCGCCTTGCTCCCTGGGCCCAATAAGCTTCCGTCCCAATAAGCTTCGTGGCTGGTAGTAGGGTGAGGTGCATGTATCGGGCTGGGACCTGAGCTTAAGAAAACCCCCGGCCCCAGTGGCCGTTTTCTTCATCCGCACGTAGTGTAATACAGTCTCCACTACTTGAGCGTACTGAACACGAGTATTCTGTTCCTGTCTTGTCTGGTTCTCTCCTAGACCTCCCTTACAGATTTGTCAGTAGTAACAGATGTCAGGGCAGTTCTCAGAGCACGCTGTGGCTGTCCACCCCAGGGTCCTAGGGTTCTTTCTGTTTTTATGGCAGACCTGGCTTCGTATTCATAGGAAACAAAGGATTGTCTTCAACTGGACCACTTCATCTGGATCGCCCCAGGTATCTCCATCCCAATTGTCAGGGGATGCTGTTAGTTTCCTAGTCTGTATGATAGCCAATCTCCCCACCCCTCTTCCTTCCATCCCCTGACCGCCATTCAATAGCTAGCTCTGCAGCTATGGGACCCACCAGTGTGATGAAGCAGTACCTCTGGTGTGCTGAATACTGGCGCTGGCACAGAGAGGCTCTATGGCTGATGTGAATCTTCCTGACTGGACTACTTGGTGAGTTTCCCCAGAGCTGTTGAGCACACAGGCTTCCCCACCTACCCTGATTGCTCACCAGGCCATCGATGTTCTTTGTGGACATGGCTTCAGGTATCATACCGGAGACTCCTTAGAGTCGGAAGCGACCATTTATGATGGTCTAGTCCAACTCGCCCACAATGAACAGGGACATTCACAGCTAGATCAGGTTGCCCTGCGTGTCACCTTGGAAGGGACAGGGCATCCACCACATCTCTGGGCAACCTGGTCCACTGTGCAGAGTCACAGAATGTCCCGGGTTGGAAGGGACCTCGAGGATCGTGAATCTCCAACCCCCCTGCTACGTGCAGGGCCATCAACCTCCCCATTTCATACTAGACCAGGCTGCCCAGGGCCCCATCCAACCTGGCCTTGAACACCTCCAGGGATGGACGGGGCATCCACAGCCTCTCTGGGCAGCTGTTCCAGCACCTCACTGCTCTCTCTGTAAAGAACTTCCCCCTGGCGTCCAACCTAAATCTTCCCTCCCCCAGCTTAAAATGTTTCCCCTTGTCCCTTGCTGTGAAAGATATTTTCCTGATATCTAACCTAAATTTTCCCTTCTTCTTTCCTTTAGCTCCCCTTTGGGTATCGAAAGGCTGTTACCAGGTCACCTCAGAGCCTTCACTTCTCCGGGCTGAACAGCCCCAGCTCTCTCAGCCTGTCCTCACAGGTGAGGCGTTTGATCCTTCGGTTCTTTTTTTTTTTTTTTTCTTGTGGCCATCCTCTGCATGTGCTCCAACGGGTCCATGTCTCTTCTGCGCTGAGGGCTCTTCATATGGACACAGTACTCCAGGTGAGGCCTCTTCAGCACAGAGCAGAGGGGCAGGATCACTTCTTTTCACCTGCTGACCGCACATCTTTTGGTGCAGACCAGGATGTGGCTGGTTTTCTGGGCTGGGAGGGCACTTTGCTGGCTCGTGTACAGCTTGGCATCCACCAGGTCTTTTGGGACAGGCCTAGGCTCAGCCCTTTCATCCTCCAGCATGTATTGGTAGTGGGGGGTTCTCTTGTCCCAGGTGCAAGACACTGCACCTGGATTTGTTGAAGCTGATGAGGTTTGTCTGTGCCCGCTGCTCAAGCCTGTCTAGGTCCCCCTGTCTGGCGTCCCGTCCCTCTGGCGTGTCACTGCTCCCCACAGCTTGGTGTTTCCAGCAAATTTTCTGAGGGTGCGCTCGATCCCGCTGGTGATGCCACTGATGAAGATACTGAAGAGTCTCAGCCCCAGCACGGACCCCTTTGAGATGCCATTCATCACCGATCGCCATCCAGACACGGAGCCATTGGCTCCTGGACTCGATCCTGCAGCCGGTTCTTTGTCCATTGAACAGTCCACTCACCGTATCCTTCCAATTTGGAAAGAAGGGTGTTGCGGGGTATTGTGTCAAAGGCCTTACTGAAGTCCAGGTAGATGATATCAGTGGTTCTTCACTTGGCTATTGATGCAGTGACACCATCACAGACAGCCAATGGATTGGTCAAGCAGGATTTACCCTTGGTCCTCTGGATGCTCCAACAGGTCCCTGTCTTTTCTGCACTAAGGACTCTACATCTGGACACGATCCCTAGATATGGGATTATGTAGAATATAGTCTCAGATAAGGGAAACCACTTTACTTCACAAGTCCTACAGGAGCTAATGAGAACTTTAGAAATGAAGTGGGAGTTCCATACTCGCCGGCACCCTCCTTCTTCAGGGAGAGTAGAATGAATCAATCAGATGCTGACAAAGCACTTGTCAAAATGGATTTTAGAGACCAAATGACCACGGACAAAGCGTTTACCTTTAGCCCTTCTCAAAATACAAACCGCTCCCAGAAAAGACTTGGGAGTATCACTGTACGAAGTGCTGTTTGGGGTGCTGTACTTGGGAGGGAGAGGTGAGATGCCCTCTCTTGAAACCAAGGATAAGTTTCTGAAGAACTATATACTCGGGTTGTCTGCTTCTCTGTTATCCCTCAAGGAACATGGACTGCTGTCTCGAGCTCCACCTCTGGAATTTCTAGTGCCCTCATTCCGTGCTGGCGGCTGGGTCCTAACACGCACGTGTAAGGAATCAAAGCTTCAGCCCGAGTGGGATGGACCATTTCAGGGGCTGCTGCTGTGGATGTCGTCTGCCTTGACTTCAGCAATGCTTTTGATACAGTCTCCCACGACATCCTGCTAATGAAGCTGAGAAAGTGTGGGATAGATGAGTGGATAATGAGGTGGGCTGAGAACTGGCTTACTGGCTGAGCTCAGGGGGCGGTGATCGGCGGTGCGGAGTGCGGGTGGAGAGCTGTGAGTGGCGGTGCTCCTTGGGGGTTGGTTCTGGGTCTGGTTGTGAAAGGTAGGTTGTGTTTTTGCAGTAGAAGCTTTTAGTGTTTTCGGTACGTAGTATTGACCTTCACTGAACTTATAACCCTCTTGTGAAATAGCTGTTTTCCTTCCACTAAGAAAGCTGTTGAACAGAGTAGAAAGTTAAAGACTGGGGGCGTTCTGACTGGGGTAGAAGTGAGCCAGGTGCAAAACAAGGCAAAGATGCGGGCTGGAGAAAGAGAGCCCAGCACAGGACAGAACGCATGTGCTCACTCTTGGAAATATGGCCCTCGTATCTCCATGGAGAAGTACAAAACATACGAAAGAACAACGGGTTGGTAATGGACCTTATATGGAAATGTATCATAGCAACAGCATCGGGGAGAGTGTAAGCCTGAGACGCTCAACCAATGAATGCCAGGAGCGCGTTACCTGCGTTGGGTTTGGAGTATAGAACGGAATGAATTTCGCTGACTGTTGCACAATCCCTCCCTCGCTAATAGGGGACATGAGCCTGTTATTGCAATGACGAATAAACTTTGCTGCTATCACTGAGATCCTGGCCTAACCTGAATTTTTTGGCTTTGAGTGTTTCTCACAGACGTGGTGTCAAAACCAAATGTGGTTAATCGTTTCAAGCCATGGCTTGGCTGCACGCATCTGCCCGCTTCGTACGAGGTTTTTCATTACCTCGGACGCTGGCTGCAAAAAATAGAGTAATAAAAATCTTGACAACATCAATTTGCTGGTTATTTGTTTATTGACAAGTACCCCTACGCGCTGAGCGCAGGTTTGGTGGGTTTGTCGAAGATTTCCTTCGTTGTCTTTGTCGTCTTCCCTTCCCTCCTCTCCCTTCTGTGTTTTTCCTCTGCCAGCAAAAGAGAGAACGGGCTGGCGATGGCTTGGTGCAGACCCACAGCAGTCCTAGCGGCGAAGTGATTTCCGCGGTCTCTGGTGCCACCGCGTGGCCGATCGGCAAAAGTGCGTCGCAGTTGTTTCCGCGATCTCTCGCGCCCCCTCGAGGCCAATCGGGGGAACTGCATCGAGGTTGTTTCAGCTGTCTCTGGTGCCCCCACGCGGTCAATCGGCAGAATTGCGGCAGCGTCGCTACGTCGCCGCAGGCAGCAGGGCGCGTGCGCGCAGGCACGCGGAAGTGGTGCTCGGTCCCCCGCGAAGTAGTGCGCATGCGCCACAAGCTTTCCAATCGCACACATTTCTTCGAAGCCCTGAGATGCAGGTGAGCAGTCAATACTTGGACCGCCGGCTCCGCGACACTTTTCTCTCTTCCGATCCAGAATGCTCCTCGTCTGTTTCCTCGGGCGGTTTTATGCCCCGGTCTGCTTCGAGAACGTACTGAACGCGCTGCAAACGACGGCGCGTGCGTTTTGCGGCCGTGAGGAAAGCGTGAGTATTGCGGCGTCGAGGCTGGCGCGCGCGCAGAGCACGTGGCACACGCGCATTGCGGGGCACAGCCAGGCGCATGCGCCGTGGCGGGCAGAGTCCGGCGCTTGCCCCGTTCGGAACAGAATCCAGTGCGTGCGTAGCGCTTTTTTTTTTCTTCTTCTTCTTTTTTTTTTTTAAACCACTGGCGCATGCGTCGTGCTTTCTCATGAATCGCGCGTCCGTACTCCGTGCTGTTGTCTCGAGAACCGCGCCTGCGTAGTGCGGTGCGGAGACTGCCGCGTGCGCGGTGCCTAGCTTGGCCCGTGTGCGTTGCTCTCGCGAGACTTGCTTTTCCGGGAACGCTGCGGTGCAGGGCTGGGGCTGGAGCCCCAAACGTCTGCTCCTCCGCCGCGGCGGCAAGCACGTTGGGTGCCACGAGGCGCTGAGGGGCAGCCGTGAGCCGACCCGGTCCGTTCCCGGGTGGGCTCGGGCATAAATCGGCGGAAATAGACGAGGGGCATCCTGGATTAGAAGGGGAAATTATCGCTGAGCCGGCGCTCCGAGAATCGGCTGCTTGCCCGTCCCCGCAGTGGTCTGTCGAAACAATTGCTATCTTTCAGTTGACGCGCGCGTGTTCGCTATTATCTGGAGGACTGATCACCATAGAGAGCGGCGGATTAGCGGCGCAGAGCGGCTAAAACGCCACTTCCGCGTTTCTACGCGCATGCGTTGTACAGCTTGCCGGCCTGAGCAGCGGGCAGCGGCAGTTCCGCGCATTGGCCACGAGGTGGCAGCAGAGACCGCGGGAAGAACTCCGGCGGCATTGCCGGGGACCCGCGGCGCAGGCCGTGGCGATCCGTTCCGCGTTGTGATGACGGGGGAAGAGCGCGAAGTTAGAAGCGGGGGGAAAAGACGAAGAAAACAAAGGGAAACTACTCCAGACCCCGGAAAGCTGTGCTAAGTGCTTATGAATATCTGTTTAAAAAGAAAACAGACTCGTTTTTGCCAGCATCCATTGCACTGTTTCTAAATATTCACATACCGAAATGTAACTGCCCGGCAAATTTAACGATAACGAAATAAAGCACTTTGGCAGAAAGCACAGGGCTATATTAACGTTTGCTCAGCCTCTGTCTTGTTCACATTTTAATGTGTTTTTTTCCAAGGTCTTTCTTCAACTCCAGGTTTCATTTTTGGCTTTTTATTCTTTTTAATGCCATAAAACGGGTAGTTTTAGGCCCTAGCAGGTCTACGCAGGCAGAGACAAAGTTGCAGTTCTGAGATTCTTGGGGACCGTTACATCATTTCCACAAAGATTAACAAAACCTGCAGTTCTCCACTTAAGTATACAGATGGAAAACATGAATTCAGCTGCATGGAAAGAATCGATGTGTCACAGCTGCCATCGGCAGGATGGCCAGAGAGTTGTGCAGGTCCACTGCTTGCTCAGCTGCACCTTTTTGTCTGCCCTTCTCTGGTCCTCCTGCAGCTGGACAGATAGCCCACAAGGGCACGGGGGACGCAGACCCCCCCGGCCAGCTGCAGCAGTCGCTTCTGCCAGTGCTCCCTTTCCTCCCGACCATTCCCATTTTGCAGGCTGGTGCCCTGTGTGGCAGAGGAGGAGAGAGCTGCGGGCAGAAGGAAAACAGGGTGCTGGGATTCCTCCAGCCCGCTGCCAGATGTCTTCTCTGGCATGTTGGGGGTGGGCAGAGGACTGTGGGAGCAGCTTCGAGGCTCTGGGCAGGAGGGAAGGCAGCAAAGATGCAGCTTCAGGCAGCGGACTCTGAGCTGGAGCGGTGCAGCCAGGCACGGCTGCACAGCTCACAGTCTGGACACACGGAAGAAGTTCGTCCAGCTGAGGGCTGCAGGGCTGTCCTTACCAAGCGCTCCCCCATGCTGCAGTTCTGCATGGGCACCGATTGCTCAAGCTCTTCCCACTGCAGGAGCTCAGAAGCGACAACAGCCCCGACCCCAAACCAGGCAGGTAATGACAACATACACACACAGATACACACCCGCTACAGAATCTGGCACTCTGCAGTCCTCCCAGAGCTTGTTGCTGCTTTTTAGGCTGCTCCACCGCTATTCTGTCCTTTTCCCTTCATTCCCCTATGTCTCGCCCCCTTCCTTCGCCCCGTGCCATCCCCATTCCTTTTTCAGGCTTCCTCCTCTCTTTCCTCACTTCCTTCCCCGTCCCTTCCCCCACAGGCAACGGCCTGTGTTCTGCTGCTGTTTCAGCTGACAATCCTGAAACCACACTTTTCAAAGACATTGGATCAGATCGCGTACTGTCACTGATTTAAAAAAGAAAACAACAAGTGCAGTATTATGTATGGATAACAAACTCCTACCTGCTTGAAAAACAGTAGCAGCTCCTCATCCTGGAGTGTCACCATCACCCCCACGTTGGGCTGGCACTGCTCATCTGCCCCGCACTGCTGCTCAAACTCCTGGCACAGCCTGCCACCTCCTTGTGTCACCTCCACGTGCCACCTCCTCTTGCCTCTGTAGTTCTGACCCCACGCGTCAACCCCATGTCCCTCCGTGTCCCCCCATGTCCCTGTGTCCCCATGTGCCCTCTCATGTCCCCTCAAGTCCTCCCACGCCCCCTGCCCCGCTTTGCTCCATGCCGATGTTGCCGTCTTGAGGACAGGGACGGGGATGCCTGTGGGAGTGGAGTCCGGGGAGACGTTGCTGGCCATGCGCAGTGGGGTGACGGTGTCCTCGGGGCATGGCTGTGACAGTGGGGTGAGGGTAGCACCCCACAAGTGGGGATCATTGCCCCCAAAATGGGGCTTGTGCCCCCTGCATGTGGGCAAGTTGTACGGGGAGTGTGTTCTGGAGATGCTTTGTCTGTTCTCCAGATCTGCAGTGACTTCAGCAATCCCACGTCGTGCCGCAGCAGAAATGGGTCCTGCGGTACGTCAGCGATCTGTGACTCGAGGAGCGCAGGGGCTGCACGAAGTACGCACGCTGCAGCCTCCCTACTTCTTTGGGGTTTGGGATTGATGTTGGAGCCCAATGGCTACACGGTGCCTTACAGGCAGGTGCCAGCTTCACCCACTGAGGACACCAAATCGTAAAATATTTTCACGATGGTCTTTAATCGCTGCGTGAGTAGGTAATGCACATTTCTCACTGGGGAGCCATAAGCTGACCCTGACAGTTTGGCAAACAGCACTCGCTCCACTCACACCGTAATCGCAGCCTTTTCGCTGCACATGCGGCTTCTCAGCATCTTGCTGCATCAGTATGAAAATCTGTGCTCTCCTACCTATGAGAAATTTTATCAGTTGCCTTTGAGGACATCTGACTGGAATCAAAATATGTGGGCCATCCTTGCTCATTCAGTGATAAACTTCCCCTTGCCAGACAGGCAGACCTAATTCACTTTTTTTTTTTTTTTTATTCATGACGTTATGGGAACTTTGAGATCACAGCCTGAAGCAGTGATGGAGCATCTGGTGAGGGGTGGTGCAGCCCTGCAAGCACAGGTGGAAGCAATGCAGCTGTGGGACCAGGTGGGGCTGAGCCTGGCTCCACCCCTCCCTCACCTCATTTTAGGGCTGGCAGCCCCCAAGGCAGCGTCTTTTGCTGGAGACTGCCTGCTGTGGACTGTTGGGTGAGTGCTCTTTCCTGGAAAGAGGCAACTGATTTTTGTTCCCTGCTGTAGGGCTTTGATCTTTGCCCTCTGATCTGAGGGGATCCAAAGCTGGACTGGAGCAGCTATGTCTGCTATGCTTGTTCTTATTTTTCTTTTCAGTTCTTTGCTTAAGGGAGTGAAGGGGTTATCTCCCTTTCTCCGAACTGGTAATGGAGGGGCTGACATACATTCCTTTCTTTTGCTCTTGTCTCATTCCTGGAATGCTTCAGTCAGTCCCAAGGTAATGCTGGTTGGCTGACTGAGCATTGCAACTCTGGAAATGCCTGGAGCTAATGCGCTTTTCCGTAAAGGGATCCTGTGTTCTCCAGGTTTCCTCTGTAACTCTTCTTAAGTTCAATACCTTCTTGTGAAGTCTCTGTTCCCTCTTTCATGATTCTCATTGCCTAATCTCCAACCTGAGACTCCAAACTCGGTTTGTCTGCTACCACGTGGTCCCAATCCATTTCATGACGCGTACCCTCTGCATCCCCCTCCATGTTCCCTCTGTGACCTCGTGTCCCGCCTGTGTCTGTGTCCTCCCTGTGTCCTCTGCCCACGTCCCCTCTGTGTCTCCTGTGCCACGTACTAATTCCGCCCATGCTGAGTATTGTTTAAGGGCACGTATTTAAACTATGTTCCGTGTCTCTTTGGATCCCGTTCTGTTTTGCAGCACAATGGGGTTTAAGGGTTCTCGGGGCTCCTCTGGCTAGTGGTTTAAGCACTGTGAAATCTGTGCAGCGGATAATGAAATGCCGCGAATCCCTTGTTCGTGCATTGCTTGTATGCAGGTGGGTTTTGCGATGGGTGTAGGACGCTCACTTAAAGATGGAATGGGGGTCACAAGGGGCTCGCCTTGCTCCCTGGGCCCAATAAGCTTCCGTCCCAATAAGCTTCGTGGCTGGTAGTAGGGTGAGGTGCATGTATCGGGCTGGGACCTGAGCTTAAGAAAACCCCCGGCCCCAGTGGCCGTTTTCTTCATCCGCACGTAGTGTAATACAGTCTCCACTACTTGAGCGTAGTGAACACGAGTATTCTGTTCCTGTCTTGTCTGGTTCTCTCCTAGACCTCCCTTACAAATTTGTCAGTACTAACAGATGTCAGGGCACAGTTCTCAGAGCACGCTGTGGCTGTCCACCCCAGGGTCCTAGGGTTCTTTCTGTTTTTATGGCAGACCTGGCTTCGTATTCATAGGAAACAAAGGATTGTCTTCAACTGGACCACTTCATCTGGATCGCCCCAGGTATCTCCATCCCAATTGTCAGGGGATGCTGTTAGTTTCCTAGTCTGTATGATAGCCAATCTCCCCACCCCTCTTCCTTCCATCCCCTGACTGCCATTCAATAGCTAGCTCTGCAGCTATGGGACCCACCAGTGTGATGAAGCAGTACCTCTGGTGTGCTGAATACTGGCGCTGGCACAGAGAGGCTCTATGGCTGATGTGAATCTTCCTGACTGGACTACTTGGTGAGTTTCCCCAGAGCTGTTGAGCACACAGGCTTCCCCACCTACCCTGATTGCTCACCAGGCCATCGATGTTCTTTGTGGACATGGCTTCAGGTATCATACCGGAGACTCCTTAGAGTCGGAAGCGACCATTTATGATGGTCTAGTCCAACTCGCCCACAATGAACAGGGACATTCACAGCTAGATCAGGTTGCCCTGCGTGTCACCTTGGAAGGGACAGGGCATCCACCACATCTCTGGGCAACCTGTTCCACTGTGCAGAGTCACAGAATGTCCCGGGTTGGAAGGGACCTCGAGGATCGTGAATCTCCAACCCCCCTGCTACATGCAGGGCCATCAACCTCCCCATTTCATACTAGACCAGGCTGCCCAGGGCCCCATCCAACCTGGCCTTGAACACCTCCAGGGATGGACGGGGCATCCACAGCCTCTCTGGGCAGCTGTTCCAGCACCTCACCGCTCTCTCTGTAAAGAACTTCCCCTTGGCGTCCAACCTAAATCTTCCCTCCCCCAGCTTAAAATGTTTCCCCTTGTCCCTTGCTGTGAAAGATATTTTCCTGATATCTAACCTAAATTTTCCCTTCTTCTTTCCTTTAGCTCCCCTTTGGGTATCGAAAGGCTGTTACCAGGTCACCTCGGAGCCTTCACTTCTCCGGGCTGAACAGCCCCAGCTCTCTCAGCCTGTCCTCACAGGTGAGGCGTTTGATCCTTCGGTTCTTTTTTTTTTTTTTTTCTTGTGGCCATCCTCTGCATGTGCTCCAACGGGTCCATGTCTCTTCTGCGCTGAGGGCTCTTCATATGGACACAGTACTCCAGATGAGGCCTCTTCAGCACAGAGCAGAGGGGCAGGATCACTTCTTTTCACCTGCTGACCGCACATCTTTTGGTGCAGCCCAGGGTGTGGCTGGTTTTCTGGGCTGGGAGGGCACTTTGCTGGCTCGTGTACAGCTTGGCATCCACCAGGTCTTTTGGGACAGGCCTAGGCTCAGCCCTTTCATCCTCCAGCATGTATTGGTAGTGGGGGGTTCTCTTGTCCCAGGTGCAAGACACTGCACCTGGATTTGTTGAAGCTGATGAGGTTTGTCTGTGCCCGCTGCTCAAGCCTGTCTAGGTCCCCCTGTCTGGCGTCCCGTCCCTCTGGCGTGTCACTGCTCCCCACAGCTTGGTGTTTCCAGCAAATTTTCTGAGGGTGCGCTCGATCCCGCTGGTGATGCCACTGATGAAGATACTGAAGAGTCTCAGCCCCAGCACGGACCCCTTTGAGATGCCATTCATCACCGATCGCCATCCAGACACGGAGCCATTGGCTCCTGGACTCGATCCTGCAGCCGGTTCTTTGTCCATTGAACAGTCCACTCACCGTATCCTTCCAATTTGGAAAGAAGGATGTTGCGGGGTATTGTGTCAAAGGCCTTACTGAAGTCCAGGTAGATGATATCAGTGGTTCTTCACTTGGCTATTGATGCAGTGACACCATCACAGACAGCCAATGGATTGGTCAAGCAGGATTTACCCTTGGTCCTCTGGATGCTCCAACAGGTCCCTGTCTTTTCTGCACTAAGGACTCTACATCTGGACACGATCCCTAGATATGGGATTATGTAGAATATAGTCTCAGATAAGGGAAACCACTTTACTTCACAAGTCCTACAGGAGCTAATGAGAACTTTAGAAATGAAGTGGGAGTTCCATACTCGCCGGCACCCTCCTTCTTCAGGGAGAGTAGAATGAATCAATCAGATGCTGACAAAGCACTTGTCAAAATGGATTTTAGAGACCAAATGACCACGGACAAAGCGTTTACCTTTAGCCCTTCTCAAAATACAAACCGCTCCCAGAAAAGACTTGGGAGTATCACTGTACGAAGTGCTGTTTGGGGTGCTGTACTTGGGAGGGAGAGGTGAGATGCCCTCTCTTGAAACCAAGGATAAGTTTCTGAAGAACTATATACTCGGGTTGTCTGCTTCTCTGTTATCCCTCAAGGAACATGGACTGCTGTCTCGAGCTCCACCTCTGGAATTTCTAGTGCCCTCATTCCGTGCTGGCGGCTGGGTCCTAACACGCACGTGTAAGGAATCAAAGCTTCAGCCCGAGTGGGATGGACCATTTCAGGGGCTGCTGCTGTGGATGTCGTCTGCCTTGACTTCAGCAATGCTTTTGATACAGTCTCCCACGACATCCTGCTAATGAAGCTGAGAAAGTGTGGGATAGATGAGTGGATAATGAGGTGGGCTGAGAACTGGCTTACTGGCTGAGCTCAGGGGGCGGTGATCGGCGGTGCGGAGTGCGGGTGGAGAGCTGTGAGTGGCGGTGCTCCTTGGGGGTTGGTTCTGGGTCTGGTTGTGAAAGGTAGGTTGTGTTTTTGCAGTAGAAGCTTTTAGTGTTTTCGGTACGTAGTATTGACCTTCACTGAACTTATAACCCTCTTGTGAAATAGCTGTTTTCCTTCCACTAAGAAAGCTGTTGAACAGAGTAGAAAGTTAAAGACTGGGGGCGTTCTGACTGGGGTAGAAGTGAGCCAGGTGCAAAACAAGGCAAAGATGCGGGCTGGAGAAAGAGAGCCCAGCACAGGACAGAACGCATGTGCTCACTCTTGGAAATATGGCCCTCGTATCTCCATGGAGAAGTACAAAACATACGAAAGAACAACGGGTTGGTAATGGACCTTATATGGAAATGTATCATAGCAACAGCATCGGGGAGAGTGTAAGCCTGAGACGCTCAACCAATGAATGCCAGGAGCGCGTTACCTGCGTTGGGTTTGGAGTATAGAACGGAATGAATTTCGCTGACTGTTGCACAATCCCTCCCTCGCTAATAGGGGACATGAGCCTGTTATTGCAATGACGAATAAACTTTGCTGCTATCACTGAGATCCTGGCCTAACCTGAATTTTTTGGCTTTGAGTGTTTCTCACAGACGTGGTGTCAAAACCAAATGTGGTTAATCGTTTCAAGCCATGGCTTGGCTGCACGCATCTGCCCGCTTCGTACGAGGTTTTTCATTACCTCGGACGCTGGCTGCAAAAAATAGAGTAATAAAAATCTTGACAACATCAATTTGCTGGTTATTTGTTTATTGACAAGTACCCCTACGCGCTGAGCGCAGGTTTGGTGGGTTTGTCGAAGATTTCCTTCGTTGTCTTTGTCGTCTTCCCTTCCCTCCTCTCCCTTCTGTGTTTTTCCTCTGCCAGCAAAAGAGAGAACGGGCTGGCGATGGCTTGGTGCAGACCCACAGCAGTCCTAGCGGCGAAGTGATTTCCGCGGTCTCTGGTGCCACCGCGTGGCCGATCGGCAAAAGTGCGTCGCAGTTGTTTCCGCGATCTCTCGCGCCCCCTCGAGGCCAATCGGGGGAACTGCATCGAGGTTGTTTCAGCTGTCTCTGGTGCCCCCACGCGGTCAATCGGCAGAATTGCGGCAGCGTCGCTACGTCGCCGCAGGCAGCAGGGCGCGTGCGCGCAGGCACGCGGAAGTGGTGCTCGGTCCCCCGCGAAGTAGTGCGCATGCGCCACAAGCTTTCCAATCGCACACATTTCTTCGAAGCCCTGAGATGCAGGTGAGCAGTCAATACTTGGACCGCCGGCTCCGCGACACTTTTCTCTCTTCCGATCCAGAATGCTCCTCGTCTGTTTCCTCGGGCGGTTTTATGCCCCGGTCTGCTTCGAGAACGTACTGAACGCGCTGCAAACGACGGCGCGTGCGTTTTGCGGCCGTGAGGAAAGCGTGAGTATTGCGGCGTCGAGGCTGGCGCGCGCGCAGAGCACGTGGCACACGCGCATTGCGGGGCACAGCCAGGCGCATGCGCCGTGGCGGGCAGAGTCCGGCGCTTGCCCCGTTCGGAACAGAATCCAGTGCGTGCGTAGCGCTTTTTTTTTTCTTCTTCTTCTTTTTTTTTTTTAAACCACTGGCGCATGCGTCGTGCTTTCTCATGAATCGCGCGTCCGTACTCCGTGCTGTTGTCTCGAGAACCGCGCCTGCGTAGTGCGGTGCGGAGACTGCCGCGTGCGCGGTGCCTAGCTTGGCCCGTGTGCGTTGCTCTCGCGAGACTTGCTTTTCCGGGAACGCTGCGGTGCAGGGCTGGGGCTGGAGCCCCAAACGTCTGCTCCTCCGCCGCGGCGGCAAGCACGTTGGGTGCCACGAGGCGCTGAGGGGCAGCCGTGAGCCGACCCGGTCCGTTCCCGGGTGGGCTCGGGCATAAATCGGCGGAAATAGACGAGGGGCATCCTGGATTAGAAGGGGAAATTATCGCTGAGCCGGCGCTCCGAGAATCGGCTGCTTGCCCGTCCCCGCAGTGGTCTGTCGAAACAATTGCTATCTTTCAGTTGACGCGCGCGTGTTCGCTATTATCTGGAGGACTGATCACCATAGAGAGCGGCGGATTAGCGGCGCAGAGCGGCTAAAACGCCACTTCCGCGTTTCTACGCGCATGCGTTGTACAGCTTGCCGGCCTGAGCAGCGGGCAGCGGCAGTTCCGCGCATTGGCCACGAGGTGGCAGCAGAGACCGCGGGAAGAACTCCGGCGGCATTGCCGGGGACCCGCGGCGCAGGCCGTGGCGATCCGTTCCGCGTTGTGATGACGGGGGAAGAGCGCGAAGTTAGAAGCGGGGGGAAAAGACGAAGAAAACAAAGGGAAACTACTCCAGACCCCGGAAAGCTGTGCTAAGTGCTTATGAATATCTGTTTAAAAAGAAAACAGACTCGTTTTTGCCAGCATCCATTGCACTGTTTCTAAATATTCACATACCGAAATGTAACTGCCCGGCAAATTTAACGATAACGAAATAAAGCACTTTGGCAGAAAGCACAGGGCTATATTAACGTTTGCTCAGCCTCTGTCTTGTTCACATTTTAATGTGTTTTTTTCCAAGGTCTTTCTTCAACTCCAGGTTTCATTTTTGGCTTTTTATTCTTTTTAATGCCATAAAACGGGTAGTTTTAGGCCCTAGCAGGTCTACGCAGGCAGAGACAAAGTTGCAGTTCTGAGATTCTTGGGGACCGTTACATCATTTCCACAAAGATTAACAAAACCTGCAGTTCTCCACTTAAGTATACAGATGGAAAACATGAATTCAGCTGCATGGAAAGAATCGATGTGTCACAGCTGCCATCGGCAGGATGGCCAGAGAGTTGTGCAGGTCCACTGCTTGCTCAGCTGCACCTTTTTGTCTGCCCTTCTCTGGTCCTCCTGCAGCTGGACAGATAGCCCACAAGGGCACGGGGGACGCAGACCCCCCCGGCCAGCTGCAGCAGTCGCTTCTGCCAGTGCTCCCTTTCCTCCCGACCATTCCCATTTTGCAGGCTGGTGCCCTGTGTGGCAGAGGAGGAGAGAGCTGCGGGCAGAAGGAAAACAGGGTGCTGGGATTCCTCCAGCCCGCTGCCAGATGTCTTCTCTGGCATGTTGGGGGTGGGCAGAGGACTGTGGGAGCAGCTTCGAGGCTCTGGGCAGGAGGGAAGGCAGCAAAGATGCAGCTTCAGGCAGCGGACTCTGAGCTGGAGCGGTGCAGCCAGGCACGGCTGCACAGCTCACAGTCTGGACACACGGAAGAAGTTCGTCCAGCTGAGGGCTGCAGGGCTGTCCTTACCAAGCGCTCCCCCATGCTGCAGTTCTGCATGGGCACCGATTGCTCAAGCTCTTCCCACTGCAGGAGCTCAGAAGCGACAACAGCCCCGACCCCAAACCAGGCAGGTAATGACAACATACACACACAGATACACACCCGCTACAGAATCTGGCACTCTGCAGTCCTCCCAGAGCTTGTTGCTGCTTTTTAGGCTGCTCCACCGCTATTCTGTCCTTTTCCCTTCATTCCCCTATGTCTCGCCCCCTTCCTTCGCCCCGTGCCATCCCCATTCCTTTTTCAGGCTTCCTCCTCTCTTTCCTCACTTCCTTCCCCGTCCCTTCCCCCACAGGCAACGGCCTGTGTTCTGCTGCTGTTTCAGCTGACAATCCTGAAACCACACTTTTCAAAGACATTGGATCAGATCGCGTACTGTCACTGATTTAAAAAAGAAAACAACAAGTGCAGTATTATGTATGGATAACAAACTCCTACCTGCTTGAAAAACAGTAGCAGCTCCTCATCCTGGAGTGTCACCATCACCCCCACGTTGGGCTGGCACTGCTCATCTGCCCCGCACTGCTGCTCAAACTCCTGGCACAGCCTGCCACCTCCTTGTGTCACCTCCACGTGCCACCTCCTCTTGCCTCTGTAGTTCTGACCCCACGCGTCAACCCCATGTCCCTCCGTGTCCCCCCATGTCCCTGTGTCCCCATGTGCCCTCTCATGTCCCCTCAAGTCCTCCCACGCCCCCTGCCCCGCTTTGCTCCATGCCGATGTTGCCGTCTTGAGGACAGGGACGGGGATGCCTGTGGGAGTGGAGTCCGGGGAGACGTTGCTGGCCATGCGCAGTGGGGTGACGGTGTCCTCGGGGCATGGCTGTGACAGTGGGGTGAGGGTAGCACCCCACAAGTGGGGATCATTGCCCCCAAAATGGGGCTTGTGCCCCCTGCATGTGGGCAAGTTGTACGGGGAGTGTGTTCTGGAGATGCTTTGTCTGTTCTCCAGATCTGCAGTGACTTCAGCAATCCCACGTCGTGCCGCAGCAGAAATGGGTCCTGCGGTACGTCAGCGATCTGTGACTCGAGGAGCGCAGGGGCTGCACGAAGTACGCACGCTGCAGCCTCCCTACTTCTTTGGGGTTTGGGATTGATGTTGGAGCCCAATGGCTACACGGTGCCTTACAGGCAGGTGCCAGCTTCACCCACTGAGGACACCAAATCGTAAAATATTTTCACGATGGTCTTTAATCGCTGCGTGAGTAGGTAATGCACATTTCTCACTGGGGAGCCATAAGCTGACCCTGACAGTTTGGCAAACAGCACTCGCTCCACTCACACCGTAATCGCAGCCTTTTCGCTGCACATGCGGCTTCTCAGCATCTTGCTGCATCAGTATGAAAATCTGTGCTCTCCTACCTATGAGAAATTTTATCAGTTGCCTTTGAGGACATCTGACTGGAATCAAAATATGTGGGCCATCCTTGCTCATTCAGTGATAAACTTCCCCTTGCCAGACAGGCAGACCTAATTCACTTTTTTTTTTTTTTTTTTATTCATGACGTTATGGGAACTTTGAGATCACAGCCTGAAGCAGTGATGGAGCATCTGGTGAGGGGTGGTGCAGCCCTGCAAGCACAGGTGGAAGCAATGCAGCTGTGGGACCAGGTGGGGCTGAGCCTGGCTCCACCCCTCCCTCACCTCATTTAAGGGCTGGCAGCCCCCAAGGCAGCGTCTTTTGCTGGAGACTGCCTGCTGTGGACTGTTGGGTGAGTGCTCTTTCCTGGAAAGAGGCAACTGATTTTTGTTCCCTGCTGTAGGGCTTTGATCTTTGCCCTCTGATCTGAGGGGATCCAAAGCTGGACTGGAGCAGCTATGTCTGCTATGCTTGTTCTTATTTTTCTTTTCAGTTCTTTGCTTAAGGGAGTGAAGGGGTTATCTCCCTTTCTCCGAACTGGTAATGGAGGGGCTGACATACATTCCTTTCTTTTGCTCTTGTCTCATTCCTGGAATGCTTCAGTCAGTCCCAAGGTAATGCTGGTTGGCTGACTGAGCATTGCAACTCTGGAAATGCCTGGAGCTAATGCGCTTTTCCGTAAAGGGATCCTGTGTTCTCCAGGTTTCCTCTGTAACTCTTCTTAAGTTCAATACCTTCTTGTGAAGTCTCTGTTCCCTCTTTCATGATTCTCATTGCCTAATCTCCAACCTGAGACTCCAAACTCGGTTTGTCTGCTACCACGTGGTCCCAATCCATTTCATGACGCGTACCCTCTGCATCCCCCTCCATGTTCCCTCTGTGACCTCGTGTCCCGCCTGTGTCTGTGTCCTCCCTGTGTCCTCTGCCCACGTCCCCTCTGTGTCTCCTGTGCCACGTACTAATTCCGCCCATGCTGAGTATTGTTTAAGGGCACGTATTTAAACTATGTTCCGTGTCTCTTTGGATCCCGTTCTGTTTTACAGCACAATGGGGTTTAAGGGTTCTCGGGGCTCCTCTGGCTAGTGGTTTAAGCACTGTGAAATCTGTGCAGCGGATAATGAAATGCCGCGAATCCCTTGTTCGTGCATTGCTTGTATGCAGGTGGGTTTTGCGATGGGTGTAGGACGCTCACTTAAAGATGGAATGGGGGTCACAAGGGGCTCGCCTTGCTCCCTGGGCCCAATAAGCTTCCGTCCCAATAAGCTTCGTGGCTGGTAGTAGGGTGAGGTGCATGTATCGGGCTGGGACCTGAGCTTAAGAAAACCCCCGGCCCCAGTGGCCGTTTTCTTCATCCGCACGTAGTGTAATACAGTCTCCACTACTTGAGCGTACTGAACACGAGTATTCTGTTCCTGTCTTGTCTGGTTCTCTCCTAGACCTCCCTTACAGATTTGTCAGTAGTAACAGATGTCAGGGCAGTTCTCAGAGCACGCTGTGGCTGTCCACCCCAGGGTCCTAGGGTTCTTTCTGTTTTTATGGCAGACCTGGCTTCGTATTCATAGGAAACAAAGGATTGTCTTCAACTGGACCACTTCATCTGGATCGCCCCAGGTATCTCCATCCCAATTGTCAGGGGATGCTGTTAGTTTCCTAGTCTGTATGATAGCCAATCTCCCCACCCCTCTTCCTTCCATCCCCTGACCGCCATTCAATAGCTAGCTCTGCAGCTATGGGACCCACCAGTGTGATGAAGCAGTACCTCTGGTGTGCTGAATACTGGCGCTGGCACAGAGAGGCTCTATGGCTGATGTGAATCTTCCTGACTGGACTACTTGGTGAGTTTCCCCAGAGCTGTTGAGCACACAGGCTTCCCCACCTACCCTGATTGCTCACCAGGCCATCGATGTTCTTTGTGGACATGGCTTCAGGTATCATACCGGAGACTCCTTAGAGTCGGAAGCGACCATTTATGATGGTCTAGTCCAACTCGCCCACAATGAACAGGGACATTCACAGCTAGATCAGGTTGCCCTGCGTGTCACCTTGGAAGGGACGGGGCATCCACCACATCTCTGGGCAACCTGGTCCACTGTGCAGAGTCACAGAATGTCCCGGGTTGGAAGGGACCTCGAGGATCGTGAATCTCCAACCCCCCTGCTACGTGCAGGGCCATCAACCTCCCCATTTCATACTAGACCAGGCTGCCCAGGGCCCCATCCAACCTGGCCTTGAACACCTCCAGGGATGGACGGGGCATCCACAGCCTCTCTGGGCAGCTGTTCCAGCACCTCACCGCTCTCTCTGTAAAGAACTTCCCCCTGGCGTCCAACCTAAATCTTCCCTCCCCCAGCTTAAAATGTTTCCCCTTGTCCCTTGCTGTGAAAGATATTTTCCTGATATCTAACCTAAATTTTCCCTTCTTCTTTCCTTTAGCTCCCCTTTGGGTATCGAAAGGCTGTTACCAGGTCACCTCGGAGCCTTCACTTCTCCGGGCTGAACAGCCCCAGCTCTCTCAGCCTGTCCTCACAGGTGAGGCGTTTGATCCTTCGGTTCTTTTTTTTTTTTTTTTCTTGTGGCCATCCTCTGCATGTGCTCCAACGGGTCCATGTCTCTTCTGCGCTGAGGGCTCTTCATATGGACACAGTACTCCAGATGAGGCCTCTTCAGCACAGAGCAGAGGGGCTGGATCACTTCTTTTCACCTGCTGACCGCACATCTTTTGGTGCAGACCAGGATGTGGCTGGTTTTCTGGGCTGGGAGGGCACTTTGCTGGCTCGTGTACAGCTTGGCATCCACCAGGTCTTTTGGGACAGGCCTAGGCTCAGCCCTTTCATCCCCCAGCATGTATTGGTAGTGGGGGGTTCTCTTGTCCCAGGTGCAAGACACTGCACCTGGATTTGTTGAAGCTGATGAGGTTTGTCTGTGCCCGCTGCTCAAGCCTGTCTAGGTCCCCCTGTCTGGCGTCCCGTCCCTCTGGCGTGTCACTGCTCCCCACAGCTTGGTGTTTCCAGCAAATTTTCTGAGGGTGCGCTCGATCCCGCTGGTGATGCCACTGATGAAGATACTGAAGAGTCTCAGCCCCAGCACGGACCCCTTTGAGATGCCATTCATCACCGATCGCCATCCAGACACGGAGCCATTGGCTCCTGGACTCGATCCTGCAGCCGGTTCTTTGTCCATTGAACAGTCCACTCACCGTATCCTTCCAATTTGGAAAGAAGGGTGTTGCGGGGTATTGTGTCAAAGGCCTTACTGAAGTCCAGGTAGATGATATCAGTGGTTCTTCACTTGGCTATTGATGCAGTGACACCATCACAGACAGCCAATGGATTGGTCAAGCAGGATTTACCCTTGGTCCTCTGGATGCTCCAACAGGTCCCTGTCTTTTCTGCACTAAGGACTCTACATCTGGACACGATCCCTAGATATGGGATTATGTAGAATATAGTCTCAGATAAGGGAAACCACTTTACTTCACAAGTCCTACAGGAGCTAATGAGAACTTTAGAAATGAAGTGGGAGTTCCATACTCGCCGGCACCCTCCTTCTTCAGGGAGAGTAGAATGAATCAATCAGATGCTGACAAAGCACTTGTCAAAATGGATTTTAGAGACCAAATGACCACGGACAAAGCGTTTACCTTTAGCCCTTCTCAAAATACAAACCGCTCCCAGAAAAGACTTGGGAGTATCACTGTACGAAGTGCTGTTTGGGGTGCTGTACTTGGGAGGGAGAGGTGAGATGCCCTCTCTTGAAACCAAGGATAAGTTTCTGAAGAACTATATACTCGGGTTGTCTGCTTCTCTGTTATCCCTCAAGGAACATGGACTGCTGTCTCGAGCTCCACCTCTGGAATTTCTAGTGCCCTCATTCCGTGCTGGCGGCTGGGTCCTAACACGCACGTGTAAGGAATCAAAGCTTCAGCCCGAGTGGGATGGACCATTTCAGGGGCTGCTGCTGTGGATGTCATCTGCCTTGACTTCAGCAATGCTTTTGATACAGTCTCCCACGACATCCTGCTAATGAAGCTGAGAAAGTGTGGGATAGATGAGTGGATAATGAGGTGGGCTGAGAACTGGCTTACTGGCTGAGCTCAGGGGGCGGTGATCGGCGGTGCGGAGTGCGGGTGGAGAGCTGTGAGTGGCGGTGCTCCTTGGGGGTTGGTTCTGGGTCTGGTTGTGAAAGGTAGGTTGTGTTTTTGCAGTAGAAGCTTTTAGTGTTTTCGGTACGTAGTATTGACCTTCACTGAACTTATAACCCTCTTGTGAAATAGCTGTTTTCCTTCCACTAAGAAAGCTGTTGAACAGAGTAGAAAGTTAAAGACTGGGGGCGTTCTGACTGGGGTAGAAGTGAGCCAGGTGCAAAACAAGGCAAAGATGCGGGCTGGAGAAAGAGAGCCCAGCACAGGACAGAACGCATGTGCTCACTCTTGGAAATATGGCCCTCGTATCTCCATGGAGAAGTACAAAACATACGAAAGAACAACGGGTTGGTAATGGACCTTATATGGAAATGTATCATAGCAACAGCATCGGGGAGAGTGTAAGCCTGAGACGCTCAACCAATGAATGCCAGGAGCGCGTTACCTGCGTTGGGTTTGGAGTATAGAACGGAATGAATTTCGCTGACTGTTGCACAATCCCTCCCTCGCTAATAGGGGACATGAGCCTGTTATTGCAATGACGAATAAACTTTGCTGCTATCACTGAGATCCTGGCCTAACCTGAATTTTTTGGCTTTGAGTGTTTCTCACAGACGTGGTGTCAAAACCAAATGTGGTTAATCGTTTCAAGCCATGGCTTGGCTGCACGCATCTGCCCGCTTCGTACGAGGTTTTTCATTACCTCGGACGCTGGCTGCAAAAAATAGAGTAATAAAAATCTTGACAACATCAATTTGCTGGTTATTTGTTTATTGACAAGTACCCCTACGCGCTGAGCGCAGGTTTGGTGGGTTTGTCGAAGATTTCCTTCGTTGTCTTTGTCGTCTTCCCTTCCCTCCTCTCCCTTCTGTGTTTTTCCTCTGCCAGCAAAAGAGAGAACGGGCTGGCGATGGCTTGGTGCAGACCCACAGCAGTCCTAGCGGCGAAGTGATTTCCGCGGTCTCTGGTGCCACCGCGTGGCCGATCGGCAAAAGTGCGTCGCAGTTGTTTCCGCGATCTCTCGCGCCCCCTCGAGGCCAATCGGGGGAACTGCATCGAGGTTGTTTCAGCTGTCTCTGGTGCCCCCACGCGGTCAATCGGCAGAATTGCGGCAGCGTCGCTACGTCGCCGCAGGCAGCAGGGCGCGTGCGCGCAGGCACGCGGAAGTGGTGCTCGGTCCCCCGCGAAGTAGTGCGCATGCGCCACAAGCTTTCCAATCGCACACATTTCTTCGAAGCCCTGAGATGCAGGTGAGCAGTCAATACTTGGACCGCCGGCTCCGCGACACTTTTCTCTCTTCCGATCCAGAATGCTCCTCGTCTGTTTCCTCGGGCGGTTTTATGCCCCGGTCTGCTTCGAGAACGTACTGAACGCGCTGCAAACGACGGCGCGTGCGTTTTGCGGCCGTGAGGAAAGCGTGAGTATTGCGGCGTCGAGGCTGGCGCGCGCGCAGAGCACGTGGCACACGCGCATTGCGGGGCACAGCCAGGCGCATGCGCCGTGGCGGGCAGAGTCCGGCGCTTGCCCCGTTCGGAACAGAATCCAGTGCGTGCGTAGCGCTTTTTTTTTTCTTCTTCTTCTTTTTTTTTTTTAAACCACTGGCGCATGCGTCGTGCTTTCTCATGAATCGCGCGTCCGTACTCCGTGCTGTTGTCTCGAGAACCGCGCCTGCGTAGTGCGGTGCGGAGACTGCCGCGTGCGCGGTGCCTAGCTTGGCCCGTGTGCGTTGCTCTCGCGAGACTTGCTTTTCCGGGAACGCTGCGGTGCAGGGCTGGGGCTGGAGCCCCAAACGTCTGCTCCTCCACCGCGGCGGCAAGCACGTTGGGTGCCACGAGGCGCTGAGGGGCAGCCGTGAGCCGACCCGGTCCGTTCCCGGGTGGGCTCGGGCATAAATCGGCGGAAATAGACGAGGGGCATCCTGGATTAGAAGGGGAAATTATCGCTGAGCCGGCGCTCCGAGAATCGGCTGCTTGCCCGTCCCCGCAGTGGTCTGTCGAAACAATTGCTATCTTTCAGTTGACGCGCGCGTGTTCGCTATTATCTGGAGGACTGATCACCATAGAGAGCGGCGGATTAGCGGCGCAGAGCGGCTAAAACGCCACTTCCGCGTTTCTACGCGCATGCGTTGTACAGCTTGCCGGCCTGAGCAGCGGGCAGCGGCAGTTCCGCGCATTGGCCACGAGGTGGCAGCAGAGACCGCGGGAAGAACTCCGGCGGCATTGCCGGGGACCCGCGGCGTAGGCCGTGGCGATCCGTTCCGCGTTGTGATGACGGGGGAAGAGCGCGAAGTTAGAAGCGGGGGGAAAAGACGAAGAAAACAAAGGGAAACTACTCCAGACCCCGGAAAGCTGTGCTAAGTGCTTATGAATATCTGTTTAAAAAGAAAACAGACTCGTTTTTGCCAGCATCCATTGCACTGTTTCTAAATATTCACATACCGAAATGTAACTGCCCGGCAAATTTAACGATAACGAAATAAAGCACTTTGGCAGAAAGCACAGGGCTATATTAACGTTTGCTCAGCCTCTGTCTTGTTCACATTTTAATGTGTTTTTTTCCAAGGTCTTTCTTCAACTCCAGGTTTCATTTTTGGCTTTTTATTCTTTTTAATGCCATAAAACGGGTAGTTTTAGGCCCTAGCAGGTCTACGCAGGCAGAGACAAAGTTGCAGTTCTGAGATTCTTGGGGACCGTTACATCATTTCCACAAAGATTAACAAAACCTGCAGTTCTCCACTTAAGTATACAGATGGAAAACATGAATTCAGCTGCATGGAAAGAATCGATGTGTCACAGCTGCCATCGGCAGGATGGCCAGAGAGTTGTGCAGGTCCACTGCTTGCTCAGCTGCACCTTTTTGTCTGCCCTTCTCTGGTCCTCCTGCAGCTGGACAGATAGCCCACAAGGGCACGGGGGACGCAGACCCCCCCGGCCAGCTGCAGCAGTCGCTTCTGCCAGTGCTCCCTTTCCTCCCGACCATTCCCATTTTGCAGGCTGGTGCCCTGTGTGGCAGAGGAGGAGAGAGCTGCGGGCAGAAGGAAAACAGGGTGCTGGGATTCCTCCAGCCCGCTGCCAGATGTCTTCTCTGGCATGTTGGGGGTGGGCAGAGGACTGTGGGAGCAGCTTCGAGGCTCTGGGCAGGAGGGAAGGCAGCAAAGATGCAGCTTCAGGCAGCGGACTCTGAGCTGGAGCGGTGCAGCCAGGCACGGCTGCACAGCTCACAGTCTGGACACACGGAAGAAGTTCGTCCAGCTGAGGGCTGCAGGGCTGTCCTTACCAAGCGCTCCCCCATGCTGCAGTTCTGCATGGGCACCGATTGCTCAAGCTCTTCCCACTGCAGGAGCTCAGAAGCGACAACAGCCCCGACCCCAAACCAGGCAGGTAATGACAACATACACACACAGATACACACCCGCTACAGAATCTGGCACTCTGCAGTCCTCCCAGAGCTTGTTGCTGCTTTTTAGGCTGCTCCACCGCTATTCTGTCCTTTTCCCTTCATTCCCCTATGTCTCGCCCCCTTCCTTCGCCCCGTGCCATCCCCATTCCTTTTTCAGGCTTCCTCCTCTCTTTCCTCACTTCCTTCCCCGTCCCTTCCCCCACAGGCAACGGCCTGTGTTCTGCTGCTGTTTCAGCTGACAATCCTGAAACCACACTTTTCAAAGACATTGGATCAGATCGCGTACTGTCACTGATTTAAAAAAGAAAACAACAAGTGCAGTATTATGTATGGATAACAAACTCCTACCTGCTTGAAAAACAGTAGCAGCTCCTCGTCCTGGAGTGTCACCATCACCCCCACGTTGGGCTGGCACTGCTCATCTGCCCCGCACTGCTGCTCAAACTCCTGGCACAGCCTGCCACCTCCTTGTGTCACCTCCACGTGCCACCTCCTCTTGCCTCTGTAGTTCTGACCCCACGCGTCAACCCCATGTCCCTCCGTGTCCCCCCATGTCCCTGTGTCCCCATGTGCCCTCTCATGTCCCCTCAAGTCCTCCCACGCCCCCTGCCCCGCTTTGCTCCATGCCGATGTTGCCGTCTTGAGGACAGGGACGGGGATGCCTGTGGGAGTGGAGTCCGGGGAGACGTTGCTGGCCATGCGCAGTGGGGTGACGGTGTCCTCGGGGCATGGCTGTGACAGTGGGGTGAGGGTAGCACCCCACAAGTGGGGATCATTGCCCCCAAAATGGGGCTTGTGCCCCCTGCATGTGGGCAAGTTGTACGGGGAGTGTGTTCTGGAGATGCTTTGTCTGTTCTCCAGATCTGCAGTGACTTCAGCAATCCCACGTCGTGCCGCAGCAGAAATGGGTCCTGCGGTACGTCAGCGATCTGTGACTCGAGGAGCGCAGGGGCTGCACGAAGTACGCACGCTGCAGCCTCCCTACTTCTTTGGGGTTTGGGATTGATGTTGGAGCCCAATGGCTACACGGTGCCTTACAGGCAGGTGCCAGCTTCACCCACTGAGGACACCAAATCGTAAAATATTTTCACGATGGTCTTTAATCGCTGCGTGAGTAGGTAATGCACATTTCTCACTGGGGAGCCATAAGCTGACCCTGACAGTTTGGCAAACAGCACTCGCTCCACTCACACCGTAATCGCAGCCTTTTCGCTGCACATGCGGCTTCTCAGCATCTTGCTGCATCAGTATGAAAATCTGTGCTCTCCTACCTATGAGAAATTTTATCAGTTGCCTTTGAGGACATCTGACTGGAATCAAAATATGTGGGCCATCCTTGCTCATTCAGTGATAAACTTCCCCTTGCCAGACAGGCAGACCTAATTCACTTTTTTTTTTTTTTTTTATTCATGACGTTATGGGAACTTTGAGATCACAGCCTGAAGCAGTGATGGAGCATCTGGTGAGGGGTGGTGCAGCCCTGCAAGCACAGGTGGAAGCAATGCAGCTGTGGGACCAGGTGGGGCTGAGCCTGGCTCCACCCCTCCCTCACCTCATTTAAGGGCTGGCAGCCCCCAAGGCAGCGTCTTTTGCTGGAGACTGCCTGCTGTGGACTGTTGGGTGAGTGCTCTTTCCTGGAAAGAGGCAACTGATTTTTGTTCCCTGCTGTAGGGCTTTGATCTTTGCCCTCTGATCTGAGGGGATCCAAAGCTGGACTGGAGCAGCTATGTCTGCTATGCTTGTTCTTATTTTTCTTTTCAGTTCTTTGCTTAAGGGAGTGAAGGGGTTATCTCCCTTTCTCCGAACTGGTAATGGAGGGGCTGACATACATTCCTTTCTTTTGCTCTTGTCTCATTCCTGGAATGCTTCAGTCAGTCCCAAGGTAATGCTGGTTGGCTGACTGAGCATTGCAACTCTGGAAATGCCTGGAGCTAATGCGCTTTTCCGTAAAGGGATCCTGTGTTCTCCAGGTTTCCTCTGTAACTCTTCTTAAGTTCAATACCTTCTTGTGAAGTCTCTGTTCCCTCTTTCATGATTCTCATTGCCTAATCTCCAACCTGAGACTCCAAACTCGGTTTGTCTGCTACCACGTGGTCCCAATCCATTTCATGACGCGTACCCTCTGCATCCCCCTCCATGTTCCCTCTGTGACCTCGTGTCCCGCCTGTGTCTGTGTCCTCCCTGTGTCCTCTGCCCACGTCCCCTCTGTGTCTCCTGTGCCACGTACTAATTCCGCCCATGCTGAGTATTGTTTAAGGGCACGTATTTAAACTATGTTCCGTGTCTCTTTGGATCCCGTTCTGTTTTGCAGCACAATGGGGTTTAAGGGTTCTCGGGGCTCCTCTGGCTAGTGGTTTAAGCACTGTGAAATCTGTGCAGCGGATAATGAAATGCCGCGAATCCCTTGTTCGTGCATTGCTTGTATGCAGGTGGGTTTTGCGATGGGTGTAGGACGCTCACTTAAAGATGGAATGGGGGTCACAAGGGGCTCGCCTTGCTCCCTGGGCCCAATAAGCTTCCGTCCCAATAAGCTTCGTGGCTGGTAGTAGGGTGAGGTGCATGTATCGGGCTGGGACCTGAGCTTAAGAAAACCCCCGGCCCCAGTGGCCGTTTTCTTCATCCGCACGTAGTGTAATACAGTCTCCACTACTTGAGCGTACTGAACACGAGTATTCTGTTCCTGTCTTGTCTGGTTCTCTCCTAGACCTCCCTTACAAATTTGTCAGTAGTAACAGATGTCAGGGCAGTTCTCAGAGCACGCTGTGGCTGTCCACCCCAGGGTCCTAGGGTTCTTTCTGTTTTTATGGCAGACCTGGCTTCGTATTCATAGGAAACAAAGGATTGTCTTCAACTGGACCACTTCATCTGGATCGCCCCAGGTATCTCCATCCCAATTGTCAGGGGATGCTGTTAGTTTCCTAGTCTGTATGATAGCCAATCTCCCCACCCCTCTTCCTTCCATCCCCTGACCGCCATTCAATAGCTAGCTCTGCAGCTATGGGACCCACCAGTGTGATGAAGCAGTACCTCTGGTGTGCTGAATACTGGCGCTGGCACAGAGAGGCTCTATGGCTGATGTGAATCTTCCTGACTGGACTACTTGGTGAGTTTCCCCAGAGCTGTTGAGCACACAGGCTTCCCCACCTACCCTGATTGCTCACCAGGCCATCGATGTTCTTTGTGGACATGGCTTCAGGTATCATACCGGAGACTCCTTAGAGTCGGAAGCGACCATTTATGATGGTCTAGTCCAACTCGCCCACAATGAACAGGGACATTCACAGCTAGATCAGGTTGCCCTGCGTGTCACCTTGGAAGGGACAGGGCATCCACCACATCTCTGGGCAACCTGGTCCACTGTGCAGAGTCACAGAATGTCCCGGGTTGGAAGGGACCTCGAGGATCGTGAATCTCCAACCCCCCTGCTACGTGCAGGGCCATCAACCTCCCCATTTCATACTAGACCAGGCTGCCCAGGGCCCCATCCAACCTGGCCTTGAACACCTCCAGGGATGGACGGGGCATCCACAGCCTCTCTGGGCAGCTGTTCCAGCACCTCACCGCTCTCTCTGTAAAGAACTTCCCCCTGGCGTCCAACCTAAATCTTCCCTCCCCCAGCTTAAAATGTTTCCCCTTGTCCCTTGCTGTGAAAGATATTTTCCTGATATCTAACCTAAATTTTCCCTTCTTCTTTCCTTTAGCTCCCCTTTGGGTATCGAAAGGCTGTTACCAGGTCACCTCAGAGCCTTCACTTCTCCGGGCTGAACAGCCCCAGCTCTCTCAGCCTGTCCTCACAGGTGAGGCGTTTGATCCTTCGGTTCTTTTTTTTTTTTTTTTCTTGTGGCCATCCTCTGCATGTGCTCCAACGGGTCCATGTCTCTTCTGCGCTGAGGGCTCTTCATATGGACACAGTACTCCAGGTGAGGCCTCTTCAGCACAGAGCAGAGGGGCTGGATCACTTCTTTTCACCTGCTGACCGCACATCTTTTGGTGCAGACCAGGATGTGGCTGGTTTTCTGGGCTGGGAGGGCACTTTGCTGGCTCGTGTACAGCTTGGCATCCACCAGGTCTTTTGGGACAGGCCTAGGCTCAGCCCTTTCATCCCCCAGCATGTATTGGTAGTGGGGGGTTCTCTTGTCCCAGGTGCAAGACACTGCACCTGGATTTGTTGAAGCTGATGAGGTTTGTCTGTGCCCGCTGCTCAAGCCTGTCTAGGTCCCCCTGTCTGGCGTCCCGTCCCTCTGGCGTGTCACTGCTCCCCACAGCTTGGTGTTTCCAGCAAATTTTCTGAGGGTGCGCTCGATCCCGCTGGTGATGCCACTGATGAAGATACTGAAGAGTCTCAGCCCCAGCACGGACCCCTTTGAGATGCCATTCATCACCGATCGCCATCCAGACACGGAGCCATTGGCTCCTGGACTCGATCCTGCAGCCGGTTCTTTGTCCATTGAACAGTCCACTCACCGTATCCTTCCAATTTGGAAAGAAGGATGTTGCGGGGTATTGTGTCAAAGGCCTTACTGAAGTCCAGGTAGATGATATCAGTGGTTCTTCACTTGGCTATTGATGCAGTGACACCATCACAGACAGCCAATGGATTGGTCAAGCAGGATTTACCCTTGGTCCTCTGGATGCTCCAACAGGTCCCTGTCTTTTCTGCACTAAGGACTCTACATCTGGACACGATCCCTAGATATGGGATTATGTAGAATATAGTCTCAGATAAGGGAAACCACTTTACTTCACAAGTCCTACAGGAGCTAATGAGAACTTTAGAAATGAAGTGGGAGTTCCATACTCGCCGGCACCCTCCTTCTTCAGGGAGAGTAGAATGAATCAATCAGATGCTGACAAAGCACTTGTCAAAATGGATTTTAGAGACCAAATGACCACGGACAAAGCGTTTACCTTTAGCCCTTCTCAAAATACAAACCGCTCCCAGAAAAGACTTGGGAGTATCACTGTACGAAGTGCTGTTTGGGGTGCTGTACTTGGGAGGGAGAGGTGAGATGCCCTCTCTTGAAACCAAGGATAAGTTTCTGAAGAACTATATACTCGGGTTGTCTGCTTCTCTGTTATCCCTCAAGGAACATGGACTGCTGTCTCGAGCTCCACCTCTGGAATTTCTAGTGCCCTCATTCCGTGCTGGCGGCTGGGTCCTAACACGCACGTGTAAGGAATCAAAGCTTCAGCCCGAGTGGGATGGACCATTTCAGGGGCTGCTGCTGTGGATGTCGTCTGCCTTGACTTCAGCAATGCTTTTGATACAGTCTCCCACGACATCCTGCTAATGAAGCTGAGAAAGTGTGGGATAGATGAGTGGATAATGAGGTGGGCTGAGAACTGGCTTACTGGCTGAGCTCAGGGGGCGGTGATCGGCGGTGCGGAGTGCGGGTGGAGAGCTGTGAGTGGCGGTGCTCCTTGGGGGTTGGTTCTGGGTCTGGTTGTGAAAGGTAGGTTGTGTTTTTGCAGTAGAAGCTTTTAGTGTTTTCGGTACGTAGTATTGACCTTCACTGAACTTATAACCCTCTTGTGAAATAGCTGTTTTCCTTCCACTAAGAAAGCTGTTGAACAGAGTAGAAAGTTAAAGACTGGGGGCGTTCTGACTGGGGTAGAAGTGAGCCAGGTGCAAAACAAGGCAAAGATGCGGGCTGGAGAAACAGAGCCCAGCACAGGACAGAACGCATGTGCTCACTCTTGGAAATATGGCCCTCGTATCTCCATGGAGAAGTACAAAACATACGAAAGAACAACGGGTTGGTAATGGACCTTATATGGAAATGTATCATAGCAACAGCATCGGGGAGAGTGTAAGCCTGAGACGCTCAACCAATGAATGCCAGGAGCGCGTTACCTGCGTTGGGTTTGGAGTATAGAACGGAATGAATTTCGCTGACTGTTGCACAATCCCTCCCTCGCTAATAGGGGACATGAGCCTGTTATTGCAATGACGAATAAACTTTGCTGCTATCACTGAGATCCTGGCCTAACCTGAATTTTTTGGCTTTGAGTGTTTCTCACAGACGTGGTGTCAAAACCAAATGTGGTTAATCGTTTCAAGCCATGGCTTGGCTGCACGCATCTGCCCGCTTCGTACGAGGTTTTTCATTACCTCGGACGCTGGCTGCAAAAAATAGAGTAATAAAAATCTTGACAACATCAATTTGCTGGTTATTTGTTTATTGACAAGTACCCCTACGCGCTGAGCGCAGGTTTGGTGGGTTTGTCGAAGATTTCCTTCGTTGTCTTTGTCGTCTTCCCTTCCCTCCTCTCCCTTCTGTGTTTTTCCTCTGCCAGCAAAAGAGAGAACGGGCTGGCGATGGCTTGGTGCAGACCCACAGCAGTCCTAGCGGCGAAGTGATTTCCGCGGTCTCTGGTGCCACCGCGTGGCCGATCGGCAAAAGTGCGTCGCAGTTGTTTCCGCGATCTCTCGCGCCCCCTCGAGGCCAATCGGGGGAACTGCATCGAGGTTGTTTCAGCTGTCTCTGGTGCCCCCACGCGGTCAATCGGCAGAATTGCGGCAGCGTCGCTACGTCGCCGCAGGCAGCAGGGCGCGTGCGCGCAGGCACGCGGAAGTGGTGCTCGGTCCCCCGCGAAGTAGTGCGCATGCGCCACAAGCTTTCCAATCGCACACATTTCTTCGAAGCCCTGAGATGCAGGTGAGCAGTCAATACTTGGACCGCCGGCTCCGCGACACTTTTCTCTCTTCCGATCCAGAATGCTCCTCGTCTGTTTCCTCGGGCGGTTTTATGCCCCGGTCTGCTTCGAGAACGTACTGAACGCGCTGCAAACGACGGCGCGTGCGTTTTGCGGCCGTGAGGAAAGCGTGAGTATTGCGGCGTCGAGGCTGGCGCGCGCGCAGAGCACGTGGCACACGCGCATTGCGGGGCACAGCCAGGCGCATGCGCCGTGGCGGGCAGAGTCCGGCGCTTGCCCCGTTCGGAACAGAATCCAGTGCGTGCGTAGCGCTTTTTTTTTTCTTCTTCTTCTTTTTTTTTTTTAAACCACTGGCGCATGCGTCGTGCTTTCTCATGAATCGCGCGTCCGTACTCCGTGCTGTTGTCTCGAGAACCGCGCCTGCGTAGTGCGGTGCGGAGACTGCCGCGTGCGCGGTGCCTAGCTTGGCCCGTGTGCGTTGCTCTCGCGAGACTTGCTTTTCCGGGAACGCTGCGGTGCAGGGCTGGGGCTGGAGCCCCAAACGTCTGCTCCTCCGCCGCGGCGGCAAGCACGTTGGGTGCCACGAGGCGCTGAGGGGCAGCCGTGAGCCGACCCGGTCCGTTCCCGGGTGGGCTCGGGCATAAATCGGCGGAAATAGACGAGGGGCATCCTGGATTAGAAGGGGAAATTATCGCTGAGCCGGCGCTCCGAGAATCGGCTGCTTGCCCGTCCCCGCAGTGGTCTGTCGAAACAATTGCTATCTTTCAGTTGACGCGCGCGTGTTCGCTATTATCTGGAGGACTGATCACCATAGAGAGCGGCGGATTAGCGGCGCAGAGCGGCTAAAACGCCACTTCCGCGTTTCTACGCGCATGCGTTGTACAGCTTGCCGGCCTGAGCAGCGGGCAGCGGCAGTTCCGCGCATTGGCCACGAGGTGGCAGCAGAGACCGCGGGAAGAACTCCGGCGGCATTGCCGGGGACCCGCGGCGCAGGCCGTGGCGATCCGTTCCGCGTTGTGATGACGGGGGAAGAGCGCGAAGTTAGAAGCGGGGGGAAAAGACGAAGAAAACAAAGGGAAACTACTCCAGACCCCGGAAAGCTGTGCTAAGTGCTTATGAATATCTGTTTAAAAAGAAAACAGACTCGTTTTTGCCAGCATCCATTGCACTGTTTCTAAATATTCACATACCGAAATGTAACTGCCCGGCAAATTTAACGATAACGAAATAAAGCACTTTGGCAGAAAGCACAGGGCTATATTAACGTTTGCTCAGCCTCTGTCTTGTTCACATTTTAATGTGTTTTTTTCCAAGGTCTTTCTTCAACTCCAGGTTTCATTTTTGGCTTTTTATTCTTTTTAATGCCATAAAACGGGTAGTTTTAGGCCCTAGCAGGTCTACGCAGGCAGAGACAAAGTTGCAGTTCTGAGATTCTTGGGGACCGTTACATCATTTCCACAAAGGTTAACAAAACCTGCAGTTCTCCACTTAAGTATACAGATGGAAAACATGAATTCAGCTGCATGGAAAGAATCGATGTGTCACAGCTGCCATCGGCAGGATGGCCAGAGAGTTGTGCAGGTCCACTGCTTGCTCAGCTGCACCTTTTTGTCTGCCCTTCTCTGGTCCTCCTGCAGCTGGACAGATAGCCCACAAGGGCACGGGGGACGCAGACCCCCCCGGCCAGCTGCAGCAGTCGCTTCTGCCAGTGCTCCCTTTCCTCCCGACCATTCCCATTTTGCAGGCTGGTGCCCTGTGTGGCAGAGGAGGAGAGAGCTGCGGGCAGAAGGAAAACAGGGTGCTGGGATTCCTCCAGCCCGCTGCCAGATGTCTTCTCTGGCATGTTGGGGGTGGGCAGAGGACTGTGGGAGCAGCTTCGAGGCTCTGGGCAGGAGGGAAGGCAGCAAAGATGCAGCTTCAGGCAGCGGACTCTGAGCTGGAGCGGTGCAGCCAGGCACGGCTGCACAGCTCACAGTCTGGACACACGGAAGAAGTTCGTCCAGCTGAGGGCTGCAGGGCTGTCCTTACCAAGCGCTCCCCCATGCTGCAGTTCTGCATGGGCACCGATTGCTCAAGCTCTTCCCACTGCAGGAGCTCAGAAGCGACAACAGCCCCGACCCCAAACCAGGCAGGTAATGACAACATACACACACAGATACACACCCGCTACAGAATCTGGCACTCTGCAGTCCTCCCAGAGCTTGTTGCTGCTTTTTAGGCTGCTCCACCGCTATTCTGTCCTTTTCCCTTCATTCCCCTATGTCTCGCCCCCTTCCTTCGCCCCGTGCCATCCCCATTCCTTTTTCAGGCTTCCTCCTCTCTTTCCTCACTTCCTTCCCCGTCCCTTCCCCCACAGGCAACGGCCTGTGTTCTGCTGCTGTTTCAGCTGACAATCCTGAAACCACACTTTTCAAAGACATTGGATCAGATCGCGTACTGTCACTGATTTAAAAAAGAAAACAACAAGTGCAGTATTATGTATGGATAACAAACTCCTACCTGCTTGAAAAACAGTAGCAGCTCCTCGTCCTGGAGTGTCACCATCACCCCCACGTTGGGCTGGCACTGCTCATCTGCCCCGCACTGCTGCTCAAACTCCTGGCACAGCCTGCCACCTCCTTGTGTCACCTCCACGTGCCACCTCCTCTTGCCTCTGTAGTTCTGACCCCACGCGTCAACCCCATGTCCCTCCGTGTCCCCCCATGTCCCTGTGTCCCCATGTGCCCTCTCATGTCCCCTCAAGTCCTCCCACGCCCCCTGCCCCGCTTTGCTCCATGCCGATGTTGCCGTCTTGAGGACAGGGACGGGGATGCCTGTGGGAGTGGAGTCCGGGGAGACGTTGCTGGCCATGCGCAGTGGGGTGACGGTGTCCTCGGGGCATGGCTGTGACAGTGGGGTGAGGGTAGCACCCCACAAGTGGGGATCATTGCCCCCAAAATGGGGCTTGTGCCCCCTGCATGTGGGCAAGTTGTACGGGGAGTGTGTTCTGGAGATGCTTTGTCTGTTCTCCAGATCTGCAGTGACTTCAGCAATCCCACGTCGTGCCGCAGCAGAAATGGGTCCTGCGGTACGTCAGCGATCTGTGACTCGAGGAGCGCAGGGGCTGCACGAAGTACGCACGCTGCAGCCTCCCTACTTCTTTGGGGTTTGGGATTGATGTTGGAGCCCAATGGCTACACGGTGCCTTACAGGCAGGTGCCAGCTTCACCCACTGAGGACACCAAATCGTAAAATATTTTCACGATGGTCTTTAATCGCTGCGTGAGTAGGTAATGCACATTTCTCACTGGGGAGCCATAAGCTGACCCTGACAGTTTGGCAAACAGCACTCGCTCCACTCACACCGTAATCGCAGCCTTTTCGCTGCACATGCGGCTTCTCAGCATCTTGCTGCATCAGTATGAAAATCTGTGCTCTCCTACCTATGAGAAATTTTATCAGTTGCCTTTGAGGACATCTGACTGGAATCAAAATATGTGGGCCATCCTTGCTCATTCAGTGATAAACTTCCCCTTGCCAGACAGGCAGACCTAATTCACTTTTTTTTTTTTTTTTTATTCATGACGTTATGGGAACTTTGAGATCACAGCCTGAAGCAGTGATGGAGCATCTGGTGAGGGGTGGTGCAGCCCTGCAAGCACAGGTGGAAGCAATGCAGCTGTGGGACCAGGTGGGGCTGAGCCTGGCTCCACCCCTCCCTCACCTCATTTAAGGGCTGGCAGCCCCCAAGGCAGCGTCTTTTGCTGGAGACTGCCTGCTGTGGACTGTTGGGTGAGTGCTCTTTCCTGGAAAGAGGCAACTGATTTTTGTTCCCTGCTGTAGGGCTTTGATCTTTGCCCTCTGATCTGAGGGGATCCAAAGCTGGACTGGAGCAGCTATGTCTGCTATGCTTGTTCTTATTTTTCTTTTCAGTTCTTTGCTTAAGGGAGTGAAGGGGTTATCTCCCTTTCTCCGAACTGGTAATGGAGGGGCTGACATACATTCCTTTCTTTTGCTCTTGTCTCATTCCTGGAATGCTTCAGTCAGTCCCAAGGTAATGCTGGTTGGCTGACTGAGCATTGCAACTCTGGAAATGCCTGGAGCTAATGCGCTTTTCCGTAAAGGGATCCTGTGTTCTCCAGGTTTCCTCTGTAACTCTTCTTAAGTTCAATACCTTCTTGTGAAGTCTCTGTTCCCTCTTTCATGATTCTCATTGCCTAATCTCCAACCTGAGACTCCAAACTCGGTTTGTCTGCTACCACGTGGTCCCAATCCATTTCATGACGCGTACCCTCTGCATCCCCCTCCATGTTCCCTCTGTGACCTCGTGTCCCGCCTGTGTCTGTGTCCTCCCTGTGTCCTCTGCCCACGTCCCCTCTGTGTCTCCTGTGCCACGTACTAATTCCGCCCATGCTGAGTATTGTTTAAGGGCACGTATTTAAACTATGTTCCGTGTCTCTTTGGATCCCGTTCTGTTTTGCAGCACAATGGGGTTTAAGGGTTCTCGGGGCTCCTCTGGCTAGTGGTTTAAGCACTGTGAAATCTGTGCAGCGGATAATGAAATGCCGCGAATCCCTTGTTCGTGCATTGCTTGTATGCAGGTGGGTTTTGCGATGGGTGTAGGACGCTCACTTAAAGATGGAATGGGGGTCACAAGGGGCTCGCCTTGCTCCCTGGGCCCAATAAGCTTCCGTCCCAATAAGCTTCGTGGCTGGTAGTAGGGTGAGGTGCATGTATCGGGCTGGGACCTGAGCTTAAGAAAACCCCCGGCCCCAGTGGCCGTTTTCTTCATCCGCACGTAGTGTAATACAGTCTCCACTACTTGAGCGTACTGAACACGAGTATTCTGTTCCTGTCTTGTCTGGTTCTCTCCTAGACCTCCCTTACAGATTTGTCAGTAGTAACAGATGTCAGGGCAGTTCTCAGAGCACGCTGTGGCTGTCCACCCCAGGGTCCTAGGGTTCTTTCTGTTTTTATGGCAGACCTGGCTTCGTATTCATAGGAAACAAAGGATTGTCTTCAACTGGACCACTTCATCTGGATCGCCCCAGGTATCTCCATCCCAATTGTCAGGGGATGCTGTTAGTTTCCTAGTCTGTATGATAGCCAATCTCCCCACCCCTCTTCCTTCCATCCCCTGACCGCCATTCAATAGCTAGCTCTGCAGCTATGGGACCCACCAGTGTGATGAAGCAGTACCTCTGGTGTGCTGAATACTGGCGCTGGCACAGAGAGGCTCTATGGCTGATGTGAATCTTCCTGACTGGACTACTTGGTGAGTTTCCCCAGAGCTGTTGAGCACACAGGCTTCCCCACCTACCCTGATTGCTCACCAGGCCATCGATGTTCTTTGTGGACATGGCTTCAGGTATCATACCGGAGACTCCTTAGAGTCGGAAGCGACCATTTATGATGGTCTAGTCCAACTCGCCCACAATGAACAGGGACATTCACAGCTAGATCAGGTTGCCCTGCGTGTCACCTTGGAAGGGACAGGGCATCCACCACATCTCTGGGCAACCTGGTCCACTGTGCAGAGTCACAGAATGTCCCGGGTTGGAAGGGACCTCGAGGATCGTGAATCTCCAACCCCCCTGCTACGTGCAGGGCCATCAACCTCCCCATTTCATACTAGACCAGGCTGCCCAGGGCCCCATCCAACCTGGCCTTGAACACCTCCAGGGATGGACGGGGCATCCACAGCCTCTCTGGGCAGCTGTTCCAGCACCTCACCGCTCTCTCTGTAAAGAACTTCCCCCTGGCGTCCAACCTAAATCTTCCCTCCCCCAGCTTAAAATGTTTCCCCTTGTCCCTTGCTGTGAAAGATATTTTCCTGATATCTAACCTAAATTTTCCCTTCTTCTTTCCTTTAGCTCCCCTTTGGGTATCGAAAGGCTGTTACCAGGTCACCTCAGAGCCTTCACTTCTCCGGGCTGAACAGCCCCAGCTCTCTCAGCCTGTCCTCACAGGTGAGGCGTTTGATCCTTCGGTTCTTTTTTTTTTTTTTTTCTTGTGGCCATCCTCTGCATGTGCTCCAACGGGTCCATGTCTCTTCTGCGCTGAGGGCTCTTCATATGGACACAGTACTCCAGGTGAGGCCTCTTCAGCACAGAGCAGAGGGGCTGGATCACTTCTTTTCACCTGCTGACCGCACATCTTTTGGTGCAGACCAGGATGTGGCTGGTTTTCTGGGCTGGGAGGGCACTTTGCTGGCTCGTGTACAGCTTGGCATCCACCAGGTCTTTTGGGACAGGCCTAGGCTCAGCCCTTTCATCCCCCAGCATGTATTGGTAGTGGGGGGTTCTCTTGTCCCAGGTGCAAGACACTGCACCTGGATTTGTTGAAGCTGATGAGGTTTGTCTGTGCCCGCTGCTCAAGCCTGTCTAGGTCCCCCTGTCTGGCGTCCCGTCCCTCTGGCGTGTCACTGCTCCCCACAGCTTGGTGTTTCCAGCAAATTTTCTGAGGGTGCGCTCGATCCCGCTGGTGATGCCACTGATGAAGATACTGAAGAGTCTCAGCCCCAGCACGGACCCCTTTGAGATGCCATTCATCACCGATCGCCATCCAGACACGGAGCCATTGGCTCCTGGACTCGATCCTGCAGCCGGTTCTTTGTCCATTGAACAGTCCACTCACCGTATCCTTCCAATTTGGAAAGAAGGGTGTTGCGGGGTATTGTGTCAAAGGCCTTACTGAAGTCCAGGTAGATGATATCAGTGGTTCTTCACTTGGCTATTGATGCAGTGACACCATCACAGACAGCCAATGGATTGGTCAAGCAGGATTTACCCTTGGTCCTCTGGATGCTCCAACAGGTCCCTGTCTTTTCTGCACTAAGGACTCTACATCTGGACACGATCCCTAGATATGGGATTATGTAGAATATAGTCTCAGATAAGGGAAACCACTTTACTTCACAAGTCCTACAGGAGCTAATGAGAACTTTAGAAATGAAGTGGGAGTTCCATACTCGCCGGCACCCTCCTTCTTCAGGGAGAGTAGAATGAATCAATCAGATGCTGACAAAGCACTTGTCAAAATGGATTTTAGAGACCAAATGACCACGGACAAAGCGTTTACCTTTAGCCCTTCTCAAAATACAAACCGCTCCCAGAAAAGACTTGGGAGTATCACTGTACGAAGTGCTGTTTGGGGTGCTGTACTTGGGAGGGAGAGGTGAGATGCCCTCTCTTGAAACCAAGGATAAGTTTCTGAAGAACTATATACTCGGGTTGTCTGCTTCTCTGTTATCCCTCAAGGAACATGGACTGCTGTCTCGAGCTCCACCTCTGGAATTTCTAGTGCCCTCATTCCGTGCTGGCGGCTGGGTCCTAACACGCACGTGTAAGGAATCAAAGCTTCAGCCCGAGTGGGATGGACCATTTCAGGGGCTGCTGCTGTGGATGTCGTCTGCCTTGACTTCAGCAATGCTTTTGATACAGTCTCCCACGACATCCTGCTAATGAAGCTGAGAAAGTGTGGGATAGATGAGTGGATAATGAGGTGGGCTGAGAACTGGCTTACTGGCTGAGCTCAGGGGGCGGTGATCGGCGGTGCGGAGTGCGGGTGGAGAGCTGTGAGTGGCGGTGCTCCTTGGGGGTTGGTTCTGGGTCTGGTTGTGAAAGGTAGGTTGTGTTTTTGCAGTAGAAGCTTTTAGTGTTTTCGGTACGTAGTATTGACCTTCACTGAACTTATAACCCTCTTGTGAAATAGCTGTTTTCCTTCCACTAAGAAAGCTGTTGAACAGAGTAGAAAGTTAAAGACTGGGGGCGTTCTGACTGGGGTAGAAGTGAGCCAGGTGCAAAACAAGGCAAAGATGCGGGCTGGAGAAAGAGAGCCCAGCACAGGACAGAACGCATGTGCTCACTCTTGGAAATATGGCCCTCGTATCTCCATGGAGAAGTACAAAACATACGAAAGAACAACGGGTTGGTAATGGACCTTATATGGAAATGTATCATAGCAACAGCATCGGGGAGAGTGTAAGCCTGAGACGCTCAACCAATGAATGCCAGGAGCGCGTTACCTGCGTTGGGTTTGGAGTATAGAACGGAATGAATTTCGCTGACTGTTGCACAATCCCTCCCTCGCTAATAGGGGACATGAGCCTGTTATTGCAATGACGAATAAACTTTGCTGCTATCACTGAGATCCTGGCCTAACCTGAATTTTTTGGCTTTGAGTGTTTCTCACAGACGTGGTGTCAAAACCAAATGTGGTTAATCGTTTCAAGCCATGGCTTGGCTGCACGCATCTGCCCGCTTCGTACGAGGTTTTTCATTACCTCGGACGCTGGCTGCAAAAAATAGAGTAATAAAAATCTTGACAACATCAATTTGCTGGTTATTTGTTTATTGACAAGTACCCCTACGCGCTGAGCGCAGGTTTGGTGGGTTTGTCGAAGATTTCCTTCGTTGTCTTTGTCGTCTTCCCTTCCCTCCTCTCCCTTCTGTGTTTTTCCTCTGCCAGCAAAAGAGAGAACGGGCTGGCGATGGCTTGGTGCAGACCCACAGCAGTCCTAGCGGCGAAGTGATTTCCGCGGTCTCTGGTGCCACCGCGTGGCCGATCGGCAAAAGTGCGTCGCAGTTGTTTCCGCGATCTCTCGCGCCCCCTCGAGGCCAATCGGGGGAACTGCATCGAGGTTGTTTCAGCTGTCTCTGGTGCCCCCACGCGGTCAATCGGCAGAATTGCGGCAGCGTCGCTACGTCGCCGCAGGCAGCAGGGCGCGTGCGCGCAGGCACGCGGAAGTGGTGCTCGGTCCCCCGCGAAGTAGTGCGCATGCGCCACAAGCTTTCCAATCGCACACATTTCTTCGAAGCCCTGAGATGCAGGTGAGCAGTCAATACTTGGACCGCCGGCTCCGCGACACTTTTCTCTCTTCCGATCCAGAATGCTCCTCGTCTGTTTCCTCGGGCGGTTTTATGCCCCGGTCTGCTTCGAGAACGTACTGAACGCGCTGCAAACGACGGCGCGTGCGTTTTGCGGCCGTGAGGAAAGCGTGAGTATTGCGGCGTCGAGGCTGGCGCGCGCGCAGAGCACGTGGCACACGCGCATTGCGGGGCACAGCCAGGCGCATGCGCCGTGGCGGGCAGAGTCCGGCGCTTGCCCCGTTCGGAACAGAATCCAGTGCGTGCGTAGCGCTTTTTTTTTTCTTCTTCTTCTTTTTTTTTTTTAAACCACTGGCGCATGCGTCGTGCTTTCTCATGAATCGCGCGTCCGTACTCCGTGCTGTTGTCTCGAGAACCGCGCCTGCGTAGTGCGGTGCGGAGACTGCCGCGTGCGCGGTGCCTAGCTTGGCCCGTGTGCGTTGCTCTCGCGAGACTTGCTTTTCCGGGAACGCTGCGGTGCAGGGCTGGGGCTGGAGCCCCAAACGTCTGCTCCTCCGCCGCGGCGGCAAGCACGTTGGGTGCCACGAGGCGCTGAGGGGCAGCCGTGAGCCGACCCGGTCCGTTCCCGGGTGGGCTCGGGCATAAATCGGCGGAAATAGACGAGGGGCATCCTGGATTAGAAGGGGAAATTATCGCTGAGCCGGCGCTCCGAGAATCGGCTGCTTGCCCGTCCCCGCAGTGGTCTGTCGAAACAATTGCTATCTTTCAGTTGACGCGCGCGTGTTCGCTATTATCTGGAGGACTGATCACCATAGAGAGCGGCGGATTAGCGGCGCAGAGCGGCTAAAACGCCACTTCCGCGTTTCTACGCGCATGCGTTGTACAGCTTGCCGGCCTGAGCAGCGGGCAGCGGCAGTTCCGCGCATTGGCCACGAGGTGGCAGCAGAGACCGCGGGAAGAACTCCGGCGGCATTGCCGGGGACCCGCGGCGCAGGCCGTGGCGATCCGTTCCGCGTTGTGATGACGGGGGAAGAGCGCGAAGTTAGAAGCGGGGGGAAAAGACGAAGAAAACAAAGGGAAACTACTCCAGACCCCGGAAAGCTGTGCTAAGTGCTTATGAATATCTGTTTAAAAAGAAAACAGACTCGTTTTTGCCAGCATCCATTGCACTGTTTCTAAATATTCACATACCGAAATGTAACTGCCCGGCAAATTTAACGATAACGAAATAAAGCACTTTGGCAGAAAGCACAGGGCTATATTAACGTTTGCTCAGCCTCTGTCTTGTTCACATTTTAATGTGTTTTTTTCCAAGGTCTTTCTTCAACTCCAGGTTTCATTTTTGGCTTTTTATTCTTTTTAATGCCATAAAACGGGTAGTTTTAGGCCCTAGCAGGTCTACGCAGGCAGAGACAAAGTTGCAGTTCTGAGATTCTTGGGGACCGTTACATCATTTCCACAAAGATTAACAAAACCTGCAGTTCTCCACTTAAGTATACAGATGGAAAACATGAATTCAGCTGCATGGAAAGAATCGATGTGTCACAGCTGCCATCGGCAGGATGGCCAGAGAGTTGTGCAGGTCCACTGCTTGCTCAGCTGCACCTTTTTGTCTGCCCTTCTCTGGTCCTCCTGCAGCTGGACAGATAGCCCACAAGGGCACGGGGGACGCAGACCCCCCCGGCCAGCTGCAGCAGTCGCTTCTGCCAGTGCTCCCTTTCCTCCCGACCATTCCCATTTTGCAGGCTGGTGCCCTGTGTGGCAGAGGAGGAGAGAGCTGCGGGCAGAAGGAAAACAGGGTGCTGGGATTCCTCCAGCCCGCTGCCAGATGTCTTCTCTGGCATGTTGGGGGTGGGCAGAGGACTGTGGGAGCAGCTTCGAGGCTCTGGGCAGGAGGGAAGGCAGCAAAGATGCAGCTTCAGGCAGCGGACTCTGAGCTGGAGCGGTGCAGCCAGGCACGGCTGCACAGCTCACAGTCTGGACACACGGAAGAAGTTCGTCCAGCTGAGGGCTGCAGGGCTGTCCTTACCAAGCGCTCCCCCATGCTGCAGTTCTGCATGGGCACCGATTGCTCAAGCTCTTCCCACTGCAGGAGCTCAGAAGCGACAACAGCCCCGACCCCAAACCAGGCAGGTAATGACAACATACACACACAGATACACACCCGCTACAGAATCTGGCACTCTGCAGTCCTCCCAGAGCTTGTTGCTGCTTTTTAGGCTGCTCCACCGCTATTCTGTCCTTTTCCCTTCATTCCCCTATGTCTCGCCCCCTTCCTTCGCCCCGTGCCATCCCCATTCCTTTTTCAGGCTTCCTCCTCTCTTTCCTCACTTCCTTCCCCGTCCCTTCCCCCACAGGCAACGGCCTGTGTTCTGCTGCTGTTTCAGCTGACAATCCTGAAACCACACTTTTCAAAGACATTGGATCAGATCGCGTACTGTCACTGATTTAAAAAAGAAAACAACAAGTGCAGTATTATGTATGGATAACAAACTCCTACCTGCTTGAAAAACAGTAGCAGCTCCTCGTCCTGGAGTGTCACCATCACCCCCACGTTGGGCTGGCACTGCTCATCTGCCCCGCACTGCTGCTCAAACTCCTGGCACAGCCTGCCACCTCCTTGTGTCACCTCCACGTGCCACCTCCTCTTGCCTCTGTAGTTCTGACCCCACGCGTCAACCCCATGTCCCTCCGTGTCCCCCCATGTCCCTGTGTCCCCATGTGCCCTCTCATGTCCCCTCAAGTCCTCCCACGCCCCCTGCCCCGCTTTGCTCCATGCCGATGTTGCCGTCTTGAGGACAGGGACGGGGATGCCTGTGGGAGTGGAGTCCGGGGAGACGTTGCTGGCCATGCGCAGTGGGGTGACGGTGTCCTCGGGGCATGGCTGTGACAGTGGGGTGAGGGTAGCACCCCACAAGTGGGGATCATTGCCCCCAAAATGGGGCTTGTGCCCCCTGCATGTGGGCAAGTTGTACGGGGAGTGTGTTCTGGAGATGCTTTGTCTGTTCTCCAGATCTGCAGTGACTTCAGCAATCCCACGTCGTGCCGCAGCAGAAATGGGTCCTGCGGTACGTCAGCGATCTGTGACTCGAGGAGCGCAGGGGCTGCACGAAGTACGCACGCTGCAGCCTCCCTACTTCTTTGGGGTTTGGGATTGATGTTGGAGCCCAATGGCTACACGGTGCCTTACAGGCAGGTGCCAGCTTCACCCACTGAGGACACCAAATCGTAAAATATTTTCACGATGGTCTTTAATCGCTGCGTGAGTAGGTAATGCACATTTCTCACTGGGGAGCCATAAGCTGACCCTGACAGTTTGGCAAACAGCACTCGCTCCACTCACACCGTAATCGCAGCCTTTTCGCTGCACATGCGGCTTCTCAGCATCTTGCTGCATCAGTATGAAAATCTGTGCTCTCCTACCTATGAGAAATTTTATCAGTTGCCTTTGAGGACATCTGACTGGAATCAAAATATGTGGGCCATCCTTGCTCATTCAGTGATAAACTTCCCCTTGCCAGACAGGCAGACCTAATTCACTTTTTTTTTTTTTTTTTATTCATGACGTTATGGGAACTTTGAGATCACAGCCTGAAGCAGTGATGGAGCATCTGGTGAGGGGTGGTGCAGCCCTGCAAGCACAGGTGGAAGCAATGCAGCTGTGGGACCAGGTGGGGCTGAGCCTGGCTCCACCCCTCCCTCACCTCATTTAAGGGCTGGCAGCCCCCAAGGCAGCGTCTTTTGCTGGAGACTGCCTGCTGTGGACTGTTGGGTGAGTGCTCTTTCCTGGAAAGAGGCAACTGATTTTTGTTCCCTGCTGTAGGGCTTTGATCTTTGCCCTCTGATCTGAGGGGATCCAAAGCTGGACTGGAGCAGCTATGTCTGCTATGCTTGTTCTTATTTTTCTTTTCAGTTCTTTGCTTAAGGGAGTGAAGGGGTTATCTCCCTTTCTCCGAACTGGTAATGGAGGGGCTGACATACATTCCTTTCTTTTGCTCTTGTCTCATTCCTGGAATGCTTCAGTCAGTCCCAAGGTAATGCTGGTTGGCTGACTGAGCATTGCAACTCTGGAAATGCCTGGAGCTAATGCGCTTTTCCGTAAAGGGATCCTGTGTTCTCCAGGTTTCCTCTGTAACTCTTCTTAAGTTCAATACCTTCTTGTGAAGTCTCTGTTCCCTCTTTCATGATTCTCATTGCCTAATCTCCAACCTGAGACTCCAAACTCGGTTTGTCTGCTACCACGTGGTCCCAATCCATTTCATGACGCGTACCCTCTGCATCCCCCTCCATGTTCCCTCTGTGACCTCGTGTCCCGCCTGTGTCTGTGTCCTCCCTGTGTCCTCTGCCCACGTCCCCTCTGTGTCTCCTGTGCCACGTACTAATTCCGCCCATGCTGAGTATTGTTTAAGGGCACGTATTTAAACTATGTTCCGTGTCTCTTTGGATCCCGTTCTGTTTTGCAGCACAATGGGGTTTAAGGGTTCTCGGGGCTCCTCTGGCTAGTGGTTTAAGCACTGTGAAATCTGTGCAGCGGATAATGAAATGCCGCGAATCCCTTGTTCGTGCATTGCTTGTATGCAGGTGGGTTTTGCGATGGGTGTAGGACGCTCACTTAAAGATGGAATGGGGGTCACAAGGGGCTCGCCTTGCTCCCTGGGCCCAATAAGCTTCCGTCCCAATAAGCTTCGTGGCTGGTAGTAGGGTGAGGTGCATGTATCGGGCTGGGACCTGAGCTTAAGAAAACCCCCGGCCCCAGTGGCCGTTTTCTTCATCCGCACGTAGTGTAATACAGTCTCCACTACTTGAGCGTACTGAACACGAGTATTCTGTTCCTGTCTTGTCTGGTTCTCTCCTAGACCTCCCTTACAGATTTGTCAGTAGTAACAGATGTCAGGGCAGTTCTCAGAGCACGCTGTGGCTGTCCACCCCAGGGTCCTAGGGTTCTTTCTGTTTTTATGGCAGACCTGGCTTCGTATTCATAGGAAACAAAGGATTGTCTTCAACTGGACCACTTCATCTGGATCGCCCCAGGTATCTCCATCCCAATTGTCAGGGGATGCTGTTAGTTTCCTAGTCTGTATGATAGCCAATCTCCCCACCCCTCTTCCTTCCATCCCCTGACCGCCATTCAATAGCTAGCTCTGCAGCTATGGGACCCACCAGTGTGATGAAGCAGTACCTCTGGTGTGCTGAATACTGGCGCTGGCACAGAGAGGCTCTATGGCTGATGTGAATCTTCCTGACTGGACTACTTGGTGAGTTTCCCCAGAGCTGTTGAGCACACAGGCTTCCCCACCTACCCTGATTGCTCACCAGGCCATCGATGTTCTTTGTGGACATGGCTTCAGGTATCATACCGGAGACTCCTTAGAGTCGGAAGCGACCATTTATGATGGTCTAGTCCAACTCGCCCACAATGAACAGGGACATTCACAGCTAGATCAGGTTGCCCTGCGTGTCACCTTGGAAGGGACAGGGCATCCACCACATCTCTGGGCAACCTGGTCCACTGTGCAGAGTCACAGAATGTCCCGGGTTGGAAGGGACCTCGAGGATCGTGAATCTCCAACCCCCCTGCTACGTGCAGGGCCATCAACCTCCCCATTTCATACTAGACCAGGCTGCCCAGGGCCCCATCCAACCTGGCCTTGAACACCTCCAGGGATGGACGGGGCATCCACAGCCTCTCTGGGCAGCTGTTCCAGCACCTCACTGCTCTCTCTGTAAAGAACTTCCCCCTGGCGTCCAACCTAAATCTTCCCTCCCCCAGCTTAAAATGTTTCCCCTTGTCCCTTGCTGTGAAAGATATTTTCCTGATATCTAACCTAAATTTTCCCTTCTTCTTTCCTTTAGCTCCCCTTTGGGTATCGAAAGGCTGTTACCAGGTCACCTCAGAGCCTTCACTTCTCCGGGCTGAACAGCCCCAGCTCTCTCAGCCTGTCCTCACAGGTGAGGCGTTTGATCCTTCGGTTCTTTTTTTTTTTTTTTTCTTGTGGCCATCCTCTGCATGTGCTCCAACGGGTCCATGTCTCTTCTGCGCTGAGGGCTCTTCATATGGACACAGTACTCCAGGTGAGGCCTCTTCAGCACAGAGCAGAGGGGCAGGATCACTTCTTTTCACCTGCTGACCGCACATCTTTTGGTGCAGACCAGGATGTGGCTGGTTTTCTGGGCTGGGAGGGCACTTTGCTGGCTCGTGTACAGCTTGGCATCCACCAGGTCTTTTGGGACAGGCCTAGGCTCAGCCCTTTCATCCTCCAGCATGTATTGGTAGTGGGGGGTTCTCTTGTCCCAGGTGCAAGACACTGCACCTGGATTTGTTGAAGCTGATGAGGTTTGTCTGTGCCCGCTGCTCAAGCCTGTCTAGGTCCCCCTGTCTGGCGTCCCGTCCCTCTGGCGTGTCACTGCTCCCCACAGCTTGGTGTTTCCAGCAAATTTTCTGAGGGTGCGCTCGATCCCGCTGGTGATGCCACTGATGAAGATACTGAAGAGTCTCAGCCCCAGCACGGACCCCTTTGAGATGCCATTCATCACCGATCGCCATCCAGACACGGAGCCATTGGCTCCTGGACTCGATCCTGCAGCCGGTTCTTTGTCCATTGAACAGTCCACTCACCGTATCCTTCCAATTTGGAAAGAAGGGTGTTGCGGGGTATTGTGTCAAAGGCCTTACTGAAGTCCAGGTAGATGATATCAGTGGTTCTTCACTTGGCTATTGATGCAGTGACACCATCACAGACAGCCAATGGATTGGTCAAGCAGGATTTACCCTTGGTCCTCTGGATGCTCCAACAGGTCCCTGTCTTTTCTGCACTAAGGACTCTACATCTGGACACGATCCCTAGATATGGGATTATGTAGAATATAGTCTCAGATAAGGGAAACCACTTTACTTCACAAGTCCTACAGGAGCTAATGAGAACTTTAGAAATGAAGTGGGAGTTCCATACTCGCCGGCACCCTCCTTCTTCAGGGAGAGTAGAATGAATCAATCAGATGCTGACAAAGCACTTGTCAAAATGGATTTTAGAGACCAAATGACCACGGACAAAGCGTTTACCTTTAGCCCTTCTCAAAATACAAACCGCTCCCAGAAAAGACTTGGGAGTATCACTGTACGAAGTGCTGTTTGGGGTGCTGTACTTGGGAGGGAGAGGTGAGATGCCCTCTCTTGAAACCAAGGATAAGTTTCTGAAGAACTATATACTCGGGTTGTCTGCTTCTCTGTTATCCCTCAAGGAACATGGACTGCTGTCTCGAGCTCCACCTCTGGAATTTCTAGTGCCCTCATTCCGTGCTGGCGGCTGGGTCCTAACACGCACGTGTAAGGAATCAAAGCTTCAGCCCGAGTGGGATGGACCATTTCAGGGGCTGCTGCTGTGGATGTCGTCTGCCTTGACTTCAGCAATGCTTTTGATACAGTCTCCCACGACATCCTGCTAATGAAGCTGAGAAAGTGTGGGATAGATGAGTGGATAATGAGGTGGGCTGAGAACTGGCTTACTGGCTGAGCTCAGGGGGCGGTGATCGGCGGTGCGGAGTGCGGGTGGAGAGCTGTGAGTGGCGGTGCTCCTTGGGGGTTGGTTCTGGGTCTGGTTGTGAAAGGTAGGTTGTGTTTTTGCAGTAGAAGCTTTTAGTGTTTTCGGTACGTAGTATTGACCTTCACTGAACTTATAACCCTCTTGTGAAATAGCTGTTTTCCTTCCACTAAGAAAGCTGTTGAACAGAGTAGAAAGTTAAAGACTGGGGGCGTTCTGACTGGGGTAGAAGTGAGCCAGGTGCAAAACAAGGCAAAGATGCGGGCTGGAGAAAGAGAGCCCAGCACAGGACAGAACGCATGTGCTCACTCTTGGAAATATGGCCCTCGTATCTCCATGGAGAAGTACAAAACATACGAAAGAACAACGGGTTGGTAATGGACCTTATATGGAAATGTATCATAGCAACAGCATCGGGGAGAGTGTAAGCCTGAGACGCTCAACCAATGAATGCCAGGAGCGCGTTACCTGCGTTGGGTTTGGAGTATAGAACGGAATGAATTTCGCTGACTGTTGCACAATCCCTCCCTCGCTAATAGGGGACATGAGCCTGTTATTGCAATGACGAATAAACTTTGCTGCTATCACTGAGATCCTGGCCTAACCTGAATTTTTTGGCTTTGAGTGTTTCTCACAGACGTGGTGTCAAAACCAAATGTGGTTAATCGTTTCAAGCCATGGCTTGGCTGCACGCATCTGCCCGCTTCGTACGAGGTTTTTCATTACCTCGGACGCTGGCTGCAAAAAATAGAGTAATAAAAATCTTGACAACATCAATTTGCTGGTTATTTGTTTATTGACAAGTACCCCTACGCGCTGAGCGCAGGTTTGGTGGGTTTGTCGAAGATTTCCTTCGTTGTCTTTGTCGTCTTCCCTTCCCTCCTCTCCCTTCTGTGTTTTTCCTCTGCCAGCAAAAGAGAGAACGGGCTGGCGATGGCTTGGTGCAGACCCACAGCAGTCCTAGCGGCGAAGTGATTTCCGCGGTCTCTGGTGCCACCGCGTGGCCGATCGGCAAAAGTGCGTCGCAGTTGTTTCCGCGATCTCTCGCGCCCCCTCGAGGCCAATCGGGGGAACTGCATCGAGGTTGTTTCAGCTGTCTCTGGTGCCCCCACGCGGTCAATCGGCAGAATTGCGGCAGCGTCGCTACGTCGCCGCAGGCAGCAGGGCGCGTGCGCGCAGGCACGCGGAAGTGGTGCTCGGTCCCCCGCGAAGTAGTGCGCATGCGCCACAAGCTTTCCAATCGCACACATTTCTTCGAAGCCCTGAGATGCAGGTGAGCAGTCAATACTTGGACCGCCGGCTCCGCGACACTTTTCTCTCTTCCGATCCAGAATGCTCCTCGTCTGTTTCCTCGGGCGGTTTTATGCCCCGGTCTGCTTCGAGAACGTACTGAACGCGCTGCAAACGACGGCGCGTGCGTTTTGCGGCCGTGAGGAAAGCGTGAGTATTGCGGCGTCGAGGCTGGCGCGCGCGCAGAGCACGTGGCACACGCGCATTGCGGGGCACAGCCAGGCGCATGCGCCGTGGCGGGCAGAGTCCGGCGCTTGCCCCGTTCGGAACAGAATCCAGTGCGTGCGTAGCGCTTTTTTTTTTCTTCTTCTTCTTTTTTTTTTTTAAACCACTGGCGCATGCGTCGTGCTTTCTCATGAATCGCGCGTCCGTACTCCGTGCTGTTGTCTCGAGAACCGCGCCTGCGTAGTGCGGTGCGGAGACTGCCGCGTGCGCGGTGCCTAGCTTGGCCCGTGTGCGTTGCTCTCGCGAGACTTGCTTTTCCGGGAACGCTGCGGTGCAGGGCTGGGGCTGGAGCCCCAAACGTCTGCTCCTCCGCCGCGGCGGCAAGCACGTTGGGTGCCACGAGGCGCTGAGGGGCAGCCGTGAGCCGACCCGGTCCGTTCCCGGGTGGGCTCGGGCATAAATCGGCGGAAATAGACGAGGGGCATCCTGGATTAGAAGGGGAAATTATCGCTGAGCCGGCGCTCCGAGAATCGGCTGCTTGCCCGTCCCCGCAGTGGTCTGTCGAAACAATTGCTATCTTTCAGTTGACGCGCGCGTGTTCGCTATTATCTGGAGGACTGATCACCATAGAGAGCGGCGGATTAGCGGCGCAGAGCGGCTAAAACGCCACTTCCGCGTTTCTACGCGCATGCGTTGTACAGCTTGCCGGCCTGAGCAGCGGGCAGCGGCAGTTCCGCGCATTGGCCACGAGGTGGCAGCAGAGACCGCGGGAAGAACTCCGGCGGCATTGCCGGGGACCCGCGGCGCAGGCCGTGGCGATCCGTTCCGCGTTGTGATGACGGGGGAAGAGCGCGAAGTTAGAAGCGGGGGGAAAAGACGAAGAAAACAAAGGGAAACTACTCCAGACCCCGGAAAGCTGTGCTAAGTGCTTATGAATATCTGTTTAAAAAGAAAACAGACTCGTTTTTGCCAGCATCCATTGCACTGTTTCTAAATATTCACATACCGAAATGTAACTGCCCGGCAAATTTAACGATAACGAAATAAAGCACTTTGGCAGAAAGCACAGGGCTATATTAACGTTTGCTCAGCCTCTGTCTTGTTCACATTTTAATGTGTTTTTTTCCAAGGTCTTTCTTCAACTCCAGGTTTCATTTTTGGCTTTTTATTCTTTTTAATGCCATAAAACGGGTAGTTTTAGGCCCTAGCAGGTCTACGCAGGCAGAGACAAAGTTGCAGTTCTGAGATTCTTGGGGACCGTTACATCATTTCCACAAAGATTAACAAAACCTGCAGTTCTCCACTTAAGTATACAGATGGAAAACATGAATTCAGCTGCATGGAAAGAATCGATGTGTCACAGCTGCCATCGGCAGGATGGCCAGAGAGTTGTGCAGGTCCACTGCTTGCTCAGCTGCACCTTTTTGTCTGCCCTTCTCTGGTCCTCCTGCAGCTGGACAGATAGCCCACAAGGGCACGGGGGACGCAGACCCCCCCGGCCAGCTGCAGCAGTCGCTTCTGCCAGTGCTCCCTTTCCTCCCGACCATTCCCATTTTGCAGGCTGGTGCCCTGTGTGGCAGAGGAGGAGAGAGCTGCGGGCAGAAGGAAAACAGGGTGCTGGGATTCCTCCAGCCCGCTGCCAGATGTCTTCTCTGGCATGTTGGGGGTGGGCAGAGGACTGTGGGAGCAGCTTCGAGGCTCTGGGCAGGAGGGAAGGCAGCAAAGATGCAGCTTCAGGCAGCGGACTCTGAGCTGGAGCGGTGCAGCCAGGCACGGCTGCACAGCTCACAGTCTGGACACACGGAAGAAGTTCGTCCAGCTGAGGGCTGCAGGGCTGTCCTTACCAAGCGCTCCCCCATGCTGCAGTTCTGCATGGGCACCGATTGCTCAAGCTCTTCCCACTGCAGGAGCTCAGAAGCGACAACAGCCCCGACCCCAAACCAGGCAGGTAATGACAACATACACACACAGATACACACCCGCTACAGAATCTGGCACTCTGCAGTCCTCCCAGAGCTTGTTGCTGCTTTTTAGGCTGCTCCACCGCTATTCTGTCCTTTTCCCTTCATTCCCCTATGTCTCGCCCCCTTCCTTCGCCCCGTGCCATCCCCATTCCTTTTTCAGGCTTCCTCCTCTCTTTCCTCACTTCCTTCCCCGTCCCTTCCCCCACAGGCAACGGCCTGTGTTCTGCTGCTGTTTCAGCTGACAATCCTGAAACCACACTTTTCAAAGACATTGGATCAGATCGCGTACTGTCACTGATTTAAAAAAGAAAACAACAAGTGCAGTATTATGTATGGATAACAAACTCCTACCTGCTTGAAAAACAGTAGCAGCTCCTCATCCTGGAGTGTCACCATCACCCCCACGTTGGGCTGGCACTGCTCATCTGCCCCGCACTGCTGCTCAAACTCCTGGCACAGCCTGCCACCTCCTTGTGTCACCTCCACGTGCCACCTCCTCTTGCCTCTGTAGTTCTGACCCCACGCGTCAACCCCATGTCCCTCCGTGTCCCCCCATGTCCCTGTGTCCCCATGTGCCCTCTCATGTCCCCTCAAGTCCTCCCACGCCCCCTGCCCCGCTTTGCTCCATGCCGATGTTGCCGTCTTGAGGACAGGGACGGGGATGCCTGTGGGAGTGGAGTCCGGGGAGACGTTGCTGGCCATGCGCAGTGGGGTGACGGTGTCCTCGGGGCATGGCTGTGACAGTGGGGTGAGGGTAGCACCCCACAAGTGGGGATCATTGCCCCCAAAATGGGGCTTGTGCCCCCTGCATGTGGGCAAGTTGTACGGGGAGTGTGTTCTGGAGATGCTTTGTCTGTTCTCCAGATCTGCAGTGACTTCAGCAATCCCACGTCGTGCCGCAGCAGAAATGGGTCCTGCGGTACGTCAGCGATCTGTGACTCGAGGAGCGCAGGGGCTGCACGAAGTACGCACGCTGCAGCCTCCCTACTTCTTTGGGGTTTGGGATTGATGTTGGAGCCCAATGGCTACACGGTGCCTTACAGGCAGGTGCCAGCTTCACCCACTGAGGACACCAAATCGTAAAATATTTTCACGATGGTCTTTAATCGCTGCGTGAGTAGGTAATGCACATTTCTCACTGGGGAGCCATAAGCTGACCCTGACAGTTTGGCAAACAGCACTCGCTCCACTCACACCGTAATCGCAGCCTTTTCGCTGCACATGCGGCTTCTCAGCATCTTGCTGCATCAGTATGAAAATCTGTGCTCTCCTACCTATGAGAAATTTTATCAGTTGCCTTTGAGGACATCTGACTGGAATCAAAATATGTGGGCCATCCTTGCTCATTCAGTGATAAACTTCCCCTTGCCAGACAGGCAGACCTAATTCACTTTTTTTTTTTTTTTTATTCATGACGTTATGGGAACTTTGAGATCACAGCCTGAAGCAGTGATGGAGCATCTGGTGAGGGGTGGTGCAGCCCTGCAAGCACAGGTGGAAGCAATGCAGCTGTGGGACCAGGTGGGGCTGAGCCTGGCTCCACCCCTCCCTCACCTCATTTTAGGGCTGGCAGCCCCCAAGGCAGCGTCTTTTGCTGGAGACTGCCTGCTGTGGACTGTTGGGTGAGTGCTCTTTCCTGGAAAGAGGCAACTGATTTTTGTTCCCTGCTGTAGGGCTTTGATCTTTGCCCTCTGATCTGAGGGGATCCAAAGCTGGACTGGAGCAGCTATGTCTGCTATGCTTGTTCTTATTTTTCTTTTCAGTTCTTTGCTTAAGGGAGTGAAGGGGTTATCTCCCTTTCTCCGAACTGGTAATGGAGGGGCTGACATACATTCCTTTCTTTTGCTCTTGTCTCATTCCTGGAATGCTTCAGTCAGTCCCAAGGTAATGCTGGTTGGCTGACTGAGCATTGCAACTCTGGAAATGCCTGGAGCTAATGCGCTTTTCCGTAAAGGGATCCTGTGTTCTCCAGGTTTCCTCTGTAACTCTTCTTAAGTTCAATACCTTCTTGTGAAGTCTCTGTTCCCTCTTTCATGATTCTCATTGCCTAATCTCCAACCTGAGACTCCAAACTCGGTTTGTCTGCTACCACGTGGTCCCAATCCATTTCATGACGCGTACCCTCTGCATCCCCCTCCATGTTCCCTCTGTGACCTCGTGTCCCGCCTGTGTCTGTGTCCTCCCTGTGTCCTCTGCCCACGTCCCCTCTGTGTCTCCTGTGCCACGTACTAATTCCGCCCATGCTGAGTATTGTTTAAGGGCACGTATTTAAACTATGTTCCGTGTCTCTTTGGATCCCGTTCTGTTTTGCAGCACAATGGGGTTTAAGGGTTCTCGGGGCTCCTCTGGCTAGTGGTTTAAGCACTGTGAAATCTGTGCAGCGGATAATGAAATGCCGCGAATCCCTTGTTCGTGCATTGCTTGTATGCAGGTGGGTTTTGCGATGGGTGTAGGACGCTCACTTAAAGATGGAATGGGGGTCACAAGGGGCTCGCCTTGCTCCCTGGGCCCAATAAGCTTCCGTCCCAATAAGCTTCGTGGCTGGTAGTAGGGTGAGGTGCATGTATCGGGCTGGGACCTGAGCTTAAGAAAACCCCCGGCCCCAGTGGCCGTTTTCTTCATCCGCACGTAGTGTAATACAGTCTCCACTACTTGAGCGTAGTGAACACGAGTATTCTGTTCCTGTCTTGTCTGGTTCTCTCCTAGACCTCCCTTACAAATTTGTCAGTACTAACAGATGTCAGGGCACAGTTCTCAGAGCACGCTGTGGCTGTCCACCCCAGGGTCCTAGGGTTCTTTCTGTTTTTATGGCAGACCTGGCTTCGTATTCATAGGAAACAAAGGATTGTCTTCAACTGGACCACTTCATCTGGATCGCCCCAGGTATCTCCATCCCAATTGTCAGGGGATGCTGTTAGTTTCCTAGTCTGTATGATAGCCAATCTCCCCACCCCTCTTCCTTCCATCCCCTGACTGCCATTCAATAGCTAGCTCTGCAGCTATGGGACCCACCAGTGTGATGAAGCAGTACCTCTGGTGTGCTGAATACTGGCGCTGGCACAGAGAGGCTCTATGGCTGATGTGAATCTTCCTGACTGGACTACTTGGTGAGTTTCCCCAGAGCTGTTGAGCACACAGGCTTCCCCACCTACCCTGATTGCTCACCAGGCCATCGATGTTCTTTGTGGACATGGCTTCAGGTATCATACCGGAGACTCCTTAGAGTCGGAAGCGACCATTTATGATGGTCTAGTCCAACTCGCCCACAATGAACAGGGACATTCACAGCTAGATCAGGTTGCCCTGCGTGTCACCTTGGAAGGGACAGGGCATCCACCACATCTCTGGGCAACCTGTTCCACTGTGCAGAGTCACAGAATGTCCCGGGTTGGAAGGGACCTCGAGGATCGTGAATCTCCAACCCCCCTGCTACATGCAGGGCCATCAACCTCCCCATTTCATACTAGACCAGGCTGCCCAGGGCCCCATCCAACCTGGCCTTGAACACCTCCAGGGATGGACGGGGCATCCACAGCCTCTCTGGGCAGCTGTTCCAGCACCTCACCGCTCTCTCTGTAAAGAACTTCCCCTTGGCGTCCAACCTAAATCTTCCCTCCCCCAGCTTAAAATGTTTCCCCTTGTCCCTTGCTGTGAAAGATATTTTCCTGATATCTAACCTAAATTTTCCCTTCTTCTTTCCTTTAGCTCCCCTTTGGGTATCGAAAGGCTGTTACCAGGTCACCTCGGAGCCTTCACTTCTCCGGGCTGAACAGCCCCAGCTCTCTCAGCCTGTCCTCACAGGTGAGGCGTTTGATCCTTCGGTTCTTTTTTTTTTTTTTTTCTTGTGGCCATCCTCTGCATGTGCTCCAACGGGTCCATGTCTCTTCTGCGCTGAGGGCTCTTCATATGGACACAGTACTCCAGATGAGGCCTCTTCAGCACAGAGCAGAGGGGCAGGATCACTTCTTTTCACCTGCTGACCGCACATCTTTTGGTGCAGCCCAGGGTGTGGCTGGTTTTCTGGGCTGGGAGGGCACTTTGCTGGCTCGTGTACAGCTTGGCATCCACCAGGTCTTTTGGGACAGGCCTAGGCTCAGCCCTTTCATCCTCCAGCATGTATTGGTAGTGGGGGGTTCTCTTGTCCCAGGTGCAAGACACTGCACCTGGATTTGTTGAAGCTGATGAGGTTTGTCTGTGCCCGCTGCTCAAGCCTGTCTAGGTCCCCCTGTCTGGCGTCCCGTCCCTCTGGCGTGTCACTGCTCCCCACAGCTTGGTGTTTCCAGCAAATTTTCTGAGGGTGCGCTCGATCCCGCTGGTGATGCCACTGATGAAGATACTGAAGAGTCTCAGCCCCAGCACGGACCCCTTTGAGATGCCATTCATCACCGATCGCCATCCAGACACGGAGCCATTGGCTCCTGGACTCGATCCTGCAGCCGGTTCTTTGTCCATTGAACAGTCCACTCACCGTATCCTTCCAATTTGGAAAGAAGGGTGTTGCGGGGTATTGTGTCAAAGGCCTTACTGAAGTCCAGGTAGATGATATCAGTGGTTCTTCACTTGGCTATTGATGCAGTGACACCATCACAGACAGCCAATGGATTGGTCAAGCAGGATTTACCCTTGGTCCTCTGGATGCTCCAACAGGTCCCTGTCTTTTCTGCACTAAGGACTCTACATCTGGACACGATCCCTAGATATGGGATTATGTAGAATATAGTCTCAGATAAGGGAAACCACTTTACTTCACAAGTCCTACAGGAGCTAATGAGAACTTTAGAAATGAAGTGGGAGTTCCATACTCGCCGGCACCCTCCTTCTTCAGGGAGAGTAGAATGAATCAATCAGATGCTGACAAAGCACTTGTCAAAATGGATTTTAGAGACCAAATGACCACGGACAAAGCGTTTACCTTTAGCCCTTCTCAAAATACAAACCGCTCCCAGAAAAGACTTGGGAGTATCACTGTACGAAGTGCTGTTTGGGGTGCTGTACTTGGGAGGGAGAGGTGAGATGCCCTCTCTTGAAACCAAGGATAAGTTTCTGAAGAACTATATACTCGGGTTGTCTGCTTCTCTGTTATCCCTCAAGGAACATGGACTGCTGTCTCGAGCTCCACCTCTGGAATTTCTAGTGCCCTCATTCCGTGCTGGCGGCTGGGTCCTAACACGCACGTGTAAGGAATCAAAGCTTCAGCCCGAGTGGGATGGACCATTTCAGGGGCTGCTGCTGTGGATGTCGTCTGCCTTGACTTCAGCAATGCTTTTGATACAGTCTCCCACGACATCCTGCTAATGAAGCTGAGAAAGTGTGGGATAGATGAGTGGATAATGAGGTGGGCTGAGAACTGGCTTACTGGCTGAGCTCAGGGGGCGGTGATCGGCGGTGCGGAGTGCGGGTGGAGAGCTGTGAGTGGCGGTGCTCCTTGGGGGTTGGTTCTGGGTCTGGTTGTGAAAGGTAGGTTGTGTTTTTGCAGTAGAAGCTTTTAGTGTTTTCGGTACGTAGTATTGACCTTCACTGAACTTATAACCCTCTTGTGAAATAGCTGTTTTCCTTCCACTAAGAAAGCTGTTGAACAGAGTAGAAAGTTAAAGACTGGGGGCGTTCTGACTGGGGTAGAAGTGAGCCAGGTGCAAAACAAGGCAAAGATGCGGGCTGGAGAAAGAGAGCCCAGCACAGGACAGAACGCATGTGCTCACTCTTGGAAATATGGCCCTCGTATCTCCATGGAGAAGTACAAAACATACGAAAGAACAACGGGTTGGTAATGGACCTTATATGGAAATGTATCATAGCAACAGCATCGGGGAGAGTGTAAGCCTGAGACGCTCAACCAATGAATGCCAGGAGCGCGTTACCTGCGTTGGGTTTGGAGTATAGAACGGAATGAATTTCGCTGACTGTTGCACAATCCCTCCCTCGCTAATAGGGGACATGAGCCTGTTATTGCAATGACGAATAAACTTTGCTGCTATCACTGAGATCCTGGCCTAACCTGAATTTTTTGGCTTTGAGTGTTTCTCACAGACGTGGTGTCAAAACCAAATGTGGTTAATCGTTTCAAGCCATGGCTTGGCTGCACGCATCTGCCCGCTTCGTACGAGGTTTTTCATTACCTCGGACGCTGGCTGCAAAAAATAGAGTAATAAAAATCTTGACAACATCAATTTGCTGGTTATTTGTTTATTGACAAGTACCCCTACGCGCTGAGCGCAGGTTTGGTGGGTTTGTCGAAGATTTCCTTCGTTGTCTTTGTCGTCTTCCCTTCCCTCCTCTCCCTTCTGTGTTTTTCCTCTGCCAGCAAAAGAGAGAACGGGCTGGCGATGGCTTGGTGCAGACCCACAGCAGTCCTAGCGGCGAAGTGATTTCCGCGGTCTCTGGTGCCACCGCGTGGCCGATCGGCAAAAGTGCGTCGCAGTTGTTTCCGCGATCTCTCGCGCCCCCTCGAGGCCAATCGGGGGAACTGCATCGAGGTTGTTTCAGCTGTCTCTGGTGCCCCCACGCGGTCAATCGGCAGAATTGCGGCAGCGTCGCTACGTCGCCGCAGGCAGCAGGGCGCGTGCGCGCAGGCACGCGGAAGTGGTGCTCGGTCCCCCGCGAAGTAGTGCGCATGCGCCACAAGCTTTCCAATCGCACACATTTCTTCGAAGCCCTGAGATGCAGGTGAGCAGTCAATACTTGGACCGCCGGCTCCGCGACACTTTTCTCTCTTCCGATCCAGAATGCTCCTCGTCTGTTTCCTCGGGCGGTTTTATGCCCCGGTCTGCTTCGAGAACGTACTGAACGCGCTGCAAACGACGGCGCGTGCGTTTTGCGGCCGTGAGGAAAGCGTGAGTATTGCGGCGTCGAGGCTGGCGCGCGCGCAGAGCACGTGGCACACGCGCATTGCGGGGCACAGCCAGGCGCATGCGCCGTGGCGGGCAGAGTCCGGCGCTTGCCCCGTTCGGAACAGAATCCAGTGCGTGCGTAGCGCTTTTTTTTTTCTTCTTCTTCTTTTTTTTTTTTAAACCACTGGCGCATGCGTCGTGCTTTCTCATGAATCGCGCGTCCGTACTCCGTGCTGTTGTCTCGAGAACCGCGCCTGCGTAGTGCGGTGCGGAGACTGCCGCGTGCGCGGTGCCTAGCTTGGCCCGTGTGCGTTGCTCTCGCGAGACTTGCTTTTCCGGGAACGCTGCGGTGCAGGGCTGGGGCTGGAGCCCCAAACGTCTGCTCCTCCGCCGCGGCGGCAAGCACGTTGGGTGCCACGAGGCGCTGAGGGGCAGCCGTGAGCCGACCCGGTCCGTTCCCGGGTGGGCTCGGGCATAAATCGGCGGAAATAGACGAGGGGCATCCTGGATTAGAAGGGGAAATTATCGCTGAGCCGGCGCTCCGAGAATCGGCTGCTTGCCCGTCCCCGCAGTGGTCTGTCGAAACAATTGCTATCTTTCAGTTGACGCGCGCGTGTTCGCTATTATCTGGAGGACTGATCACCATAGAGAGCGGCGGATTAGCGGCGCAGAGCGGCTAAAACGCCACTTCCGCGTTTCTACGCGCATGCGTTGTACAGCTTGCCGGCCTGAGCAGCGGGCAGCGGCAGTTCCGCGCATTGGCCACGAGGTGGCAGCAGAGACCGCGGGAAGAACTCCGGCGGCATTGCCGGGGACCCGCGGCGCAGGCCGTGGCGATCCGTTCCGCGTTGTGATGACGGGGGAAGAGCGCGAAGTTAGAAGCGGGGGGAAAAGACGAAGAAAACAAAGGGAAACTACTCCAGACCCCGGAAAGCTGTGCTAAGTGCTTATGAATATCTGTTTAAAAAGAAAACAGACTCGTTTTTGCCAGCATCCATTGCACTGTTTCTAAATATTCACATACCGAAATGTAACTGCCCGGCAAATTTAACGATAACGAAATAAAGCACTTTGGCAGAAAGCACAGGGCTATATTAACGTTTGCTCAGCCTCTGTCTTGTTCACATTTTAATGTGTTTTTTTCCAAGGTCTTTCTTCAACTCCAGGTTTCATTTTTGGCTTTTTATTCTTTTTAATGCCATAAAACGGGTAGTTTTAGGCCCTAGCAGGTCTACGCAGGCAGAGACAAAGTTGCAGTTCTGAGATTCTTGGGGACCGTTACATCATTTCCACAAAGATTAACAAAACCTGCAGTTCTCCACTTAAGTATACAGATGGAAAACATGAATTCAGCTGCATGGAAAGAATCGATGTGTCACAGCTGCCATCGGCAGGATGGCCAGAGAGTTGTGCAGGTCCACTGCTTGCTCAGCTGCACCTTTTTGTCTGCCCTTCTCTGGTCCTCCTGCAGCTGGACAGATAGCCCACAAGGGCACGGGGGACGCAGACCCCCCCGGCCAGCTGCAGCAGTCGCTCCTGCCAGTGCTCCCTTTCCTCCCGACCATTCCCATTTTGCAGGCTGGTGCCCTGTGTGGCAGAGGAGGAGAGAGCTGCGGGCAGAAGGAAAACAGGGTGCTGGGATTCCTCCAGCCCGCTGCCAGATGTCTTCTCTGGCATGTTGGGGGTGGGCAGAGGACTGTGGGAGCAGCTTCGAGGCTCTGGGCAGGAGGGAAGGCAGCAAAGATGCAGCTTCAGGCAGCGGACTCTGAGCTGGAGCGGTGCAGCCAGGCACGGCTGCACAGCTCACAGTCTGGACACACGGAAGAAGTTCGTCCAGCTGAGGGCTGCAGGGCTGTCCTTACCAAGCGCTCCCCCATGCTGCAGTTCTGCATGGGCACCGATTGCTCAAGCTCTTCCCACTGCAGGAGCTCAGAAGCGACAACAGCCCCGACCCCAAACCAGGCAGGTAATGACAACATACACACACAGATACACACCCGCTACAGAATCTGGCACTCTGCAGTCCTCCCAGAGCTTGTTGCTGCTTTTTAGGCTGCTCCACCGCTATTCTGTCCTTTTCCCTTCATTCCCCTATGTCTCGCCCCCTTCCTTCGCCCCGTGCCATCCCCATTCCTTTTTCAGGCTTCCTCCTCTCTTTCCTCACTTCCTTCCCCGTCCCTTCCCCCACAGGCAACGGCCTGTGTTCTGCTGCTGTTTCAGCTGACAATCCTGAAACCACACTTTTCAAAGACATTGGATCAGATCGCGTACTGTCACTGATTTAAAAAAGAAAACAACAAGTGCAGTATTATGTATGGATAACAAACTCCTACCTGCTTGAAAAACAGTAGCAGCTCCTCGTCCTGGAGTGTCACCATCACCCCCACGTTGGGCTGGCACTGCTCATCTGCCCCGCACTGCTGCTCAAACTCCTGGCACAGCCTGCCACCTCCTTGTGTCACCTCCACGTGCCACCTCCTCTTGCCTCTGTAGTTCTGACCCCACGCGTCAACCCCATGTCCCTCCGTGTCCCCCCATGTCCCTGTGTCCCCATGTGCCCTCTCATGTCCCCTCAAGTCCTCCCACGCCCCCTGCCCCGCTTTGCTCCATGCCGATGTTGCCGTCTTGAGGACAGGGACGGGGATGCCTGTGGGAGTGGAGTCCGGGGAGACGTTGCTGGCCATGCGCAGTGGGGTGACGGTGTCCTCGGGGCATGGCTGTGACAGTGGGGTGAGGGTAGCACCCCACAAGTGGGGATCATTGCCCCCAAAATGGGGCTTGTGCCCCCTGCATGTGGGCAAGTTGTACGGGGAGTGTGTTCTGGAGATGCTTTGTCTGTTCTCCAGATCTGCAGTGACTTCAGCAATCCCACGTCGTGCCGCAGCAGAAATGGGTCCTGCGGTACGTCAGCGATCTGTGACTCGAGGAGCGCAGGGGCTGCACGAAGTACGCACGCTGCAGCCTCCCTACTTCTTTGGGGTTTGGGATTGATGTTGGAGCCCAATGGCTACACGGTGCCTTACAGGCAGGTGCCAGCTTCACCCACTGAGGACACCAAATCGTAAAATATTTTCACGATGGTCTTTAATCGCTGCGTGAGTAGGTAATGCACATTTCTCACTGGGGAGCCATAAGCTGACCCTGACAGTTTGGCAAACAGCACTCGCTCCACTCACACCGTAATCGCAGCCTTTTCGCTGCACATGCGGCTTCTCAGCATCTTGCTGCATCAGTATGAAAATCTGTGCTCTCCTACCTATGAGAAATTTTATCAGTTGCCTTTGAGGACATCTGACTGGAATCAAAATATGTGGGCCATCCTTGCTCATTCAGTGATAAACTTCCCCTTGCCAGACAGGCAGACCTAATTCACTTTTTTTTTTTTTTTTTTTATTCATGACGTTATGGGAACTTTGAGATCACAGCCTGAAGCAGTGATGGAGCATCTGGTGAGGGGTGGTGCAGCCCTGCAAGCACAGGTGGAAGCAATGCAGCTGTGGGACCAGGTGGGGCTGAGCCTGGCTCCACCCCTCCCTCACCTCATTTAAGGGCTGGCAGCCCCCAAGGCAGCGTCTTTTGCTGGAGACTGCCTGCTGTGGACTGTTGGGTGAGTGCTCTTTCCTGGAAAGAGGCAACTGATTTTTGTTCCCTGCTGTAGGGCTTTGATCTTTGCCCTCTGATCTGAGGGGATCCAAAGCTGGACTGGAGCAGCTATGTCTGCTATGCTTGTTCTTATTTTTCTTTTCAGTTCTTTGCTTAAGGGAGTGAAGGGGTTATCTCCCTTTCTCCGAACTGGTAATGGAGGGGCTGACATACATTCCTTTCTTCTGCTCTTGTCTCATTCCTGGAATGCTTCAGTCAGTCCCAAGGTAATGCTGGTTGGCTGACTGAGCATTGCAACTCTGGAAATGCCTGGAGCTAATGCGCTTTTCCGTAAAGGGATCCTGTGTTCTCCAGGTTTCCTCTGTAACTCTTCTTAAGTTCAATACCTTCTTGTGAAGTCTCTGTTCCCTCTTTCATGATTCTCATTGCCTAATCTCCAACCTGAGACTCCAAACTCGGTTTGTCTGCTACCACGTGGTCCCAATCCATTTCATGACGCGTACCCTCTGCATCCCCCTCCATGTTCCCTCTGTGACCTCGTGTCCCGCCTGTGTCTGTGTCCTCCCTGTGTCCTCTGCCCACGTCCCCTCTGTGTCTCCTGTGCCACGTACTAATTCCGCCCATGCTGAGTATTGTTTAAGGGCACGTATTTAAACTATGTTCCGTGTCTCTTTGGATCCCGTTCTGTTTTGCAGCACAATGGGGTTTAAGGGTTCTCGGGGCTCCTCTGGCTAGTGGTTTAAGCACTGTGAAATCTGTGCAGCGGATAATGAAATGCCGCGAATCCCTTGTTCGTGCATTGCTTGTATGCAGGTGGGTTTTGCGATGGGTGTAGGACGCTCACTTAAAGATGGAATGGGGGTCACAAGGGGCTCGCCTTGCTCCCTGGGCCCAATAAGCTTCCGTCCCAATAAGCTTCGTGGCTGGTAGTAGGGTGAGGTGCATGTATCGGGCTGGGACCTGAGCTTAAGAAAACCCCCGGCCCCAGTGGCCGTTTTCTTCATCCGCACGTAGTGTAATACAGTCTCCACTACTTGAGCATACTGAACACGAGTATTCTGTTCCTGTCTTGTCTGGTTCTCTCCTAGACCTCCCTTACAAATTTGTCAGTACTAACAGATGTCAGGGCACAGTTCTCAGAGCACGCTGTGGCTGTCCACCCCAGGGTCCTAGGGTTCTTTCTGTTTTTATGGCAGACCTGGCTTCGTATTCATAGGAAACAAAGGATTGTCTTCAACTGGACCACTTCATCTGGATCGCCCCAGGTATCTCCATCCCAATTGTCAGGGGATGCTGTTAGTTTCCTAGTCTGTATGATAGCCAATCTCCCCACCCCTCTTCCTTCCATCCCCTGACTGCCATTCAATAGCTAGCTCTGCAGCTATGGGACCCACCAGTGTGATGAAGCAGTACCTCTGGTGTGCTGAATACTGGCGCTGGCACAGAGAGGCTCTATGGCTGATGTGAATCTTCCTGACTGGACTACTTGGTGAGTTTCCCCAGAGCTGTTGAGCACACAGGCTTCCCCACCTACCCTGATTGCTCACCAGGCCATCGATGTTCTTTGTGGACATGGCTTCAGGTATCATACCGGAGACTCCTTAGAGTCGGAAGCGACCATTTATGATGGTCTAGTCCAACTCGCCCACAATGAACAGGGACATTCACAGCTAGATCAGGTTGCCCTGCGTGTCACCTTGGAAGGGACAGGGCATCCACCACATCTCTGGGCAACCTGTTCCACTGTGCAGAGTCACAGAATGTCCCGGGTTGGAAGGGACCTCGAGGATCGTGAATCTCCAACCCCCCTGCTACATGCAGGGCCATCAACCTCCCCATTTCATACTAGACCAGGCTGCCCAGGGCCCCATCCAACCTGGCCTTGAACACCTCCAGGGATGGACGGGGCATCCACAGCCTCTCTGGGCAGCTGTTCCAGCACCTCACCGCTCTCTCTGTAAAGAACTTCCCCTTGGCGTCCAACCTAAATCTTCCCTCCCCCAGCTTAAAATGTTTCCCCTTGTCCCTTGCTGTGAAAGATATTTTCCTGATATCTAACCTAAATTTTCCCTTCTTCTTTCCTTTAGCTCCCCTTTGGGTATCGAAAGGCTGTTACCAGGTCACCTCGGAGCCTTCACTTCTCCGGGCTGAACAGCCCCAGCTCTCTCAGCCTGTCCTCACAGGTGAGGCGTTTGATCCTTCGGTTCTTTTTTTTTTTTTTTTTCTTGTGGCCATCCTCTGCATGTGCTCCAACGGGTCCATGTCTCTTCTGCGCTGAGGGCTCTTCATATGGACACAGTACTCCAGATGAGGCCTCTTCAGCACAGAGCAGAGGGGCAGGATCACTTCTTTTCACCTGCTGACCGCACATCTTTTGGTGCAGCCCAGGGTGTGGCTGGTTTTCTGGGCTGGGAGGGCACTTTGCTGGCTCATGTACAGCTTGGCATCCACCAGGTCTTTTGGGACAGGCCTAGGCTCAGCCCTTTCATCCTCCAGCATGTATTGGTAGTGGGGGGTTCTCTTGTCCCAGGTGCAAGACACTGCACCTGGATTTGTTGAAGCTGATGAGGTTTGTCTGTGCCCGCTGCTCAAGCCTGTCTAGGTCCCCCTGTCTGGCGTCCCGTCCCTCTGGCGTGTCACTGCTCCCCACAGCTTGGTGTTTCCAGCAAATTTTCTGAGGGTGCGCTCGATCCCGCTGGTGATGCCACTGATGAAGATACTGAAGAGTCTCAGCCCCAGCACGGACCCCTTTGAGATGCCATTCATCACCGATCGCCATCCAGACACGGAGCCATTGGCTCCTGGACTCGATCCTGCAGCCGGTTCTTTGTCCATTGAACAGTCCACTCACCGTATCCTTCCAATTTGGAAAGAAGGATGTTGCGGGGTATTGTGTCAAAGGCCTTACTGAAGTCCAGGTAGATGATATCAGTGGTTCTTCACTTGGCTATTGATGCAGTGACACCATCACAGACAGCCAATGGATTGGTCAAGCAGGATTTACCCTTGGTCCTCTGGATGCTCCAACAGGTCCCTGTCTTTTCTGCACTAAGGACTCTACATCTGGACACGATCCCTAGATATGGGATTATGTAGAATATAGTCTCAGATAAGGGAAACCACTTTACTTCACAAGTCCTACAGGAGCTAATGAGAACTTTAGAAATGAAGTGGGAGTTCCATACTCGCCGGCACCCTCCTTCTTCAGGGAGAGTAGAATGAATCAATCAGATGCTGACAAAGCACTTGTCAAAATGGATTTTAGAGACCAAATGACCACGGACAAAGCGTTTACCTTTAGCCCTTCTCAAAATACAAACCGCTCCCAGAAAAGACTTGGGAGTATCACTGTACGAAGTGCTGTTTGGGGTGCTGTACTTGGGAGGGAGAGGTGAGATGCCCTCTCTTGAAACCAAGGATAAGTTTCTGAAGAACTATATACTCGGGTTGTCTGCTTCTCTGTTATCCCTCAAGGAACATGGACTGCTGTCTCGAGCTCCACCTCTGGAATTTCTAGTGCCCTCATTCCGTGCTGGCGGCTGGGTCCTAACACGCACGTGTAAGGAATCAAAGCTTCAGCCCGAGTGGGATGGACCATTTCAGGGGCTGCTGCTGTGGATGTCGTCTGCCTTGACTTCAGCAATGCTTTTGATACAGTCTCCCACGACATCCTGCTAATGAAGCTGAGAAAGTGTGGGATAGATGAGTGGATAATGAGGTGGGCTGAGAACTGGCTTACTGGCTGAGCTCAGGGGGCGGTGATCGGCGGTGCGGAGTGCGGGTGGAGAGCTGTGAGTGGCGGTGCTCCTTGGGGGTTGGTTCTGGGTCTGGTTGTGAAAGGTAGGTTGTGTTTTTGCAGTAGAAGCTTTTAGTGTTTTCGGTACGTAGTATTGACCTTCACTGAACTTATAACCCTCTTGTGAAATAGCTGTTTTCCTTCCACTAAGAAAGCTGTTGAACAGAGTAGAAAGTTAAAGACTGGGGGCGTTCTGACTGGGGTAGAAGTGAGCCAGGTGCAAAACAAGGCAAAGATGCGGGCTGGAGAAAGAGAGCCCAGCACAGGACAGAACGCATGTGCTCACTCTTGGAAATATGGCCCTCGTATCTCCATGGAGAAGTACAAAACATACGAAAGAACAACGGGTTGGTAATGGACCTTATATGGAAATGTATCATAGCAACAGCATCGGGGAGAGTGTAAGCCTGAGACGCTCAACCAATGAATGCCAGGAGCGCGTTACCTGCGTTGGGTTTGGAGTATAGAACGGAATGAATTTCGCTGACTGTTGCACAATCCCTCCCTCGCTAATAGGGGACATGAGCCTGTTATTGCAATGACGAATAAACTTTGCTGCTATCACTGAGATCCTGGCCTAACCTGAATTTTTTGGCTTTGAGTGTTTCTCACAGACGTGGTGTCAAAACCAAATGTGGTTAATCGTTTCAAGCCATGGCTTGGCTGCACGCATCTGCCCGCTTCGTACGAGGTTTTTCATTACCTCGGACGCTGGCTGCAAAAAATAGAGTAATAAAAATCTTGACAACATCAATTTGCTGGTTATTTGTTTATTGACAAGTACCCCTACGCGCTGAGCGCAGGTTTGGTGGGTTTGTCGAAGATTTCCTTCGTTGTCTTTGTCGTCTTCCCTTCCCTCCTCTCCCTTCTGTGTTTTTCCTCTGCCAGCAAAAGAGAGAACGGGCTGGCGATGGCTTGGTGCAGACCCACAGCAGTCCTAGCGGCGAAGTGATTTCCGCGGTCTCTGGTGCCACCGCGTGGCCGATCGGCAAAAGTGCGTCGCAGTTGTTTCCGCGATCTCTCGCGCCCCCTCGAGGCCAATCGGGGGAACTGCATCGAGGTTGTTTCAGCTGTCTCTGGTGCCCCCACGCGGTCAATCGGCAGAATTGCGGCAGCGTCGCTACGTCGCCGCAGGCAGCAGGGCGCGTGCGCGCAGGCACGCGGAAGTGGTGCTCGGTCCCCCGCGAAGTAGTGCGCATGCGCCACAAGCTTTCCAATCGCACACATTTCTTCGAAGCCCTGAGATGCAGGTGAGCAGTCAATACTTGGACCGCCGGCTCCGCGACACTTTTCTCTCTTCCGATCCAGAATGCTCCTCGTCTGTTTCCTCGGGCGGTTTTATGCCCCGGTCTGCTTCGAGAACGTACTGAACGCGCTGCAAACGACGGCGCGTGCGTTTTGCGGCCGTGAGGAAAGCGTGAGTATTGCGGCGTCGAGGCTGGCGCGCGCGCAGAGCACGTGGCACACGCGCATTGCGGGGCACAGCCAGGCGCATGCGCCGTGGCGGGCAGAGTCCGGCGCTTGCCCCGTTCGGAACAGAATCCAGTGCGTGCGTAGCGCTTTTTTTTTTCTTCTTCTTCTTTTTTTTTTTTAAACCACTGGCGCATGCGTCGTGCTTTCTCATGAATCGCGCGTCCGTACTCCGTGCTGTTGTCTCGAGAACCGCGCCTGCGTAGTGCGGTGCGGAGACTGCCGCGTGCGCGGTGCCTAGCTTGGCCCGTGTGCGTTGCTCTCGCGAGACTTGCTTTTCCGGGAACGCTGCGGTGCAGGGCTGGGGCTGGAGCCCCAAACGTCTGCTCCTCCGCCGCGGCGGCAAGCACGTTGGGTGCCACGAGGCGCTGAGGGGCAGCCGTGAGCCGACCCGGTCCGTTCCCGGGTGGGCTCGGGCATAAATCGGCGGAAATAGACGAGGGGCATCCTGGATTAGAAGGGGAAATTATCGCTGAGCCGGCGCTCCGAGAATCGGCTGCTTGCCCGTCCCCGCAGTGGTCTGTCGAAACAATTGCTATCTTTCAGTTGACGCGCGCGTGTTCGCTATTATCTGGAGGACTGATCACCATAGAGAGCGGCGGATTAGCGGCGCAGAGCGGCTAAAACGCCACTTCCGCGTTTCTACGCGCATGCGTTGTACAGCTTGCCGGCCTGAGCAGCGGGCAGCGGCAGTTCCGCGCATTGGCCACGAGGTGGCAGCAGAGACCGCGGGAAGAACTCCGGCGGCATTGCCGGGGACCCGCGGCGCAGGCCGTGGCGATCCGTTCCGCGTTGTGATGACGGGGGAAGAGCGCGAAGTTAGAAGCGGGGGGAAAAGACGAAGAAAACAAAGGGAAACTACTCCAGACCCCGGAAAGCTGTGCTAAGTGCTTATGAATATCTGTTTAAAAAGAAAACAGACTCGTTTTTGCCAGCATCCATTGCACTGTTTCTAAATATTCACATACCGAAATGTAACTGCCCGGCAAATTTAACGATAACGAAATAAAGCACTTTGGCAGAAAGCACAGGGCTATATTAACGTTTGCTCAGCCTCTGTCTTGTTCACATTTTAATGTGTTTTTTTCCAAGGTCTTTCTTCAACTCCAGGTTTCATTTTTGGCTTTTTATTCTTTTTAATGCCATAAAACGGGTAGTTTTAGGCCCTAGCAGGTCTACGCAGGCAGAGACAAAGTTGCAGTTCTGAGATTCTTGGGGACCGTTACATCATTTCCACAAAGATTAACAAAACCTGCAGTTCTCCACTTAAGTATACAGATGGAAAACATGAATTCAGCTGCATGGAAAGAATCGATGTGTCACAGCTGCCATCGGCAGGATGGCCAGAGAGTTGTGCAGGTCCACTGCTTGCTCAGCTGCACCTTTTTGTCTGCCCTTCTCTGGTCCTCCTGCAGCTGGACAGATAGCCCACAAGGGCACGGGGGACGCAGACCCCCCCGGCCAGCTGCAGCAGTCGCTTCTGCCAGTGCTCCCTTTCCTCCCGACCATTCCCATTTTGCAGGCTGGTGCCCTGTGTGGCAGAGGAGGAGAGAGCTGCGGGCAGAAGGAAAACAGGGTGCTGGGATTCCTCCAGCCCGCTGCCAGATGTCTTCTCTGGCATGTTGGGGGTGGGCAGAGGACTGTGGGAGCAGCTTCGAGGCTCTGGGCAGGAGGGAAGGCAGCAAAGATGCAGCTTCAGGCAGCGGACTCTGAGCTGGAGCGGTGCAGCCAGGCACGGCTGCACAGCTCACAGTCTGGACACACGGAAGAAGTTCGTCCAGCTGAGGGCTGCAGGGCTGTCCTTACCAAGTGCTCCCCCATGCTGCAGTTCTGCATGGGCACCGATTGCTCAAGCTCTTCCCACTGCAGGAGCTCAGAAGCGACAACAGCCCCGACCCCAAACCAGGCAGGTAATGACAACATACACACACAGATACACACCCGCTACAGAATCTGGCACTCTGCAGTCCTCCCAGAGCTTGTTGCTGCTTTTTAGGCTGCTCCACCGCTATTCTGTCCTTTTCCCTTCATTCCCCTATGTCTCGCCCCCTTCCTTCGCCCCGTGCCATCCCCATTCCTTTTTCAGGCTTCCTCCTTTCTTTCCTCACTTCCTTCCCCGTCCCTTCCCCCACAGGCAACGGCCTGTGTTCTGCTGCTGTTTCAGCTGACAATCCTGAAACCACACTTTTCAAAGACATTGGATCAGATCGCGTACTGTCACTGATTTAAAAAAGAAAACAACAAGTGCAGTATTATGTATGGATAACAAACTCCTACCTGCTTGAAAAACAGTAGCAGCTCCTCATCCTGGAGTGTCACCATCACCCCCACGTTGGGCTGGCACTGCTCATCTGCCCCGCACTGCTGCTCAAACTCCTGGCACAGCCTGCCACCTCCTTGTGTCACCTCCACGTGCCACCTCCTCTTGCCTCTGTAGTTCTGACCCCACGCGTCAACCCCATGTCCCTCCGTGTCCCCCCATGTCCCTGTGTCCCCATGTGCCCTCTCATGTCCCCTCAAGTCCTCCCACGCCCCCTGCCCCGCTTTGCTCCATGCCGATGTTGCCGTCTTGAGGACAGGGACGGGGATGCCTGTGGGAGTGGAGTCCGGGGAGACGTTGCTGGCCATGCGCAGTGGGGTGACGGTGTCCTCGGGGCATGGCTGTGACAGTGGGGTGAGGGTAGCACCCCACAAGTGGGGATCATTGCCCCCAAAATGGGGCTTGTGCCCCCTGCATGTGGGCAAGTTGTACGGGGAGTGTGTTCTGGAGATGCTTTGTCTGTTCTCCAGATCTGCAGTGACTTCAGCAATCCCACGTCGTGCCGCAGCAGAAATGGGTCCTGCGGTACGTCAGCGATCTGTGACTCGAGGAGCGCAGGGGCTGCACGAAGTACGCACGCTGCAGCCTCCCTACTTCTTTGGGGTTTGGGATTGATGTTGGAGCCCAATGGCTACACGGTGCCTTACAGGCAGGTGCCAGCTTCACCCACTGAGGACACCAAATCGTAAAATATTTTCACGATGGTCTTTAATCGCTGCGTGAGTAGGTAATGCACATTTCTCACTGGGGAGCCATAAGCTGACCCTGACAGTTTGGCAAACAGCACTCGCTCCACTCACACCGTAATCGCAGCCTTTTCGCTGCACATGCGGCTTCTCAGCATCTTGCTGCATCAGTATGAAAATCTGTGCTCTCCTACCTATGAGAAATTTTATCAGTTGCCTTTGAGGACATCTGACTGGAATCAAAATATGTGGGCCATCCTTGCTCATTCAGTGATAAACTTCCCCTTGCCAGACAGGCAGACCTAATTCACTTTTTTTTTTTTTTTTTATTCATGACGTTATGGGAACTTTGAGATCACAGCCTGAAGCAGTGATGGAGCATCTGGTGAGGGGTGGTGCAGCCCTGCAAGCACAGGTGGAAGCAATGCAGCTGTGGGACCAGGTGGGGCTGAGCCTGGCTCCACCCCTCCCTCACCTCATTTAAGGGCTGGCAGCCCCCAAGGCAGCGTCTTTTGCTGGAGACTGCCTGCTGTGGACTGTTGGGTGAGTGCTCTTTCCTGGAAAGAGGCAACTGATTTTTGTTCCCTGCTGTAGGGCTTTGATCTTTGCCCTCTGATCTGAGGGGATCCAAAGCTGGACTGGAGCAGCTATGTCTGCTATGCTTGTTCTTATTTTTCTTTTCAGTTCTTTGCTTAAGGGAGTGAAGGGGTTATCTCCCTTTCTCCGAACTGGTAATGGAGGGGCTGACATACATTCCTTTCTTTTGCTCTTGTCTCATTCCTGGAATGCTTCAGTCAGTCCCAAGGTAATGCTGGTTGGCTGACTGAGCATTGCAACTCTGGAAATGCCTGGAGCTAATGCGCTTTTCCGTAAAGGGATCCTGTGTTCTCCAGGTTTCCTCTGTAACTCTTCTTAAGTTCAATACCTTCTTGTGAAGTCTCTGTTCCCTCTTTCATGATTCTCATTGCCTAATCTCCAACCTGAGACTCCAAACTCGGTTTGTCTGCTACCACGTGGTCCCAATCCATTTCATGACGCGTACCCTCTGCATCCCCCTCCATGTTCCCTCTGTGACCTCGTGTCCCGCCTGTGTCTGTGTCCTCCCTGTGTCCTCTGCCCACGTCCCCTCTGTGTCTCCTGTGCCACGTACTAATTCCGCCCATGCTGAGTATTGTTTAAGGGCACGTATTTAAACTATGTTCCGTGTCTCTTTGGATCCCGTTCTGTTTTGCAGCACAATGGGGTTTAAGGGTTCTCGGGGCTCCTCTGGCTAGTGGTTTAAGCACTGTGAAATCTGTGCAGCGGATAATGAAATGCCGCGAATCCCTTGTTCGTGCATTGCTTGTATGCAGGTGGGTTTTGCGATGGCTGTAGGACGCTCACTTAAAGATGGAATGGGGGTCACAAGGGGCTCGCCTTGCTCCCTGGGCCCAATAAGCTTCCGTCCCAATAAGCTTCGTGGCTGGTAGTAGGGTGAGGTGCATGTATCGGGCTGGGACCTGAGCTTAAGAAAACCCCCGGCCCCAGTGGCCGTTTTCTTCATCCGCACGTAGTGTAATACAGTCTCCACTACTTGAGCGTAGTGAACACGAGTATTCTGTTCCTGTCTTGTCTGGTTCTCTCCTAGACCTCCCTTACAAATTTGTCAGTACTAACAGATGTCAGGGCACAGTTCTCAGAGCACGCTGTGGCTGTCCACCCCAGGGTCCTAGGGTTCTTTCTGTTTTTATGGCAGACCTGGCTTCGTATTCATAGGAAACAAAGGATTGTCTTCAACTGGACCACTTCATCTGGATCGCCCCAGGTATCTCCATCCCAATTGTCAGGGGATGCTGTTAGTTTCCTAGTCTGTATGATAGCCAATCTCCCCACCCCTCTTCCTTCCATCCCCTGACTGCCATTCAATAGCTAGCTCTGCAGCTATGGGACCCACCAGTGTGATGAAGCAGTACCTCTGGTGTGCTGAATACTGGCGCTGGCACAGAGAGGCTCTATGGCTGATGTGAATCTTCCTGACTGGACTACTTGGTGAGTTTCCCCAGAGCTGTTGAGCACACAGGCTTCCCCACCTACCCTGATTGCTCACCAGGCCATCGATGTTCTTTGTGGACATGGCTTCAGGTATCATACCGGAGACTCCTTAGAGTCGGAAGCGACCATTTATGATGGTCTAGTCCAACTCGCCCACAATGAACAGGGACATTCACAGCTAGATCAGGTTGCCCTGCGTGTCACCTTGGAAGGGACAGGGCATCCACCACATCTCTGGGCAACCTGTTCCACTGTGCAGAGTCACAGAATGTCCCGGGTTGGAAGGGACCTCGAGGATCGTGAATCTCCAACCCCCCTGCTACATGCAGGGCCATCAACCTCCCCATTTCATACTAGACCAGGCTGCCCAGGGCCCCATCCAACCTGGCCTTGAACACCTCCAGGGATGGACGGGGCATCCACAGCCTCTCTGGGCAGCTGTTCCAGCACCTCACCGCTCTCTCTGTAAAGAACTTCCCCTTGGCGTCCAACCTAAATCTTCCCTCCCCCAGCTTAAAATGTTTCCCCTTGTCCCTTGCTGTGAAAGATATTTTCCTGATATCTAACCTAAATTTTCCCTTCTTCTTTCCTTTAGCTCCCCTTTGGGTATCGAAAGGCTGTTACCAGGTCACCTCGGAGCCTTCACTTCTCCGGGCTGAACAGCCCCAGCTCTCTCAGCCTGTCCTCACAGGTGAGGCGTTTGATCCTTCGGTTCTTTTTTTTTTTTTTTTTTCTTGTGGCCATCCTCTGCATGTGCTCCAACGGGTCCATGTCTCTTCTGCGCTGAGGGCTCTTCATATGGACACAGTACTCCAGATGAGGCCTCTTCAGCACAGAGCAGAGGGGCAGGATCACTTCTTTTCACCTGCTGACCGCACATCTTTTGGTGCAGCCCAGGGTGTGGCTGGTTTTCTGGGCTGGGAGGGCACTTTGCTGGCTCATGTACAGCTTGGCATCCACCAGGTCTTTTGGGACAGGCCTAGGCTCAGCCCTTTCATCCTCCAGCATGTATTGGTAGTGGGGGGTTCTCTTGTCCCAGGTGCAAGACACTGCACCTGGATTTGTTGAAGCTGATGAGGTTTGTCTGTGCCCGCTGCTCAAGCCTGTCTAGGTCCCCCTGTCTGGCGTCCCGTCCCTCTGGCGTGTCACTGCTCCCCACAGCTTGGTGTTTCCAGCAAATTTTCTGAGGGTGCGCTCGATCCCGCTGGTGATGCCACTGATGAAGATACTGAAGAGTCTCAGCCCCAGCACGGACCCCTTTGAGATGCCATTCATCACCGATCGCCATCCAGACATGGAGCCATTGGCTCCTGGACTCGATCCTGCAGCCGGTTCTTTGTCCATTGAACAGTCCACTCACCGTATCCTTCCAATTTGGAAAGAAGGATGTTGCGGGGTATTGTGTCAAAGGCCTTACTGAAGTCCAGGTAGATGATATCAGTGGTTCTTCACTTGGCTATTGATGCAGTGACACCATCACAGACAGCCAATGGATTGGTCAAGCAGGATTTACCCTTGGTCCTCTGGATGCTCCAACAGGTCCCTGTCTTTTCTGCACTAAGGACTCTACATCTGGACACGATCCCTAGATATGGGATTATGTAGAATATAGTCTCAGATAAGGGAAACCACTTTACTTCACAAGTCCTACAGGAGCTAATGAGAACTTTAGAAATGAAGTGGGAGTTCCATACTCGCCGGCACCCTCCTTCTTCAGGGAGAGTAGAATGAATCAATCAGATGCTGACAAAGCACTTGTCAAAATGGATTTTAGAGACCAAATGACCACGGACAAAGCGTTTACCTTTAGCCCTTCTCAAAATACAAACCGCTCCCAGAAAAGACTTGGGAGTATCACTGTACGAAGTGCTGTTTGGGGTGCTGTACTTGGGAGGGAGAGGTGAGATGCCCTCTCTTGAAACCAAGGATAAGTTTCTGAAGAACTATATACTCGGGTTGTCTGCTTCTCTGTTATCCCTCAAGGAACATGGACTGCTGTCTCGAGCTCCACCTCTGGAATTTCTAGTGCCCTCATTCCGTGCTGGCGGCTGGGTCCTAACACGCACGTGTAAGGAATCAAAGCTTCAGCCCGAGTGGGATGGACCATTTCAGGGGCTGCTGCTGTGGATGTCGTCTGCCTTGACTTCAGCAATGCTTTTGATACAGTCTCCCACGACATCCTGCTAATGAAGCTGAGAAAGTGTGGGATAGATGAGTGGATAATGAGGTGGGCTGAGAACTGGCTTACTGGCTGAGCTCAGGGGGCGGTGATCGGCGGTGCGGAGTGCGGGTGGAGAGCTGTGAGTGGCGGTGCTCCTTGGGGGTTGGTTCTGGGTCTGGTTGTGAAAGGTAGGTTGTGTTTTTGCAGTAGAAGCTTTTAGTGTTTTCGGTACGTAGTATTGACCTTCACTGAACTTATAACCCTCTTGTGAAATAGCTGTTTTCCTTCCACTAAGAAAGCTGTTGAACAGAGTAGAAAGTTAAAGACTGGGGGCGTTCTGACTGGGGTAGAAGTGAGCCAGGTGCAAAACAAGGCAAAGATGCGGGCTGGAGAAAGAGAGCCCAGCACAGGACAGAACGCATGTGCTCACTCTTGGAAATATGGCCCTCGTATCTCCATGGAGAAGTACAAAACATACGAAAGAACAACGGGTTGGTAATGGACCTTATATGGAAATGTATCATAGCAACAGCATCGGGGAGAGTGTAAGCCTGAGACGCTCAACCAATGAATGCCAGGAGAGCGTTACCTGCGTTGGGTTTGGAGTATAGAACGGAATGAATTTCGCTGACTGTTGCACAATCCCTCCCTCGCTAATAGGGGACATGAGCCTGTTATTGCAATGACGAATAAACTTTGCTGCTATCACTGAGATCCTGGCCTAACCTGAATTTTTTGGCTTTGAGTGTTTCTCACAGACGTGGTGTCAAAACCAAATGTGGTTAATCGTTTCAAGCCATGGCTTGGCTGCACGCATCTGCCCGCTTCGTACGAGGTTTTTCATTACCTCGGACGCTGGCTGCAAAAAATAGAGTAATAAAAATCTTGACAACATCAATTTGCTGGTTATTTGTTTATTGACAAGTACCCCTACGCGCTGAGCGCAGGTTTGGTGGGTTTGTCGAAGATTTCCTTCGTTGTCTTTGTCGTCTTCCCTTCCCTCCTCTCCCTTCTGTGTTTTTCCTCTGCCAGCAAAAGAGAGAACGGGCTGGCGATGGCTTGGTGCAGACCCACAGCAGTCCTAGCGGCGAAGTGATTTCCGCGGTCTCTGGTGCCACCGCGTGGCCGATCGGCAAAAGTGCGTCGCAGTTGTGTCCGCGATCTCTCGCGCCCCCTCGAGGCCAATTGGGGGAACTGCATCGAGGTTGTTTCAGCTGTCTCTGGTGCCCCCACGCGGTCAATCGGCAGAATTGCGGCAGCGTCGCTACGTCGCCGCAGGCAGCAGGGCGCGTGCGCGCAGGCACGCGGAAGTGGTGCTCGGTCCCCCGCGAAGTAGTGCGCATGCGCCACAAGCTTTCCAATCGCACACATTTCTTCGAAGCCCTGAGATGCAGGTGAGCAGTCAATGCTTGGACCGCCGGCTCCGCGACACTTTTCTCTCTTCCGATCCAGAATGCTCCTCGTCTGTTTCCTCGGGCGGTTTTATGCCCCGGTCTGCTTCGAGAACGTACTGAACGCGCTGCAAACGACGGCGCGTGCGTTTTGCGGCCGTGAGGAAAGCGTGAGTATTGCGGCGTCGAGGCTGGCGCGCGCGCAGAGCACGTGGCACACGCGCATTGCGGGGCACAGCCAGGCGCATGCGCCTTGGCGGGCAGAGTGCGGCGCTTGCCCCGTTCGGAACAGAATCCAGTGCGTGCGTAGCGCTTTTTTTTTTTTCTTCTTCTTTTTTTTTTTTAAACCACTGGCGCATGCGTCGTGCTTTCTCATGAATCGCGCGTCCGTACTCCGTGCTGTTGTCTCGAGAACCGCGCCTGCGTAGTGCGGTGCGGAGACTGCCGCGTGCGCGGTGCCTAGCTTGGCCCGTGTGCGTTGCTCTCGCGAGACTTGCTTTTCCGGGAACGCTGCGGTGCAGGGCTGGGGCTGGAGCCCCAAACGTCTGCTCCTCCGCCGCGGCGGCAAGCACGTTGGGTGCCACGAGGCGCTGAGGGGCAGCCGTGAGCCGACCCGGTCCGTTCCCGGGTGGGCTCGGGCATAAATCGGCGGAAATAGACGAGGGGCATCCTGGATTAGAAGGGGAAATTATCGCTGAGCCGGCGCTCCGAGAATCGGCTGCTTGCCCGTCCCCGCAGTGGTCTGTCGAAACAATTGCTATCTTTCAGTTGACGCGCGCGTGTTCGCTATTATCTGGAGGACTGATCACCATAGAGAGCGGCGGATTAGCGGCGCAGAGCGGCTAAAACGCCACTTCCGCGTTTCTACGCGCATGCGTTGTACAGCTTGCCGGCCTGAGCAGCGGGCAGCGGCAGTTCCGCGCATTGGCCACGAGGTGGCAGCAGAGACCGCGGGAAGAACTCCGGCGGCATTGCCGGGGACCCGCGGCGCAGGCCGTGGCGATCCGTTCCGCGTTGTGATGACGGGGGAAGAGCGCGAAGTTAGAAGCGGGGGGAAAAGACGAAGAAAACAAAGGGAAACTACTCCAGACCCCGGAAAGCTGTGCTAAGTGCTTATGAATATCTGTTTAAAAAGAAAACAGACTCGTTTTTGCCAGCATCCATTGCACTGTTTCTAAATATTCACATACCGAAATGTAACTGCCCGGCAAATTTAACGATAACGAAATAAAGCACTTTGGCAGAAAGCACAGGGCTATATTAACGTTTGCTCAGCCTCTGTCTTGTTCACATTTTAATGTGTTTTTTTCCAAGGTCTTTCTTCAACTCCAGGTTTCATTTTTGGCTTTTTATTCTTTTTAATGCCATAAAACGGGTAGTTTTAGGCCCTAGCAGGTCTACGCAGGCAGAGACAAAGTTGCAGTTCTGAGATTCTTGGGGACCGTTACATCATTTCCACAAAGATTAACAAAACCTGCAGTTCTCCACTTAAGTATACAGATGGAAAACATGAATTCAGCTGCATGGAAAGAATCGATGTGTCACAGCTGCCATCGGCAGGATGGCCAGAGAGTTGTGCAGGTCCACTGCTTGCTCAGCTGCACCTTTTTGTCTGCCCTTCTCTGGTCCTCCTGCAGCTGGACAGATAGCCCACAAGGGCACGGGGGACGCAGACCCCCCCGGCCAGCTGCAGCAGTCGCTTCTGCCAGTGCTCCCTTTCCTCCCGACCATTCCCATTTTGCAGGCTGGTGCCCTGTGTGGCAGAGGAGGAGAGAGCTGCGGGCAGAAGGAAAACAGGGTGCTGGGATTCCTCCAGCCCGCTGCCAGATGTCTTCTCTGGCATGTTGGGGGTGGGCAGAGGACTGTGGGAGCAGCTTCGAGGCTCTGGGCAGGAGGGAAGGCAGCAAAGATGCAGCTTCAGGCAGCGGACTCTGAGCTGGAGCGGTGCAGCCAGGCACGGCTGCACAGCTCACAGTCTGGACACACGGAAGAAGTTCGTCCAGCTGAGGGCTGCAGGGCTGTCCTTACCAAGCGCTCCCCCATGCTGCAGTTCTGCATGGGCACCGATTGCTCAAGCTCTTCCCACTGCAGGAGCTCAGAAGCGACAACAGCCCCGACCCCAAACCAGGCAGGTAATGACAACATACACACACAGATACACACCCGCTACAGAATCTGGCACTCTGCAGTCCTCCCAGAGCTTGTTGCTGCTTTTTAGGCTGCTCCACCGCTATTCTGTCCTTTTCCCTTCATTCCCCTATGTCTCGCCCCCTTCCTTCGCCCCGTGCCATCCCCATTCCTTTTTCAGGCTTCCTCCTTTCTTTCCTCACTTCCTTCCCCGTCCCTTCCCCCACAGGCAACGGCCTGTGTTCTGCTGCTGTTTCAGCTGACAATCCTGAAACCACACTTTTCAAAGACATTGGATCAGATCGCGTACTGTCACTGATTTAAAAAAGAAAACAACAAGTGCAGTATTATGTATGGATAACAAACTCCTACCTGCTTGAAAAACAGTAGCAGCTCCTCATCCTGGAGTGTCACCATCACCCCCACGTTGGGCTGGCACTGCTCATCTGCCCCGCACTGCTGCTCAAACTCCTGGCACAGCCTGCCACCTCCTTGTGTCACCTCCACGTGCCACCTCCTCTTGCCTCTGTAGTTCTGACCCCACGCGTCAACCCCATGTCCCTCCGTGTCCCCCCATGTCCCTGTGTCCCCATGTGCCCTCTCATGTCCCCTCAAGTCCTCCCACGCCCCCTGCCCCGCTTTGCTCCATGCCGATGTTGCCGTCTTGAGGACAGGGACGGGGATGCCTGTGGGAGTGGAGTCCGGGGAGACGTTGCTGGCCATGCGCAGTGGGGTGACGGTGTCCTCGGGGCATGGCTGTGACAGTGGGGTGAGGGTAGCACCCCACAAGTGGGGATCATTGCCCCCAAAATGGGGCTTGTGCCCCCTGCATGTGGGCAAGTTGTACGGGGAGTGCGTTCTGGAGATGCTTTGTCTGTTCTCCAGATCTGCAGTGACTTCAGCAATCCCATGTCGTGCCGCAGCAGAAATGGGTCCTGCGGTACGTCAGCGATCTGTGACTCGAGGAGCGCAGGGGCTGCACGAAGTACGCACGCTGCAGCCTCCCTACTTCTTTGGGGTTTGGGATTGATGTTGGAGCCCAATGGCTACACGGTGCCTTACAGGCAGGTGCCAGCTTCACCCACTGAGGACACCAAATCGTAAAATATTTTCACGATGGTCTTTAATCGCTGCGTGAGTAGGTAATGCACATTTCTCACTGGGGAGCCATAAGCTGACCCTGACAGTTTGGCAAACAGCACTCGCTCCACTCACACCGTAATCGCAGCCTTTTCGCTGCACATGCGGCTTCTCAGCATCTTGCTGCATCAGTATGAAAATCTGTGCTCTCCTACCTATGAGAAATTTTATCAGTTGCCTTTGAGGACATCTGACTGGAATCAAAATATGTGGGCCATCCTTGCTCATTCAGTGATAAACTTCCCCTTGCCAGACAGGCAGACCCAATTCACTTTTTTTTTTTTTATTTTTTTTATTTTTTTTATTCATGACGTTATGTGAACTTTGAGATCACAGCCTGAAGCAGTGATGGAGCATCTGGTGAGGGGTGGTGCAGCCCTGCAAGCACAGGTGGAAGCAATGCAGCTGTGGGACCAGGTGGGGCTGAGCCTGGCTCCACCCCTCCCTCACCTCATTTAAGGGCTGGCAGCCCCCAAGGCAGCGTCTTTTGCTGGAGACTGCCTGCTGTGGACTGTTGGGTGAGTGCTCTTTCCTGGAAAGAGGCAACTGATTTTTGTTCCCTGCTGTAGGGCTTTGATCTTTGCCCTCTGATCTGAGGGGATCCAAAGCTGGACTGGAGCAGCTATGTCTGCTATGCTTGTTCTTATTTTTCTTTTCAGTTCTTTGCTTAAGGGAGTGAAGGGGTTATCTCCCTTTCTCCGAACTGGTAATGGAGGGGCTGACATACATTCCTTTCTTTTGCTCTTGTCTCATTCCTGGAATGCTTCAGTCAGTCCCAAGGTAATGCTGGTTGGCTGACTGAGCATTGCAACTCTGGAAATGCCTGGAGCTAATGCGCTTTTCCGTAAAGGGATCCTGTGTTCTCCAGGTTTCCTCTGTAACTCTTCTTAAGTTCAATACCTTCTTGTGAAGTCTCTGTTCCCTCTTTCATGATTCTCATTGCCTAATCTCCAACCTGAGACTCCAAACTCGGTTTGTCTGCTACCACGTGGTCCCAATCCATTTCATGACGCGTACCCTCTGCATCCCCCTCCATGTTCCCTCTGTGACCTCGTGTCCCGCCTGTGTCTGTGTCCTCCCTGTGTCCTCTGCCCACGTCCCCTCTGTGTCTCCTGTGCCACGTACTAATTCCGCCCATGCTGAGTATTGTTTAAGGGCACGTATTTAAACTATGTTCCGTGTCTCTTTGGATCCCGTTCTGTTTTGCAGCACAATGGGGTTTAAGGGTTCTCGGGGCTCCTCTGGCTAGTGGTTTAAGCACTGTGAAATCTGTGCAGCGGATAATGAAATGCCGCGAATCCCTTGTTCGTGCATTGCTTGTATGCAGGTGGGTTTTGCGATGGCTGTAGGACGCTCACTTAAAGATGGAATGGGGGTCACAAGGGGCTCGCCTTGCTCCCTGGGCCCAATAAGCTTCCGTCCCAATAAGCTTCGTGGCTGGTAGTAGGGTGAGGTGCATGTATCGGGCTGGGACCTGAGCTTAAGAAAACCCCCGGCCCCAGTGGCCGTTTTCTTCATCCGCACGTAGTGTAATACAGTCTCCACTACTTGAGCGTAGTGAACACGAGTATTCTGTTCCTGTCTTGTCTGGTTCTCTCCTAGACCTCCCTTACAAATTTGTCAGTACTAACAGATGTCAGGGCACAGTTCTCAGAGCACGCTGTGGCTGTCCACCCCAGGGTCCTAGGGTTCTTTCTGTTTTTATGGCAGACCTGGCTTCGTATTCATAGGAAACAAAGGATTGTCTTCAACTGGACCACTTCATCTGGATCGCCCCAGGTATCTCCATCCCAATTGTCAGGGGATGCTGTTAGTTTCCTAGTCTGTATGATAGCCAATCTCCCCACCCCTCTTCCTTCCATCCCCTGACTGCCATTCAATAGCTAGCTCTGCAGCTATGGGACCCACCAGTGTGATGAAGCAGTACCTCTGGTGTGCTGAATACTGGCGCTGGCACAGAGAGGCTCTATGGCTGATGTGAATCTTCCTGACTGGACTACTTGGTGAGTTTCCCCAGAGCTGTTGAGCACACAGGCTTCCCCACCTACCCTGATTGCTCACCAGGCCATCGATGTTCTTTGTGGACATGGCTTCAGGTATCATACCGGAGACTCCTTAGAGTCGGAAGCGACCATTTATGATGGTCTAGTCCAACTCGCCCACAATGAACAGGGACATTCACAGCTAGATCAGGTTGCCCTGCGTGTCAACTTGGAAGGGACAGGGCATCCACCACATCTCTGGGCAACCTGTTCCACTGTGCAGAGTCACAGAATGTCTCGGGTTGGAAGGGACCTCGAGGATCGTGAATCTCCAACCCCCCTGCTACATGCAGGGCCATCAACCTCCCCATTTCATACTAGACCAGGCTGCCCAGGGCCCCATCCAACCTGGCCTTGAACACCTCCAGGGATGGACGGGGCATCCACAGCCTCTCTGGGCAGCTGTTCCAGCACCTCACCGCTCTCTCTGTAAAGAACTTCCCCTTGGCGTCCAACCTAAATCTTCCCTCCCCCAGCTTAAAATGTTTCCCCTTGTCCCTTGCTGTGAAAGATATTTTCCTGATATCTAACCTAAATTTTCCCTTCTTCTTTCCTTTAGCTCCCCTTTGGGTATCGAAAGGCTGTTACCAGGTCACCTCGGAGCCTTCACTTCTCCGGGCTGAACAGCCCCAGCTCTCTCAGCCTGTCCTCACAGGTGAGGCGTTTGATCCTTCGGTTCTTTTTTTTTTTTTTTTTCTTGTGGCCATCCTCTGCATGTGCTCCAACGGGTCCATGTCTCTTCTGCGCTGAGGGCTCTTCATATGGACACAGTACTCCAGATGAGGCCTCTTCAGCACAGAGCAGAGGGGCAGGATCACTTCTTTTCACCTGCTGACCGCACATCTTTTGGTGCAGCCCAGGGTGTGGCTGGTTTTCTGGGCTGGGAGGGCACTTTGCTGGCTCATGTACAGCTTGGCATCCACCAGGTCTTTTGGGACAGGCCTAGGCTCAGCCCTTTCATCCTCCAGCATGTATTGGTAGTGGGGGGTTCTCTTGTCCCAGGTGCAAGACACTGCACCTGGATTTGTTGAAGCTGATGAGGTTTGTCTGTGCCCGCTGCTCAAGCCTGTCTAGGTCCCCCTGTCTGGCGTCCCGTCCCTCTGGCGTGTCACTGCTCCCCACAGCTTGGTGTTTCCAGCAAATTTTCTGAGGGTGCGCTCGATCCCGCTGGTGATGCCACTGATGAAGATACTGAAGAGTCTCAGCCCCAGCACGGACCCCTTTGAGATGCCATTCATCACCGATCGCCATCCAGACACGGAGCCATTGGCTCCTGGACTCGATCCTGCAGCCGGTTCTTTGTCCATTGAACAGTCCACTCACCGTATCCTTCCAATTTGGAAAGAAGGATGTTGCGGGGTATTGTGTCAAAGGCCTTACTGAAGTCCAGGTAGATGATATCAGTGGTTCTTCACTTGGCTATTGATGCAGTGACACCATCACAGACAGCCAATGGATTGGTCAAGCAGGATTTACCCTTGGTCCTCTGGATGCTCCAACAGGTCCCTGTCTTTTCTGCACTAAGGACTCTACATCTGGACACGATCCCTAGATATGGGATTATGTAGAATATAGTCTCAGATAAGGGAAACCACTTTACTTCACAAGTCCTACAGGAGCTAATGAGAACTTTAGAAATGAAGTGGGAGTTCCATACTCGCCGGCACCCTCCTTCTTCAGGGAGAGTAGAATGAATCAATCAGATGCTGACAAAGCGCTTGTCAAAATGGATTTTAGAGACCAAATGACCATGGCCAAAGCGTTTACCTGTAGCCTTTCTCAGAATACGAACCGCTCCCAGAAAAGACTTGGGAGTATCACTGTACGAAGTGCTGTTTGGGTTGATGTACTTGGGAGGGAGAGGTGAGATGCCCTCTCTTGAAGCCAAGGATAAGTTTCTTAAGAACTCTTGGAAATCTGGCCCTCATATCTCCATGGAGAAGTACAAAACTTACCGAAAAACAACAGGTTGGTAATGGACCTCATTGGAAATGTATCATAGCAACAGCATCGGGGAGATTGCAAGCCTGAGATTCTCAACCAGTGAGCGAGTGCCAGGAGAGCATTACCTGCGTTCGGTTTAGAGTATAGAACGGAATGAATTTCGCTGACTGGTGCACAGTTTCTCCCTTGCTAATGGGGGATGTGAGCCCAGTATTGCAATAACAAATAAACTTTGCTGCTATCACTAAGTTTCTTGCCTAACCTGAAATTTTTGAGTATTTCTCACATGGTCTTGTTCAATATGTTTGTCACCTCCCTTGATGAGGGGGTTAGTGTCCACCCTTTGTAAGTACACTGATGAGACGAAGCGGGTGAAGTGGTTGGCACACCAAAAGGCTGTGCTGCTAGACCTGGACAGGCTGGAGAGCTGGGTAGTATCAAACCAGGTGAGCTGTAACGAAAGCAAGTGGTGAGTCTTGCACCTGGGAAGTAATATCCACAAGTATCAGTACAGGCTGGGATGTGACATGCTGGAGAGGAGCTCTGCAGAGAAGAATCTGGGTGTCCTGGTGGATGACAGGTTGGCCATGAGTCAGCAGTGTGCCTTGGCAGCCAAGAAGGCCAATGGAATCCTGGGGTGCATTAAAAAGAGCAAGGGAGCTGATCATCCCCTTTTGCTCCTCTCTGGTCAGGCCTCACCTGGAGTACTGCATCCAGTTGTGGGTTCCCTGATACAAAAATGACAGGGTTCTCCTGGAGAGAGTCGAGCAGTAGTCCATGAAGGTGATAAAGGGCCGGGAGCACCTCCTCAGTGTGGAAAGGCTGGGTGACCTGGGTCTGTTCAGCCTTGAGAAAAGAAGACTAAAAGGGGATCTGATTAATACTTATTATATTAAGTGTGGGAGTCAAAAGGACGTGGCCAACCACTTTTTAGAGGTCTCTGGGGACAGAAGTAGGGGATATGGCCATGAAGTGGAACACAAGAAGTTCCGCACCAACACCAAAGGAACTTCTTCATAGTAAGGATGATGGAGCACTGGAGCAGGCTGCGCAGGGAGGCTGTAGATACCGGGGTATGTCTGGCAGGACTGAGGCTTGGGGACCAGGCCAGGTCAAATCCAGTGCACTTTGCTCTCATTCTTAGTGCTTGCTTTTGCTCAGGAGGGTGGGTGGTGAGCCTTACGAACCAGTGCCTGCAGATGGGGTTTGTGGAGAAAGAGGTCCTGCAGGCCTTGTGTGACACCCATGGAGCTATAGTGAGGCTGCATCAGTGTAAAACACCAGAAATCCCCAGAGGTGTGAAGGTGAGCTGTGGGCACCAGTAACACAGGAGGGAATGTGCATGCTTGGGTTTGGATGCTTCTGTGTGTTTTAAGTGACTGTGATACCACTGCTCAGTCAGTTTGAGTGTGTGGAACAAGTGTGACATCCTCTTTGACTGAGTCCTGTGAAAGGAGTCCTATGAATTTGAGGTCTGACTTCAAGCCTGTGGGCATCATCCAGGAGTTGGGGAAGAGTACGAGGCAAGGAAAGTTGGGTAAGAGGATGAGGCTTCGGACCAGGAACCTCTTCCATCGGTATTAACTCTTGCCGTTCTCTTTTTGGATTAGGAATCCATGTGGTTTTTTTAATGAAGAACAGACTCGTTGTGCAGCTTGTGAGTGAATTCATTCACGCCTGCTAGCTGGTTTTCTTTCCTACATGAAGCTGCAATTGAAATGGACACTTTGTGATCTGATCCCCTCTGGCATGCTCAGATCTGCCAAGTTGGCAAGGCCTGGCTCATGGTTTGTGAGTTGTGCCCAAGGTCAGAGAGTTGACTCTTGTGAGCTTTGAGTCATGTCTTCCAGTTGCACGTTGTGTTCTTTCTGTTGTGTTGACCTCTTGAGCTCCAGCCCTAACTGAGGATGCAAGCGCTACCGCAGAAGGAACGGTTTAGATTGGAAGTGCAATGCAAAGAACTGGAGCCAGCAGGAGCAGGGAAGCGATCATCCTCCTGTGCTCAGCACTGGTGAGTCCTCACCTTGAGTACTGTGTTCAGTTCTGGGTGCCTCACTACAGGAAGGACAGTGAAAGCCTTAAATGTGTCCAGAGAAGAGCAGTGAAGCTGCAGGGCATCTAGAGCACAAGTCTTATGGGGAGCGGCTGAGGGAACTGTGATTATTTAGTCTGGAGAAGAGGAGGCGCAGGGAAGACCTCCTCACTCTCTACAACTAGCTGAAGAGAGGTTATGTTGAGGTGGGCGTTGTCCTCCTCTCCTGTGTAAGTGGTAATAGGACTGGAGGGAGTGGCCTGAAGTTGCATGAGGGGAGATTGAGGTTGGATGTTAAGAAAAACTTCTCCACAGGACTGGTCAGACGCTGGAACGGGCTGCCCAGACAGGTGATAGAGTTACCATCCCTGCAGGTGTTCAAGAAACATTAGATGTTGTCGTGAGGGACGTGGCGTAGTGGGAAATGTTGGTGGAAGGTGGATGGTTGGACCGGATGATCTTGGAGATCTTTTCCAAGCTTGCTAATTCTATGTTTCTATGAAAGACATGTGCTGGTGAGTGCTTTGCTGGGTGAGCATCACCCTGCTGGAAAGCGGACAGCTGTTGTCTTTATCAGACAGCCACATCCACGGGGATTGGAGGCTTTTTAACCTTAACCTCGTCTTTCATGTCTCATGGGCAGTAAGTCATGTTGTTTTAAAGCAAGATCTTAGAGGCAACCTTGATTTCTTCAGCTGCCAGAGCTCTCCACCATGCTTCTCTGTGTGATGTGAGACCATGCAGAAGTCTGGGTAGGTGAAGTCAGTTGCTCTTCCTTTTCCCCCCAGGGCTGGAAGTAGCGGGGAAACGGGACTGTGGGACATCCCAGCAGTGGGTTCCTACCTCAGCAGAACCAAATGGCTGTTCTGGTCCACGTGGTCATTTTGAGTGAATCTGACACAAATTAGAGACATGAGGGGCCTGTGAGCAAAAAAGCATGTGCTGCATTTTGTGGTGCAAGATGTCCTCTGAGCTGCTGCTAAGAATGCCCAGCATGCTTTCTTTTTGATGGGAAGAGGTTTAGCAAGGATTTTTTAGATGAAAATAGATGAAAATCACGTATTTCCTTTTGACTGACCTTTCTTTCATACTGCTTCTTGAAAAGTTACCTTTGGATTCTAAACTAATATTTATTACTGAAGAGAATACATATGCACCCTGCACTTTTATCTGCACAAAGAATCCTCTGAACATCTGTTTACGTGTTTCTTTTTGGCACTGAGATGAAGCTGTGTGGAACATAGGCTTGGATGAATTTTCAGTCAGTAGCAGGGACGTGTAATGCTCATCTTAGATGTCGTGCTGACAGAAAGAGCAGAGAGGTAAATTTTAAGGGGTTGCATGCTATTTTTTTCTTTTTTTTTTTTCAGTCATGACCATGGAAGCGTTACCCAGACGAAATGAGCATTTGTCACCTGGACTTTCTACACATGACAGAGGAAGTGGAAGTCAGCAGCTGAAGTGTCTGGGAAGACCCCTGCATGGGAATGGTGAGAGTTACCCTGGCACCGTCCTTTGGAAATCTCAGGGCTCTGTAAGCTCTGAAGCTGTGTCGTAACTCCTCCCGTGGTGCTGGCTCAGCTCTCCCTTTCTTTTGTGTAGGAGAGCTGGAGTTCAACTCCTTCCTGTTTCCTGCCTATGTGCTCTCTGCTTTGCCCGTGGCCCAATGGGCTTTTATTCCTCGCACCGAGATTGGCACGTGTGGATAAGGGCCTCTGTTTACGTTTATCTTTTGCTTGTGGTGACAGCTCATAGCTGAGCTTGTGGTTAACGAGACACACAATAGTTGGAGATACAGTACTCTGCGTCACTAAAACACGAGCTTTGTGGCAGCCACGAGCCCAAGGAACAGCGAGTTTCTGTGTTTTATTTCTGTGCTTGCTCCCATTGCCCCGCGGCCCTGTTGTGGTTGAAGCCGGTGGGTGGCTCAGCACCACACACTCCCCTGTTCCCCGTGGGATGGGGGAGAGTGTTGGGTGGAAAAAGAGAAGTAAAACTCATGTTTTTGAGATAAAAGTAGTTCTGAATATATATATGAATGTATTGCAAGTGATGTACAAGCAATGGCTCACCACCCGCCAACCACTGTCCAGTTAGCCGCCAAGCAATAAAAGAGAGTGAGATGTACTCTCATCCCCTTCAAAACTCCTTCCACTTGATGGCATATAGTATGGAATATCCCTTTGGCCAGTTTACGTTAGCTGTCTTAATTCGGTTCCCTCCCAGCTCCTTGTTGAGAGCTTTGCTGAGAATGGCCTTGGCTCTGTGCAAGTTTGCTTGTCAGAAACTATAAAGATCAGGGTGTTCTCAGTGTGATTTTTCTCCTAGAACCCAAACATAGCATCATACCAGATACTCTGAAGAAAAATCCCTCCCACCTGAGACTAAGGCAGCCCCCCAGTGTGTGTGCCGTAAGCCAGATAGGGATGCAGGTGTTGCATTTCCCTGGCAGCGTTGGCCAGGGATGCTGGGGAGGTTTTGGTGCCCAGCTTGGACGTCGCAGCACTGCTGTGCCTGTCAAAGCGGCATGCTGCGTGCTCTCCGAGCAACGAAGCAGCATTTCATCAACAGTGTGCCATGGTATTTCCTGGAACCATGTGCGTTTGTGTCTCTGAGGCTGGGTTTACTCTACGAGCTCTTATTGCAGTAGCTGTTTTGAATTCGATTGCAGGCGTGTGAGCAGAAGTGCTTTTCCCTCCTTGTGTTCTGTCTCACAGTATTTGCCCATGGTTGGTAGAAGAAGGAGCTGATGGAGTCAGCAGTAGATTCTGTTGGCTTACCCTCTGGTAAGCCTTCATCCCTGGAGCTCACTGCTGCACAGAAGAGTACACGCGTGTTTATCCCAGGGCTGCAGTAAACGGGAGCCTGGTTGGCATAGCACTGAGCAGCACCTAATGGGCTCTGCAGAGGATGGCTTTGCAGAAGGAGCAGGAGTGCCTGCGTCCACCTGTATCCTTGGATACGTTCTGGCAGCGATGCACCAGCTGTGGCCACAGTGACTGAATGCAGGGCTTGGCTTGGGGCTGCCGTGTGGCACTTACTGCCCCGCCATATGCCTGGCAAAGCACAGCCACCCCTCGCCCACGACAAGCGTTTGTCTTAGTGTCGTGTTTCATGCTGTCTCCTGAACCTCAGGCACTGGAGGCAGCTTCCTCACAAGAAGGGGAGAACAAAATGAGGTCATCCTGGAAGCAAAAAGGCAAAAATCCACTTGGGAAAGAAATGTATATAGCAGTCTCGTAGCAGTTCTGTGTTTCTCCAGTCTCTTCCTTGATTTCCTTACAGTGAAATAGATCGGTGCTGTAACACACTTTTGAATGAAACAAAGGACTCTAGTGTGATGTTATGTAGGCCCTGCACTGCAAGGTATGCTGCTGGGAGGAAGTGTCCATCTGCCCGAGGGTAGGAAGGCCCTGCAGAAGGATGGCCTGAGGTCGGTTGTACGAGGCTCAACAAGAGCAAGCGCCGGGTCCTGCGCTTTGGTCATGATGACCCCGTGCCAGCTTCTCCAGGATTTGGCTGAGGTAGAATTCCAACCGCCCTCTGATTCTAGAATGTTGGAGTGTTGGAATCTTCTGGTCTTGTGACGTGGTCTTGCTTCCCCACCTTGTCTGTCATGGTGGAGCAGCCTGGTGGCCCTTAGTGATGTCATAAGCAGCTAGAATGAGGGGAGGAGCAGTGCCTGCTGCGTCCCTTCATTGGAGCGCTTGAGCTCTGACTGAGTAGCTAGCTTGTTGCACTTGTGCATCAACTGAGTACCTTTGTTTTCACACTGTCTTGTGCAGCATCTTGTAGGTAAGCTGAGACAGTGTGAGATAGACAGGTGGACAGTGAGGTGTTGAAAGCTGCTGGCTGGTGGAGCTGGTAGTGTCATGCTGCTTACTCTTTGACCATCAGACATAATTTTCACTCAGTAGCTACATTCCAAAGCATAGAGGTGGCATTTGTCTCAGGGCTTTTCCCTTGTCTTCTTTGTTAAATTGTGCAAGCTCACTGATCAGCTCTTTCTCTCTCCTCTCCCCGCCCTCTGCCTTCTCCTTTGATGCAGCTTTTGCTCGCGGAAGAACAGAGCAAAGTGACAAGAAACGGCTGCGGCTTCAAGGAACTTGTCTACCTTGTTGTTGTTTCTAGAACACCTGCCTATGCCAGTGGGTAACTGAGGGTAGTTCTGAAGAAGTCTCTCCATACCGTGGTGTGTGAACAGAGAAAATAGAAGTGTGTTTCTTTTCAGTTCCAGCTTGTCGTGCCTGCTGTGATGGGCATCGCGTGCAGCGAGATCAGCTGTGGGCCTGACCTGGCACAAATGGAGGTAGAGTATGAAGCTCTGATTGGTCTTTGTTCTGCTGACTTGAGCCGGCAGAGTGAGCTGCAGATGAGCTCTCCTGCTTTTCAAGAGAGGGAGAATCCTTCCAGCTCTATCGGTGTCACTTTAAAGCTGCCTGAAAAGCTTCATGTCCTTGCTACGAGCATCTAGATGGCCATGGACGTTATAGTACCGACAGAATCAGATCGAGCGTTATAAACATGCAGAAGCATTTTCCCCATCCTGCCTGGATTTTGTCACCCAAAGACCAAGTTCTCATATTCAGCAAGTTAAGGGAAGCAGGCACTTGTAGTGAGCCAAGGATTGGGTCAGTGGACCGGCTCCTGTGTCCAGTCCATGGCTGAGGTCTCCAAGCAATAGGTTACAGGAAGCAAGCAGACTCTTACGCTCCTCTTTGGCAAGACAGTACTGCAAGCGTGGCAAGTTTATAAAACTCCAGGAGTCCTCTCGGTTGGGGTGTTTGTCCTCTTAGTCTGGGTAGAGAGAGACGCATCTTTGCATTGCCTGGCGACACTGCTGCACGTCGGGAAGAGAAACAGCTGTTATTAGACTTGCAGTTTCTTGTTAAGCACTCATGATAAGGATCTTTCTCTGCAGATGTGCTCCTTGCTCTGAAATTGTCCTCGTTTGTCCTCAGCTCCTCACCATGGCCTGTGCTCTCTGTTTCAGACTGAGAACAATGGGAAGCCCCTGCCGATCCACGAGGAGTCACCTGTAAATATTCCAGCTGTTGCTGCTGCCCATGTTCTTAAGAGATACGTTGCCCAGGCACCGGATGAACTCTCCTTTGAGGTAAGCAGTTAAGGGCGTTCCTAGTTGTCATGTACAGGAGAGTATAAGGCGGGAACGCATCAGGAATATTCTCAGATACCTTCAGAATGTTTGGTGAGGTGAAGCCCAGAAGATGCAGTTCCAGATCAGACTTGCACTGGGTTGGATGCAGGGAGGAGTTCGGCCATCTCTAAAATATGGCTTTATTTGGCTTTTGGATCTTATGATCAAACAGAGACTGCCCAATGTTGTAGCCTGGTCTCTGAGCAACAGCAGACCAGTGAATGAAGCGTGTAGATCTGTTCAGGAAGCCCCGCTAACTTATGCCTGTGGTTTAATTGGAGCTCTCCCTTTGGCAGAGAGCCTGCTGCTTTTGAGAAGCATTTCCTACTGAGCAGCTGTATTCTGTAGTTGTGTATTGTAGTGACTCTTCTACCTCTAGGTTCAGTTTTACAATGGAAGACGCCTTAAGTGCTGCGCTGGTGCAATTGCTCTCGAGCTTGACAATGCTTTGTGGTGCAGAAGAATGCAGTCATTTGAGCTGTGCTTTCCTCCCAGCCGTGCTGAGGCTGGGATTGATGTTGTAGTCTTTTTCAGGTGGGAGACATCGTGTGCGTTACTGATATGCCACCAAAGGAGCTGACCCCCTGGTGGAGAGGCAAGCATGGCTTTCAGGTAGGCACAAGCTTCAGACTTGAGAGCGCAACTTTGGTCAGGTCGGGAATCTCGGCTAAGAGCTGTGCTGCCTGCACAGGATGGCTCATGGACGTAAACATTTTCCCTGTGTCGGTGTCAGAGGTGGTCTTTGTAGGAAACTGTCTCCTCGATTCACTTAGAAGCAAGAGCCTTCACAGTATGCATCAGGTCACGGCCACTGAACCCCACCTTTGGAAATACAGCAGCTAAGACAGTGTTTCAGTGTCTCAGAGTATTTTGCTTGCACCCATGCAGAATGTGAAGTTAGTCTCTTTTAGGAAGTTACTGCCTGTCAGCCGAGGTAGGGTAACAGACCCTCCGTGTGCTTGTTGCTGCTGCTGGCTGCAGAACGCTGGGTAGCTCGGAGCTGGGGATTGCAGCTGCATCTCAGTCAGCAAGAACTTTCTTCTTCTACATCTTCTACAGAAGCAATTATTTGTTTTGTAGGACTTTTGGCTGCAAATGTTGAATAATTATTACTTTTATGCAGGCCACTTTTTGTTGGATAGTCTTACGGAGCGTCAGGCAAGCACGTTCTGAGGAAAATGTTAGGTGGCTTTTGGTTGAACAGTTCAGGCCTGAGAAATGCTGCCTTCAGTATTGCACCTCTCTTTTTTTTCTTGTTACAGGTTGGATTTTTCCCAAGTGAGTGCGTGGAGCTCATCAATGGAAAAATTCCGGAGTCTCTCCTCAGTTCAGTGCCAAAGCCAGGTACGGATGTTGCATTTGATGGTGCAGGGAAGCAAAATGGCGTCTCTTTTTGGGTGTGTTCTGTGTTTAATACCTCCTTTATCCATCCCGTGTTATAGTCTGTGCTGATGATCCTTCAGGCATATCATGGGGCATATGGCTGGTGTTTTGTAGGCAATGAGAATGAAGGAGGGCAAAGGCAGTTCTTCTGCGAGTCAGTACGAGGTTGAGAACAGCCAGTGTCCCTGGTGGACAGCTAGAGGCCTGGTTGTGCTAGTGATACGCTTGATCAGAACGTGACTTTTCAAGAGGATCCTTAATCCCCAAGTTGAGCAAGCCAAGCAAGAGGAGTGCATTAAACTCCATCGGAACGCGCAGAGATTTGGCCCGATCCTCCCGTGTTTATGAGTGGACTTGGGGAAATCATAGAATCCTCCTAGTATGGCTTGGGATGGAAGGGAGCTCAAGGATCATCAAGTTCCAACCCCCCTGCCTCAGGCTGGGCTGCCAACCAACCTCCACATCTAATGCGAGACTAGACCCCACTGCCCAGGGCCCCATCCAACCTGGCCTTTGGCTCCTCCTGCAGGGATGGGAGAAAATCCGTTTTTCTATGTACTTGGTAACGTTCTTCCCGTTTTGACGTGCTCTGTAGAATGTGTTATGCTTGGCCTTGTCCAACTGAGCCAAACCTGAAATGAACTGGTTTCTTCCTGTTGTCGTGCAGTGCCAAAGAAACGCGGCAAGCTCGTCACCTTCCTTCGTTCCTTGGTGAAGGCCCGCCCAAAGAAACCGAAAGAGCGGGAGGTGGAGAAGAAAAAGGTGTTTGGCTGTGACCTGGGAGAGCATCTTCTCCACTCTGGTCGCGATGGTAAGGGACAGCCCGTTCCTGAGATCTTCCTCTGTTGGGCATCTAAAGATGAAAGGGAGGTCATATCTAGCAAAGGGGCAGGTTGGTACCGGTGGAGAAATGTGTAATGGAAGTTGATGGCTGAAAGATAAACTGAGGCTAATGCTCTTAAGAGACAAGCACGTTTGTATTTGCTTAAACCAAAGCCTGTAAGCCAATCCCACACTAGCCTGAAAAGAAAGGAAGCCTTTTGGCCAAGGAGAGTGTCCTGCATCAGTTTCCCAGCTCTCCTGGACATGAGATTTCCCACCTCCTTTCATTCCCATGGAGCTGTGGTGGGACTTGCAGTGTCTCCGGCTTCCCCAGAATTACTTTCTCTAGGCTGATTCCTAGGTCCTGACATTTCTTGAAGGCAAGGAATACATGTCTGTCCAGTTTCCTCGTCTTGGACAGCTTTCTTCTGTAAGGAAGAACTAAGCAGTAGCCTGGCTGGGCTTAGTGGATGAGATTTGACTAGGAGCACAGCCTGAATGAGGACTTGAATGAGGAGCTCAAGTAACCACTGGCACGTGTTCTTTAGTCCCCCAGGTCCTCCAGAGCTGCGCCGAGTTCATTGAGCAGCACAGCGTAGTGCAAGGGATATACCGGCTGTCCGGCGTCGCGTCCAACATCCAGAGACTGCGGTAAGAGTGCTGCGACTGACACAGCAGTCAGTAGGGGCGCGTGCCCTGTTGTGGGTGCTCAGAGGCCTGCGCCGTGGGGCAGCTCTGTGCAGGCAGCGTGCGCTCAGCAGTGGTGCGCCAGGCTTGTCACTGTTTGATAGGAACACGGGCCATTCAGCAGACTTGCTGGAGCAGGAAGTTCTCCTTCTGTCCTTCGGAGCACTGGAAGGCTGTGGGGGACTGCGGTGTCACCGCTGCCAGCTCTCATTCCTGTTTCCTCCTGTTTGCAGAGCCCTTTGGAGCAGCCCACACTCCTCCTTGCTGCTCCGGGCTCCTGGCTTAGGATTGTAGACTAGGCAGCCAGTTGTCAGAGTCACGGGAAATGCCTTAGCAAAACGAAAAGGTCTCCTTTTGGAAACATCTCATCCAGCATGGCTCGTGTGGTGCTGGTGACTGAGTGTTCATTTTCTCCTGTTAATCGGGAAGCCCTTCCAATGCTTGATTATATTTGGTGTGGCTTTTGACTTGTTTTCCTCTTTCTCAACCCCCCCGCCCGTTTTTGTGTCCTTCTCTCCAGCCAAGAATTTGAGTCTGAGCAGATTCCTGAGCTAACCATCCGCGACACTCACAGTGTGAGGTCCGTCTGCAAAATGTACTTCAGGGAGCTCCCGAACCCTCTGCTGACCGACCAGCTGTATGACAAGTTCTCGGTAAGCACAAGGCAACGTCTTTCCTTTACCTCTTCCCTGGGCCTCTTGAGAGATGGCTGCAGCAGTGCCCCAGCTCTGAGGCCCTTTTTCTGTTAGCCCCGTGGGGTTTACTCGTATGTCTTTGCCACATCATGCATCATATGGATGCCATTTTCGGTGGTCCCAGGAGGCGGTTATTTCCATATTCGCAAAGCTTGCGAGAATTCATGTTTTTTGTTTTTTCTTTTGTTTTGTTTTTCTATTCCCCAAGTATTTATAGAATGGGAGTGGGATTGATAGCAAAGTGCACTTGAAGCTTGAGGAGCTGAGCTGCGCAATCAGGCTGTAAACCGGCCCGCTGCTTGGACTCCTTGGCCTTGATGGCACCAGCTGCGTGCCGCTATGTTCCCCAGATGCCTCCTGGAAGGCGTAAAATCTGTCTCGGCGCAGACCAACAGCACGCTGTCCCCATAGTTCCCGACCCTGTGGCAGGTATCTAGCCTGATTTGTGTCTCAGTCCCTTTCTGCACTATTCCAGGAGGCTGTTGGTGCCGCTACAGATGAGGAGCAGCTGGTCAGAATGCAGGACGTCATCCAGCAGCTGCCCGCTCCTCACTACAGGTCAGTGCTGCCTTCGGTCTGTTGAGCTCAGCTGTGCTGCACTTCAGAGGGCAGTGGTGTGATTCCAGGCTTGTCTCATGCTGGCAACATGATGCCTGCGTATGTTGAAGCAGTTTAAGGCTACACGGGGTTAATTTATTGGGTTGGTTCCTGGGCACGGGGGCACAGTTGGTGCAGCTGGTGGCTGCGGCTGTGCTGTGCTGGGGCTTGGTGCCGCAGCGTGGCACTTAGTCAAGTTGGATCTACTTCATCTTCAGTGACAGTAGCAAAAACATGCATTGAGGCTTGCTTTGTGAACTGCAGCACGGCGTGCTCATTGGTGCTGAACGTTTGCCTCTCTGATTTTACAGGACACTGGAGTACCTGATGAGACACTTGGCTCGTCTAGCCGGGAACTGTTCCGTGACAAACATGCATGCTAAGAACTTAGCGATTGTGTGGGCTCCAAACCTCTTAAGGTAAACTTCTTTCTCCATTTCAACACACTGCTTGGATCTGTTCTCCGGCAAAAAATGCAATCTACCTTTTTCTCCATCGAATGTGCTCTTCTCCTGTACAATGTGCAGTAAGTGGCTGACGGCAGAGCAAGAGCCTGGACTGTTCTCCAACCCCACAGGCACAATTTCTAGATGACAATTTCTGCCCTCTTGTTTAGATGGGACTGGTGTGTCCTTGATCAGCCAGGAGAATTTCTTCAGCGGCATCACCGCGGAAGCCTCCGGAGCCCAATTTGACAGCTTTTGGCTGCAACAATCCAGACTTGGGGAAACTTGGATCTTGGATAAATGACTGCTAAAATCTGCCTTTTCTACAGATCACAGCAGAACGAGTCTGCCTGCGCCAGCGGAAGAGCCGCCTGCATGGAACTGCAGACGCAGTCGGCTGTGGTGGAATTCATCATCAACCACGCAGATGTCCTCTTCTGCTCCAAATCCGGATCAGACATGGCAGATGGAGCAGGTGAGTGTCTTCCTCCATGAGCTTTATCTTGATCAGACACCTTGATCAAATCCAGGCCTTCTCCAAGATCTTTGAAATACACTTTTTCTATCGAGGGGACAGCAGACTTCTGGGCTTAGATTAGAATCTGGCATCCTGTTGCTGGATGCTGAGAATGTCCAAGTCCAAACTTTACAATGAGAAAAAAAACGTCACTGTCGTTACGATGTTTTGCATGCAGGTGAAGCTTGATGAAAGTGTGGCAGTGAAGCTTTCTGAGTTCCCTGCCCCTGCTTTCTAGGGTTTTTCTTTGCCCATTTAGATACAGTGAGCTGCTCTTATTAATTATGACTTTGTCCTTTGCCTTAAACATACATCTGACCACGTGCTTATTCTGAACTCCTCTTCTTCTAGTGGCTCAGATAAGCAGGTCTGAGAAAACTATAGCATCTCCCCCAGAACTGTGATGGCTGTGGTGCTGCTTTGTGATCCTCGCTCTTACCTGTGGCTTTCCCTTACAGGGCACGGTTCTCTCTCAGGGCCCAAGTCTGCGTGGGTGTCTTCTCCTGCCACAAAGCTGCTCACCCTGGAGGAGGCACAGGCTCAGAGGCGAGGCCACAGCAGCTCTTCCGTTGTGACACAGAGCAGGGACATAGAAGTGGAAGAAGGCCCCACAGCTGTACAGGGGAAATTCCACACAATCATCAACTTTCCATCTGAAAGGTAAAGAGGACTTTGTTTTCCAGCAACCATCATCATTGTTTGGGTGGGTTGTGTTGTTGTTTTTTTTTTCCCCCATTATTTCTTGCGCCAAAACATGTGGAAGCTAAATTAAAGTAACGGTGCCTGAAGTGAATTGTTGCAGTGAATCTCTGCTCCCTTTGGACTCTGCGATTCAACTAACATATTCGGTTTAGCCACACGAGGCTGCCATTCCTTCCTTGCTGGGCACGCAGTCACGAGATGTATAAAGCCATGCTGACGTCTACCCTGGCCTGAGCTGGCTCTACCTTGAAACGTTGGGGTTTTCCAGCTGTTGGGGCCACATGCCTGAAACCAGTTCCGGTTCTCCTCTAAGCAGAGCTGCTGGTCAGACCTGCTGGCACTAGAAACTAAACTTGGCGGTGAGATGGGGCCGACGAGGTGTTGATGTCAGAGTCAGAGGTGCTTTTGAATTTCCTTTATGGCTGCACGGTTCCTCAGAAAGCAGTTACGCCTGCTGGCTCCAGAAGAGCCATCCCTTAGATGCTGTCCTGTACAGCCGCGGAGCCTTTGCTCACGTGCTCTGCATCTTGCTTGACACAGTTTAGGGGAATTTAGCCAGCAAGACTTCAGGGCTGAGCTATAGGAGTGGAACCGTCCTCAACTGCTTGAAAGAGAGCGAGTTTCTAAGCTGTGCTTCAGCGGAAACCAGGCGGTGCCAGGAACAAGCAACTGTTGGCAAGAGCTCAGTGCAGCTCTTCCCTCACCCCGCACCACGCACGACTCACACCAGTCACTGTTTTCTCTCTCCAGACAACATCCACCCAGCAAGACGAAGGAATCACCAGCTGGCAGTTGGCGTTCCTGCTTCAGCCTGCGGAAACCATCCTCTGTGGCCAAACGCCGACTGCAGCGCAGTCCCAGGGAGCCCTCAGAGACAGAAGTCGTGGTGCTGGCAGGTAGGGGTGCGAATCCAGCTTTCAAAGCCTTGCTTTTCAGCGACATAGAATTCATGCAATACAAGTGGACTTGTATCTCCTCCTAGCGTTCCAACCTATACCTAGCATCTTCAGATCACCCCTGATCAAGAGCCACTTTCATAATTCAGCTTGTGAAAGTTTGACACTAACCCCTGTGTATCCTTCCTAGGTGAATCGAGCCCTTGTCTACCCAGAAGAGCCGGGGCAAGTAGCGATGGTGCGCTGTGTGCTTCCATCGATGGAGGGCTCTTAGGAAGCACGAGTCACTGTGGTTCAGATGACAGCCTTCCACATAACAACAGCGATGGAGAGAAGGAGCTCATCCAAGTTCACGCCCTCATTTCTCCCGGCTGTGCTGAAGATGCTGACCTGAGCCTGCTGGACACCACAGTCACCAGCCTGGACTGTGACCCAGTGCCTTTGCAGTGCAGCCCAGCCCAAGCACAGTCCGAGTGCCCCGACAGCAGCACCTCCACGCAGGAGCAGGTCAGCGTCGCTGAGGAGAAGCCGAGCCTCTTGGAGGGGGACTTAGAATCAGGCCTCCAGCCCCAGGCACCGGGCAGCAGCCCTGAGAGCTCTGAGCCACTCTCTCCGTGACAAGAGAGGATGAGTCCCATCTTTACCCTGGACCTCTCACGCCCTCCTGTCTTTTACATAATAATAAAAGCACGCTCGTGCTCAATCAACGCCTTGACTGCCTTCCGAGTCTTCATTCACAGAGACCGGGACGAATGCAACGAAGAGCAAGGCACTCCAGCTTGCAACGCGATGGCTGTGGGGTGCGCGCAGCAGAGCTCTGGGTTTGTTCCCGTTCTGTCTGGCTTTGGGACGTCTGCAGCGAGAGCTCAGCTACCATCTGGTATGGTAGCAAATGATGTTTAGCATCCTGGATGCTGCTCGTGATAATCCCGAGCTTCCTGGCTGTGGCTTTGTGATGCTTTTCAGGGCTTTTTGATGCATTTCGAAGCCTCGGCTGCTCCCTAACGCCTCTCTCCTCCTGCCGTGTCCATTCCTGGCTCCCGACCTAGGAGCTGGCCGTGCAGACCTGTCGTCATCACGCTGCGGCAGGAGGAGCTCACCTTGAGCAGCATCTCCCTTGCCCCGCCCCCTGCCTCTGATTGGGCAGCGGCGGCGCCGCCCCGCCCCCGGGGTCTCCTTGGTCCGCGGTAGCTCCGCCGGCTGCCGTTGGCCGAGCCGCCGTGCGCGGGAGCGAGCGTTGGGAGCCGGCTGTCGGAGGCGCGGCTCTCCTCGCAGAGCGCCGCTCCTGCCGCCTGGGCCGCCGCGCAGGACAGCGCGGCGGCAGCCGGAGCTGTCCGGGCAGCACCGAGAGGGAAGCCGCGGCGCGACGGGAGCGAGTGCTGAGGACAGCTGTGCCGGAGGTGTGCGGGAGAACGGTCCCGGGACGGGGAGGGGGGCCGTGCGGGGCTCCAGGAAGCTGCAGGGAGGCGACGGGGGGGGATCTAGCGAGATCTGAGGCTGTAGGCGGCTGCGAGGGGGTGTGGGGGTTCTGGGGAGCTGGATGATCGTTGTGGTCCTTTTCAGCCCCCCTGCCGTTCTGTGGTTCTGGTAAATGCTGTGGAAAGTGAAAGTGGTGTTTCTGCATTGGATATTGAAAGGGGCAGTTGATCTAAAGAAGTGAGCTGTAGCACGTCCTTAGAAATAGCTGATGTGCAAAGTAAGAATACCGTATTCTGTGGAAAGTGAAAGTGTTGTTTCTGCACTGAACGTTGAAAAAGGGCAATTGATCTAAAGAATGAAGCTGTCACATATCCTTAGAAATAGCTGACGTGGACAGGAAGATTACCATATGCATATAGGTAACATATTTTAGAGACATAGTTACCGAATTACGTGACCAATTCTTTCTCCCAAAGCTGCAACAGACTTTAAATGTTCTAAACAATGTGGGTATAGTATTCTGACCTGGGAAACGTACTGTAAGGTTGTTCATTAGGCCAGCAGAAGTGAAGTCCACTGAACAAACTCTCAAGGAGTCGGGGCCTTTACACAAAGCAGAACTGTCCCACTCTGTGGGAACGTTAGGATGCCGTAGGCAGGCTCCAAGATACTGCCCTCTGTCCTCCTTCCAAGCTTATCTCTAAGCAAGGACAGACGGATGACCTGAACAATGACCCAGTGCAAAGGGCACAAATGCTGGGGGGTAATGAAGCAGTTAAGAGGTTATGTCTATGTTGTAAAGCAGACATCCAAAAGTTACGACCAGATGTTTGTTAAGAAAGCAGTTGTTAGAAGGCAGTCGACCAATTAAGATATTTGTGGTTGGGTGGTAAGGATTTGTGTTTACTTGGTATTGGTACGATTAGTGAAGCATTGCGAAAGAGTGTGAACCTGCAGTACTCAGCCAGTGAGGAGCCGGGGAGAAAGAGATAAGGGTCGGGCAGTAGGGGATAAAAGATGTAACACTGTTTTCTCTGCGCTCTCCTGCTTGCAGGAGGCCCGCCATTGCAATTGGGAATAAAGATAGATACAAAGATCAGAGAACCGTCCTGGAAAACTATTTGGCTATTTCCAACAACGCTTATAAATATCTTAGATGTGGGAGTCAAAAGGACACGGCTGCAATCTTTTCAGCGATCTGTGGTGACAGAAGAAGGGGAAATGGCCATAAACTGGAGCACAGGAAGTTCTGCACCAAAATGCAAAGGAACTTCTTCACGGCGAGGATGACGGAGCGCTGGAACGGGCTGCCCAGGGAGGCTGTGGATTCTCCTTCTCTGGAGATATTCCAGGCCCTCCTGGGCGCCCTTCCTGTGCTGCCTACTCTAGGGAGCCCGTTTTGCAGGGGGCTTGGGCTCAGTGATCTCTGGAGCTCCCTTGCAACCCCAGTTTTGTGATTCTGTGATTTTATTCATTGCTTCTTGCAGCAATGCAGCGTTTCAGATGAGAGAAAAGCACGGCGGGCGTAAACTGGGTTTCTGTGGTTGGTAAAGCTGTGCTGAGAACTGGGCTGACTACTGCACCTGGAAATGTGTGCAAAGTCTGCAGACACAGAAGAATAACTTTTCCTTGCAGGTTGGGCTTGTCTAAGGTAGGTGATTGCTAGGTGAGCTTGTGCTTTAAAGCATCAAGTTGTATAAATAAGGAAACTTTAAAAGCAAGATTGCCAGTTCTTTTTTACCTAGGTGATTTTTTGCAAGGAGAGATTTGAAATGCTGCTTGCTACTGGAAGATGGAGAGAGGAGAATCAAGTCAAAGGCATGCTGTGCATAGCCACCACGTAGCATCTGCACCGCTCTCCCCCTGCACAAAGGAGGAGCAGCTCAGCAAGCTTGGCCCGGGCCATGGAAGGGAGCATACAAACATCTGGACCAACCCCAACGGAGCGGGTTCTGCAGGTTGGTTGTCTTCTGCTGTTTGTTTCCCATCCTGTTGCTCAGGGGTAGATGTGTTCTTGATCAGTGCTAATAGGAAACTTTCATGACATTTTTGTTTCAGCTGTCCCAATGCTTTGATCCCTTGCTGCTGGGATGGGGCGTTTGCAGAATGACAATGTCCAGTCAGATGTTGGGGATGAGTCTACGCACCGGGGTATGTCTGGCAGGACTGAGGCTTGGGGACCAGGCCAGGTCAAATCCAGTGCAATTTGCTCTCATTCTTAGTGCTTGCTTTTGCTCAGGAGGGTGGGTGGTGAGCCTTATGAACCAGTGCCTGCAGATGGGGTTTGTGGAGAAAGAGGTCCTGCAGGCCTTGTGTGACACCCATGGAGCTATAGTGAGGCTGCATCAGGAGGGTGGGTGGTGAGTCTTATGAACCAGTGCCTGCAGATGGGGTTTGTGGAGAAAGAGGTCCTGCAGGCCTTGTGTGACACCCATGGAGCTATAGTGAGGCTGCATCAGTGGAAAACGCCAGAAATCCCCAGAGGTGTGAAGGTGAGCTGTGGGCACCAGTAACACAAGAGGGAATGTGCATGCTTGGGTTTGGATGCTTCTGTGTGTTTTAAGTGACTGTGATACCACTGTTCAGTCAGTTTGAGTGTGTGGAACAAGTGTGACATCCTCTTTGACTGAGTCCTGTGAAAGGAGTCTGTATGGGAACTGCTGAGTCACGGCCTGAACCTCTGATTTATCACCTGAGGCGAGCAATGAGTCAGCCCTGGGAGCACAGGTGAAAGGAATTCACCTTTGCTGCACGAAGGGGTGGAGCATGGCTCCACCTCTCCTAGACCCATTTAAGAGCTGACTACCAGTGGGTAGGATCTCTCTCTCTCTTTGGAAGATTCTCTCCACTGGTCTTTCCTGAGCGAGCCCACGACATGTGTAAGCATCCTATGTATTCTCTTTGTCTTGGTGTGCCTAACTCTCTTGCTTATTTCATTATTATAACATCTTAATATTGTTTGATTATATAAAATTCCTTTATATAATTTTCATTGATTATACACTTGGTGAGCCAGGCTGGCAAGCCGAATATACTAAAACTTACACTATGTCCTTTCTTTGGAATTTCTGTAAATGTTCAAGGGGGAGAACGCTACCCCCCTAGATAAAATAATTCCAGGGCAGATGCCAGGATTTGCGGGATCCCCTTATTATGAATTGTCAACTATCATTGAAAAATGGGGTCCTCTATGTGTTGTGGGAAATGTTTCCCCATATCGCCTAGCAGATTACTTTCAGGGACTAGGCAATGGTACATTAGTCACAAGAGAAAGACAATTAGCTGCTTCTACAGTGGCATGGCCACTGTTAAATGCTTTAAATAATGCTGAAATAAGGAATAATACTTTAGTGAACGAAAATGAACTTTTAAAAGATCATATTGAAAAGTCAGAACAGGAACTTGGCATATTAACAGGAAAAAACCCAATTCTACATCTTCCAATAGGTCAAGTCTGTAATATTTCAATAAACAATGACCAGGCTCCTGAATCAACGGACTGTGTTGATCAGGAAAATAAACAATCTAAATCTGATCTTGAATCTCCAATTTTGACGGATGCACTAGAAGTCCGTCCTGTTATAACTCAAAAAACAAAAAAGGTACAGGACAGATCGGCGGGGGTGCCGCCTGATCAGTGGCCCCCCGTTCAAACCCACTTGCATGTAACAGCCCGACCGTACACAGCAACAGAACTGATGGACTTAGTCCAACGATTCAAGCAGAAAGCTAGAGAAAGTGTGCCAGCTTGGACTATGGGATTCTGGGGCAGAAAGTGTTCTGATGAATGGCCCGGAAATAGCCAAATTGGCCACAATGACCGTCCATCCTGCTCTTAGACAGAGATTATATGCAGGTAATCAATACAATGATGAAAACCATTCTATAATAGAATGGTTAATGGCGGCCTGCTGTATGGTATGGCCCAATCAATCTGATATTCCTTTACATACAGGGATGTGGTCCTCCATGGAAAACCTTCAAAATTACATCTGTGAATTAGGTGTAAGGGAAGCGATTTATGAAGATGCCTTTGATGGCCCGGATCTGGTCAAATTCTCAGCAGGGATGGGAGACCTAATTTTACAACAAGCCCAGGCATTGGGTATATTCGATCCTACCCTCCCAGCTGAGTTGGATGTCCACGTTACTCAAGATGGCTTTGGTTGGGGCCTGTGGCAACGTCAGAGTTCTGTTCGGACCCCCATTGGTTTTTGGTTTCAGGTCTGGCATGGAGCAAAAGAAAGATATAATATGATTGAAAAACAGTTATTGGCTGCCTATTCAGCATTACAGGCAGTAGAGCCAATAACCCAGACGGCTGAAGTTATAGTGAAGACCACTCTGCAGATTCAGGGGTGGGTGAAAGATCTGACCCACCTTCCTAAGACAGGGGTGGCCCAAGCACAAACAGTGGCATGATGGGTCACTTACCTCAGCCAAAGGAGCAGTCTGTCTTCATCATCCTTAAAAGAAGAGCTTCAGAAGATCCTAGGCCCAGTGACCTATCATTGTGATGCACCAAAAGAAACACTGGTCGCTCCACCAGAGAAGAGTCCCGTTCAGGAGAGGAAATATCCTATCCCTGAAGATGCCTGGTATACAGATGGGTCCAGCAAGGGCAACCCGAGCAAGTGGAGAGCGATAGCATACCATCCTTCGACTGAGACAATCTGGTTTGATGAGTGTCATGGAATTAACTAGATCAGTTTATGCCCGTGACAGGGGGCAGTAGGCCCCTGCCCTCCCCACCCTCGGCCTGGCCCCACAAAATGGGAAGGAAGGGGGAAAAGGAAAAAAACAGCGGCAACAATCTATGGAGGTAAACTTATTTTACTAACTATGATATCGGAATGCAAAATAATACAATATAATACAATCTACCAGTGGGGAAGGATCTCTCTCTCTTCGGAAGATCCACTCCACTGGTCTTTCCTGAGCGAGCCCACGACACGGGTAAGCATCCTATTTATTCTCTTTGTCTTGCTGTGCCTAACTCTCTTGCTGATTTCATTATTATAACATCTTAATATTATTTGATTATATAAAATTCCTTTATATAATTTTCATTGATTATACAGTAGTCCTATGAATTTGAGGTCTGAATTTAAGCCTGTGGGCATCGCATGGGAGTTGGGGAAGAGTACGAGGCAAGGAAAGTTGGGTAAGAGGATGAGGCTTCGGACCAGGAACCTCTTCCATCGGTATTAACTCTTGCCGTTCTCTTTTTGGATTAGGAATCCATGTGGTTTTTTTAATGAAGAACAGACTCATTGTGCAGCTTGTGAGTGAATTCATTCACGCCTGCTAGCTGGTTTTCTTTCCTACATGAAGCTGGAATTGAAATGGACACTTTGTGATCTGATCCCCTCTGGCATGCTCAGATCTGCCAAGTTGGCAAGGCCTGGCTCATGGTTTGTGAGTTGTGCCCAAGGTCAGAGAGTTGACTCTTGTGAGCTTTGAGTCATGTCTTCCAGTTGCACGTTGTGTTCTTTCTGTTGTGTTGACCTCTTGAGCTCCAGCCCTAACTGAGGATGCAAGCGCTACCGCAGAAGGAACGGTTTAGATTGGAAGTGCAATGCAAAGAACTGGAGCCAGCAGGAGCAGGGAAGCGATCATCCTCCTGTGCTCAGCACTGGTGAGTCCTCACCTTGAGTACTGTGTTCAGTTCTGGGTGCCTCACTACAGGAAGGACAGTGAAAGCCTTAAATGTGTCCAGAGAAGAGCAGTGAAGCTGCAGGGCATCTAGAGCACAAGTCTTATGGGGAGCGGCTGAGGGAACTGTGATTATTTAGTCTGGAGAAGAGGAGGCGCAGGGAAGACCTCCTCACTCTCTACAACTAGCTGAAGAGAGGTTATGTTGAGGTGGGCGTTGTCCTCCTCTCCTGTGTAAGTGGTAATAGGACTGGAGGGAGTGGCCTGAAGTTGCATGAGGGGAGATTGAGGTTGGATGTTAAGAAAAACTTCTCCACAGGACTGGTCAGACGCTGGAACGGGCTGCCCAGACAGGTGATAGAGTTACCATCCCTGCAGGTGTTCAAGAAACATTAGATGTTGTCGTGAGGGACGTGGCGTAGTGGGAAATGTTGGTGGAAGGTGGATGGTTGGACCGGATGATCTTGGAGATCTTTTCCAAGCTTGCTAATTCTATGTTTCTATGAAAGACATGTGCTGGTGAGTGCTTTGCTGGGTGAGCATCACCCTGCTGAAGAGCAGGCAACTGTTGTCTTTGCAGGCAGCCACATCCACAGGGATTGGATGGACCTTAACCTTGTCTTTCACATCTTATGGGCAGTAAGTCATGTGGATTTAAAGCAGGATCTTAGAGGCAACCTTGATTTCTTCAGCCACCAGAGCTCTCCACCATGCTTCTCTGTGTGATGCGAGACCATGCAGAAGTCTGGGTAGGTGAAGTCAGTTGCTCTTCCTTTTCCCCCCAGGGCTGGAAGTAGCGGGGAAACGGGACTGTGGGACATCCCAGCAGTGGGTTCCTACCTCAGCAGAACCAAATGGCTGTTCTGGTCCACGTGGTCATTTTGAGTGAATCTGACACAAATTAGAGACATGAGGGGCCTGTGAGCAAAAAGCATGTGCTGCATTTTGTGGTGCAAGATGTCCTCTGAGCTGCTGCTAAGAATGCCCAGCATGCTTTCTTTTTGATGGGAAGAGGTTTAGCAAGGATTTTTTAGATGAAAATAGATGAAAATCACGTATTTCCTTTTGACTGACCTTTCTTTCGTACTGCTTCTTGAAAAGTTACCTTTGGATTCTAAACTAATATTTATTACTGAAGAGAATACATATGCACCCTGCACTTTTATCTGCACAAAGAATCCTCTGAACATCTGTTTACGTGTTTCTTTTTGGCACTGAGATGAAGCTGTGTGGAACATAGGCTTGGATGAATTTTCAATCAGTAGCAGGGACGTGTAATGCTCATCTTAGATGTCGTGCTGACAGAAAGAGCAGAAAGGTACATTTTATGGGGTTGCATGCTGCTTTTTTTTTTTTTTTTTCAGTCATGACCATGGAAGCGTTACCCAGACGAAATGAGCATTTGTCACCTGGACTTTCTACACATGACAGAGGAAGTGGAAGTCAGCAGCTGAAGCGTCTGGGAAGACCCCTGCATGGGAATGGTGAGAGTTACCCTGGCACCGTTCTTTGGAAATCTCAGGGCTCTGTAAGCTCTGAAGCTGTGTCGTAACTCCTCCCGTGGTGCTCTCCCTTTCTTTTGTGTAGGAGAGCTGGAGTTCAACTCCTTCCTGTTTCCTGCCTATGTGCTGCCTGCCTTGTCCATGGCCCAATGGGCTTTTATTGCTCACACCCAGATTGGTACGTGTGGATATAAGCCTTTGTTTACGTTTATCTTTTGCTTGTGGTGACAGCTCATAGCTGAGCTTGTGGTTAACAAGACACACAATAGCTGGAGATACAGTACTCTGCATCACTAAAACACGAGCTTTGTGGCAGCCACGAGCCCAAGGAACAGCGAGTTTGTGTTTTATTTCTGTGCTTGCTCCCATTGCCCCGCGGCCCTGTTGTGGTTGAAGCCGGTGGGTGGCTCAGCACCACGCAGTCCTTTGCCCACTCCCCTGTTCCCCGTGGGATGGGGGAGAGTGTTGGGTGGAAAAAGAGAAGTAAAACTCATGTTTTTGAGATAAAAGTAGTTCTGAATATATATATGAATGTATTGCAAGTGATGTACAAGCAATGGCTCACCACCCGCCAACCACTGTCCAGTTAGCCGCCAAGCAATAAAAGAGAGTGAGATGTACTCTCATCCCCTTCAAAACTCCTTCCACTTGATGGCATATAGTATGGAATATCCCTTTGGCCAGTTTACGTTAGCTGTCTTAATTCAGTTCCCTCCCATCTTTTTGTTGAGAGCTTTGCTGAGAATGGCCTTGGCTCTGTGCAAGTTTGCTTGTCAGAAACTATAAAGATCAGGGTGTTCTCAGTGTGATTTTTCTCCTAGAACCCAAACATAGCATCATACCAGATACTCTGAAGAAAAATCCCTCCCACCTGAGACTAAGGCAGCCCCCCAGTGTGTGTGCCGTAAGCCAGATAGGGATGCAGGTGTTGCATTTCCCTGGCAGCGTTGGCCAGGGATGCTGGGGAGGTTTTGGTGCCCAGCTTGGACGTCGCAGCACTGCTGTGCCTGTCAAAGCGGCATGCTGCGTGCTCTCCAAGCAACGAAGCAGCGTTTCATCAACAATGTGCCATGCTATTTCCTGGAACCTGGTGTGTTTGTGTCTCTGAGGCTGGGTTTACTCTACGAGCTCTTATTGCAGTAGCTGTTTTGAATTCGATTGCAGGCGTGTGAGCAGTAGTGCTTTTCCCTCCTTGTGTTCTGTCTCACAGTATTTGCCCATGGTTGGTAGAAGAAGGAGCTGATGGAGTCAGCAGTAGATTCTGTTGGCTTACCCTCTGGTAAGCCTTCATCCCTGGAGCTCACTGCTGCACAGAAGAGTACACGCGTGTTTATCCCAGGGCTGCAGTAAACGGGAGCCTGGTTGGCATAGCACTGAGCAGCACCTAATGGGCTCTGCAGAGGATGGCTTTGCAGAAGGAGCAGGAGTGCCTGCGTCCACCTGTATCCTTGGATACGTTCTGGCAGCGATGCACCAGCTGTGGCCACAGTGACTGAATGCAGGGCTTGGCTTGGGGCTGCCGTGTGGCACTTACTGCCCCGCCATATGCCTGGCAAAGCACAGCCACCCCTCGCCCACGACAAGCGTTTGTCTTAGTGTCGTGTTTCATGCTGTCTCCTGAACCTCAGGCACTGGAGGGAGCTTCCCCACAAGAAGGGGAGAAGAAAATGAGGTCGTCCTGGAAGCGAAAAGGCAAAAATCCACTTGGGAAAGAAATGTGTATAGCAGTCTCGTAGCAGTTCTGTGTTTCTCCAGTCTCTTCCTTGATTTCCTTACAGTGAAATAGATCGGTGCTGTAACACACTTTTGAATGAAACAAAGGACTCTAGTGTGATTTTATGTAGGCCCTGCACTGCAAGGTATGCTGCTGGGAGGAAGCGCCGGGTCCTGCGCTTTGGTCATGATGACCCCGTGCTAGCTTCTCCAGGATTTGGCTGAGGTAGAATTCCAACCGCCCTCTGATTCTAGAATGTTGGAGTGTTGGAATCTTCTGGTCTTGTGACGTGGTCTTGCTTCCCCACCTTGTCTGTCATGGTGGAGCAGCCTGGTGGCCCTTAGTGATGTCATAAGCAGCTAGAATGAGGGGAGGAGCAGTGCCTGCTGTGTCCCTTCATTGGAGCGCTTGAGCTCTGACTGAGTAGCTAGCTTGTTGCACTTGTGCATCGACTGAGTACCTTTGTTTTCACACCGTCTTGTGCAGCATCTTGTAGGTAAGCTGAGACAGTGTGAAATAGACGAATGGACAGTGAGGTGTTGAAAGCTGCTGGCTGGTGGAGCTGGTAGTGTCATGCTGCTTACTCTTTGACCATCAGACATAATTTTCACTCAGTAGCTACATTCCAAAGCATAGAGGTGGCATTTGTCTCAGGGCTTTTCCCTTGTCTTCTTTGTTAAATTGTGCAAGCTCACTGATCAGCTCTTTCTCTCTCCTCTCCCCGCCCTCTGCCTTCTCCTTTGATGCAGCTTTTGCTCGCGGAAGAACAGAGCAAAGTGACAAGAAACGGCTGCGGCTTCAAGGAACTTGTCTACCTTGTTCTGATCTCTTGCCAGGTACGCGCCACGCGTTGTCCCCCCACGTGGTTTTGCAGCCCGCGTCGCACCGTGTTTAGTAACACAGCCTCATCCAGCCTTGACGGGACACGGGTCACGTGTAGAGTTATTCCACTTTCCCTCCAGCTCAGCCCTCAGAAGGATGCTGTCTGTGATGCTGTGACCAGCTAGTCTTTAGGAAACCAATCCCTTAGGCAAGGAGTCCTAGTCCCAGTTTGTGCAGGGCTGCACAACGTGACCATGAGCATGCGTGCTTCGGCTGTGTGTGCGCACGACAGCTGTGGGGAGCACAGCAGAGATGTAAGCAGAGGAAATCTGTGTGGAAGGCTGCGGCCGGCGCTGGAGGTGAACTGGTGGGAGCCGGGCGCTGGGGAGCAGATCCACCCCCAGCAGTGACTCCTCTCACTGCCCTGCTACTGTGCTGTCGGAGTGCTCTGAGCAAGCGTATCTGCTGCTTTGTGCCGGAGTCCCCATCTGCTAGCAGAGGGATTGCGACTTGGTAAACTGCTGCGTAATAGGCTGTCTCGTTTGAATTGGCTGAGCAAAGTGGTTGTTTCTAGAACACCTGCCTATGCCAGTGGGTAACTGAGGGTAGTTCTGAAGAAGTCTCTCCATACCGTGGTGTGTGAACAGAGAAAATAGAAGTGTGTTTCTTTTCAGTTCCAGCTTGTCGTGCCTGCTGTGATGGGCATCGCGTGCCACGAGATCAGCTGTGGGCCTGACCTGGCACAAATGGAGGTAGAGTATGAAGCTCTGATTGGTCTTTGTTCTGCTGACTTGAGCCGGCAGAGTGAGCTGCAGATGAGCTCTCCTGCTTTTCAAGAGAGGGAGAATCCTTCCAGCTCTATCAGTGTCACTGAAAAGCTGCCTGAAAAGCTTCATGTCCTTGCTACGAGCATCTAGATGGCCGTGGACGTTATAGTACCGACAGAATCAGATCGAGCGTTATAAACATGCAGAAGCATTTTCCCCATCCTGCTTGGATTTTGTCACCCAAAGACCAAGTTCTCATATTCAGTAAGTTAAGGGAAGCAGGCACTTGTAGTGAGCCAAGGATTGGGTCAGTGGACCAGCTCCTGTGTCCAGTCCATGGCTGAGGTCTCCAAGCAATTGGTTACAGGAAGCAAGCAGACTCTTACGCTCCTCTTTGGCAAGACAGTATTGCAAGCGTGGCAAGTTTATAAAACTCCAGGAGTCCTCTTGGTTGGGGTGTTTGTCCTCTTAGTCTGGGTAGAGAGAGACGCATCTTTGCATTGCCTGGCCATACTGCTGCACACCAGGAAGAGAAACAGCTGTTATTAGACTTGCAGTTTCTTGTTAAGCACTCATGATAAGGATCTTTCTCTGCAGATGTGCTCCTTGCTCTGAAATTGTCCTCGTTTGTCCTCAGCTCCTCACCATGGCCTGTGCTCTCTGTTTCAGACTGAGAACAATGGGAAGCCCCTGCTGATCCACGAGGAGTCTCCTGTAAATATTCCAGCTGTTGCTGCTGCCCATGTTCTTAAGAGATACGTTGCCCAGGCACCGGATGAACTCTCCTTTGAGGTAAGCAGTTAAGGGCGTTCCTAGTTGTCATGTACAGGAGAGTATAAGGTGTGAACGCATCAGGAATATTCTCAGATACCTTCAGAATGTTTGGTGAGGTTGCAGTCTTTTGCAGGTGGGAGACATCGTGTGCGTTACTGATATGCCACCAAAGGAGCTGACCCCCTGGTGGAGAGGCAAGCATGGCTTTCAGGTAGGCACAAGCTTCAGACTTGAGAGAGCAACTTTGGTCAGGTCGGGAATCTCGGCTAAGAGCTGCGCTGCCTGCACAGGATGGCTCATGGATGTAAACATTTTCCCTGTGTCGGTGTCAGAGATGGTCTTTGTAGGAAACTGTCTCCTCAATTCACTTAGAAGCAAGAGCCTTCACAATATGCATCAGGTCACGGCCACTGAACCCCACCTTTGGAAATGCAGCAGCTAAGACAGTGTTTCAGTGTCTCAGAGTATTTTGCTTGCACCCATGCAGAACGTGAAGTTAGTGTCTTTTAGGAAGTTACTGCCTGTCAGCTGAGGTAGGGTAACAGACCCTCCGCGTGCTTGTTGCTGCTGCTGGCTGCAGAACGCTGGGTAGCTCGGAGCTGGGGATCGCAGCTGCATCTCAGTCAGCAAGAACTTTCTTCTTCTACATCTTCTACAGAAGCAATTATTTGTTTTGTAGGACTTTTGGCTGCAAATGTTGAATAATTATTACTTTTATGCAGGCCACTTTTTGTTGGATAGTCTTACGGAGCGTCAGGCAAGCACGTTCCGAGGAAAATGTTAGGTGGCTTTTGGTTGAACAGTTCAGGTCTGAGAAATGCTGCCTTCAGTATTGCACCTCTCTTTTTTTCTTGTTACAGGTTGGATTTTTCCCAAGTGAGTGCGTGGAGCTCATCAATGGAAAAATTCCGGAGTCTCTCCTCAGTTCAGTGCCAAAGCCAGGTACGGATGTTGCATTTGATGGTGCAGGGAAGCAAAATGGCGTCTCTTTTTGGGTGTGTTCTGTGTTTAATACCTCCTTTATCCATCCCGTGTTATAGTCTGTGCTGATGATCCTTCAGGCATATCATGGGGCATATGGCTGGTGTTTTGTAGGCAATGAGAATGAAGGAGGGCAAAGGCAGTTCTTCTGCGAGTCAGTACGAGGTTGAGAACAGCCAGTGTCCCTGGTGGACAGCTAGTGCTAGTGATATGCTTGATCAGAACGTGACTTTTCAAGAGGATCCTTAATCCTCAAGTTGAGCAAGCCAAGCAAGAGGAGTGCATTAAACTCCATCGGAACGCGCAGAGATTTGGCCCGATCCTCCCGTGTTTATGAGTGGACTTGGGGAAATCATAGAATCCTCCTAGTATGGCTTGGGATGGAAGGGAGCTCAAGGATCATCAAGTTCCAACCCCCCTGCCTCAGGCTGGGCTGCCAACCAACCTCCACATCTAATGTGAGACTAGACCCCACTGCCCAGGGCCCCATCCAACCTGGCCTTTGGCTCCTCCTGCAGGGATGGGAGAAAATCCGTTTTTTCTATGTACTTGTTAATGTTCTTCCCGTTTTGACGTGCTCTGTAGAATGTGTTATGCTCGGCCTTGTCCAACTGAGCCAAACCTGAAATGAACTGGTTTCTTCCTGTTGTGCAGTGCCAAAGAAACGCGGCAAGCTCGTCACCTTCCTTCGTTCCTTGGTGAAGGCCCGCCCAAAGAAACTGAAAGAGCGGGAGGTGGAGAAGGAAAGGGTGTTTGGCTGTGACCTGGGAGAGCATCTTCTCCACTCTGGTCGCGATGGTAAGGGACAGCCCGTTCCTGAGATCTTCCTCTGTTGGGCATCTAAAGATGAAAGGGAGGTCATATCTAGCAAAGGGGCAGGTTGGTACCGGTGGAGAAACGTGTAATGGAAGTTGATGGCTGAAAGATAAACTGAGGCTAATGCTCTTAAGAGACAAGCACGTTTGTATTTGCTTAAACCAAAGCCTGTAAGCCAATCCCACGCTAGCCTGAAAAGAAGGGAAGCCTTTTGGCCAAGGAGAGTGTCCTGCATATGTTTCCCTGCTCTCCTGGACATGAGATTTCCCACCTCCTTTCATTCCCATGGGAGCTGTGGTGGGACTTGCAGTGTCTCCGGCTTCCCCAGAATTACTTTCTCCAGGCTGATTCCTAGGTCCTTACACTTCTTGAATGCAAGGAACACGTCTGTCCAGTTTCCTCGTCTTGGACAGCTTTCTTCTGTAAGGAAGAACTAAGCAGTAGCCTGGCTGGGCTTAGTGGATGAGATTTGACAGGAGCACAGCCTGAACCAGGACTTGAATGAGGAGCTCAAGTAACCGCTGGCACGTGTTCTTTAGTCCCCCAGGTCCTCCAGAGCTGCGCCGAGTTCATTGAGCAGCACGGCGTGGTGCAAGGGATATACCGGCTGTCTGGTGTCGCGTCCAACATCCAGAGACTGCGGTAAGAGTGCTGCGACTGACACAGCGGTCAGTAGGGGCGCGTGCCCTGTTGTGGGTGCTCAGAGGCCTGCGCCGTGGGGCAGCTCTGTGCAGGCAGCGTGCGCTCAGCAGTGGTGCGCCAGGCTTGTTGCTGTTTGATAGGGACACGGGGCGTTCAGCAGACTTGCTGGAGCAGGAAGTTCTCCTTCTGTCCTTCGGAGCACTGGAAGGCTGTGGGGGACTGCGGTGTCACCGCTGCCAGCTCTCATTCCCGTTTCCTCCTGTTTGCAGAGCCCTTTGGAGCAGCCCACACTCCTCCTTGCTGCTCTGGGCTCCTGGCTTAGGATTGTAGACTAGGCAGCCAGTTGTCAGAGTCACGGGAAATGCCTTAGCAAAACGAAAAGGTCTCCTTTTGGAAACATCTCATCCAGCATGGCTCGTGTGGTGCTGGTGACTGAGTGTTCATTTTCTCCTGTTAATCGGGAAGCCCTTCCAATGCTTGATTATATTTGGTGTGGCTTTTGACTTGTTTTCCTCTTTCTCAACCCCCCCGCCCGTTTTTGTGTCCTTCTCTCCAGCCAAGAATTTGAGTCTGAGCAGATTCCTGAGCTAACCATCCGCGACACTCACAGCGTGAGCTCCGTCTGCAAAATGTACTTCAGGGAGCTCCCGAACCCTCTGCTGACCGACCAGCTGTATGACAAGTTCTCGGTAAGCACAAGGCAACGTCTTTCCTTTACCTCTTCCCTGGGCCTCTTGGGAGATGGCTGCAGCAGTGCCCCAGCTCTGAGGCCCTTTTTCTGTTAGCCCCGTGGGGTTTACTCGTATGTCTTTGCCACATCATGCATCATATGGATGCCATTTTCGGTGGTCCCAGGAGGCGGTTATTTCCATATTCACAAAGCTTGAGAGAATTCATGTTTTTTGTTTTTTCTTTTGTTTTGTTTTTCTATTCCCCAAGTATTTATAGAATGGGAGTGGGATTGATAGCAAAGTGCACTTGAAGCTTGAGGAGCTGAGCTGCGCAATCAGGCTGTAAACCGGCCCGCTGCTTGGACTCCTTGGCCTTGATGGCACCAGCTGCGTGCCGCTATGTTCCCCAGATGCCTCCTGGAAGGCGTAAAATCTGTCTCGGCGCAGACCAACAGCACGCTGTCCCCATAGTTCCCGACCCTGTGGCAGGTATCTAGCCTGATTTGTGTCTCAGTCCCTTTCTGCACTATTCCAGGAGGCTGTTGGTGCCGCTACAGATGAGGAGCAGCTGGTCAGAATGCAGGACGTCATCCAGCAGCTGCCCGCTCCTCACTACAGGTCAGTGCTGCCCTCACTCTGTTGAGCTCAGCCATGCTGCACTTCAGAGGGCAGTGGTGTGATTCCAGGCTTGTCTCATGCTGGCAACATGATGCCTGCGTATGTTGAAGCAGTTTAAGGCTACACGGGGTTAATTTATTGGGTTGGTTCCTGGGCACGGGGGCACAGTTGGTGCAGCTGGTGGCTGCAGCTGTGCTGTGCTGGGGCTTGGTGCCACAGTGTGGCACTTAGTCAAGTTGGATCTACTTCATCTTCAGTGACAGTAGCAATAACATGCATTGAGGCTTGCTCTGTGAACCGCAGCACGGCGTGCTCATTGGTGCTGAATATTTGCCTCTCTTATTTTCCAGGACACTGGAGTACCTGATGAGACACTTGGCTCGTCTAGCCGGGAACTGTTCCGTGACAAACATGCATGCTAAGAACTTAGCGATTGTGTGGGCTCCAAACCTCTTAAGGTAAACTTCTTTCTCCATTTCAACACACTGCTTGGATCTGTTCTCCGGCAAAAAATGCAATCTACCTTTTTCTCCATCGAATGTGCTCTTCTCCTGTACAATGTGCAGTAAGTGGCTGACGGCAGAGCAAGAGCCTGGACTGTTCTCCAACCCCACAGGCACAATTTCTAGATGACAATTTCTGCCCTCTTGTTTAGATGGGACTGGTGTGTCCTTGACCATCCAGGAGAATTTCTTCAGCGGCATCACCGCGGAAGCCTCCGGAGCCCAATTTGACAGCTTTTGGCTGCAACAATCCAGACTTGGGGAAACTTGGATCTTGGATAAATGACTGCTAAAATCTGCCTTTTCTACAGATCACAGCAGAACGAGTCTGCCTGCGCCAGCGGAAGAGCCGCCTGCATGGAACTGCAGACGCAGTCGGCTGTGGTGGAATTCATCATCAACCACGCAGATGTCCTCTTCTGCTCCAAATCCGGATCAGACATGGCAGATGGAGCAGGTGAGTGTCTTCCTCCATGAGCTTTATCTTGATCAGACACCTTGATCAAATCCAGGCCTTCTCCAAGATCTTTGAAATACACTTTTTCTATCGAGGGGACAGCAGACTTCTGGGCTTAGATTAGAATCTGGCATCCTGTTGCTGGATGCTGAGAATGTCCAAGTCCAAACTTTACAATGAGAAAAAAACCGTCACTGTCGTTATGATGTTTTGCATGCAGGTGAAGCTTGATGAAAGTGTGGCAGTGAAGCTTTCTGAGTTCCCTGCCCCCGCTTTCTAGGGTTTTTCTTTGCCCATTTAGATACAGTGAGCTGCTCTTATTAATTATGACTCTGTCCTTTGCCTTAAACATACCTCTGACCACATGCTTATTCTGACCTCCTCTTCTTCTAGTGGCTCGGATAAGCAGGTCTGAGAAAACTATAGCATCTCCCCCAGAACTGTGATGGCTGTGGTGCTGCTTTGTGATCCTCGCTCTTACCTGTGGCTTTCCCTTACAGGGCACGGTTCTCTCTCAGGGCCCAAGTCTGCGTGGGTGTCTTCTCCTGCCACAAAGCTGCTCACCCTGGAGGAGGCACAGGCTCAGAGGCGAGGCCACAGCAGCTCTTCCGTTGTGACACAGAGCAGGGACATAGAAGTGGAAGAAGGCCCCACAGCTGTACAGGGGAAATTCCACACAATCATCAACTTTCCATCTGAAAGGTAAAGAGGACTTTGTTTTCCAGCAACCATCATCATTGTTTGGGTGGGTTGTGTTGTTGTTTTTTTTCCCCCATTATTTCTTGCGCCAAAACATGTGGAAGCTAAATTAAAGTAACGGTGCCTGAAGTGAATTGTTGCAGTGAATCTCTGCTCCCTTTGGACTCTGCGATTCAACTAACATATTCGGTTTAGCCACACGAGGCTGCCATTCCTTCCTTGCTGGGCACGCAGTCACGAGATGTATAAAGCCATGCTGACGTCTACCCTGGCCTGAGCTGGCTCTACCTTGAAACGTTGGGGTTTTCCAGCTGTCGGGGCCACATGCCTGAAACCAGTTCCGGTTCTCCTCTAAGCAGAGCTGTTGGTCAGACCTGCTGGCACTAGAAACTAAACTTGGCGGTGAGATGGGGCCGACGAGGTGTTGATGTCAGAGTCAGAGGTGCTTTTGAATTTCCTTTATGGCTGCACGGTTCCTCAGAAAGCAGTTACGCCTGCTGGCTCCAGAAGAGCCATCCTGTAGATGCTGTCCTGTACAGCTGCGGAGCCTTTGCTCACGTGCTCTGCATCTTGCTTGACACAGTTTAGGGGAATTTAGCCAGCAAGACTTCAGGGCTGAGCTATAGGAGTGGAACCGTCCTCAACTGCTTGAAAGAGAGCGAGTTTCTAAGCTGTGCTTCAGCGGAAACCAGGCGGTGCCAGGAACAAGCAACTGTTGGCAAGAGCTCAGTGCAGCTCTTCCCTCACCCCGCACCATGCACGACTCACACCAGTCACTGTTTTCTCTCTCCAGACAACGTCCACCCAGCAAGATGAAGGAATCACCAGCTGGCAGTTGGCGTTCCTGCTTCAGCCTGCGGAAACCATCCTCTGTGGCCAAACGCCGACTGCAGCGCAGTCCCAGGGAGCCCTCAGAGACAGAAGTCGTGGTGCTGGCAGGTAAGGGTGCGAATCCAGCTTTCAAAGCCTTGCTTTTCAGCGACATAGAATTCATGCAATACAAGTGGACTTGTATCTCCTCCTAGCGTTCCAACCTATACCTAGCATCTTCAGATCACCCCTGATCAAGAGCCACTTTCATAATTCAGCTTGTGAAAGTTTGACACTAACCCCTGTGTATCCTTCCTAGGTGAATCGAGCCCTTGTCTACCCAGAAGAGCCGGGGCAAGTAGCGATGGTGCGCTGTGTGCTTCCATCGATGGAGGGCTCTTAGGAAGCACGAGTCACTGTGGTTCAGATGACAGCCTTCCACATAACAACAGCGATGGAGAGAAGGAGCTCATCCAAGTTCACGCCCTCATTTCTCCCGGCTGTGCTGAAGATGCTGACCTGAGCCTGCTGGACACCACAGTCACCAGCCTGGACTGTGACCCAGTGCCTTTGCAGTGCAGCCCAGCCCAAGCACAGTCCGAGTGCCCCGACAGCAGCACCTCCACGCAGGAGCAGGTCAGCGTCGCTGAGGAGAAGCCGAGCCTCTTGGAGGGGGACTTAGAATCAGTGCCTCCAGCCCCAGGCACCGGGCAGCAGCACTGAGAGCTCTGAGCCACTCTCTCCATGACAAGAGAGGATGAGTCCCATCTTTACCCTGGACCTTTCACGCCCTCCTGTCTTTTACATAATAATAAAAGCATGCTCGTGCTCAATCAACGCCTTGACTGCCTTCCGAGTCTTCATTCACGGAGACCGGGATGAATGCAATGAAGAGCAAGGCACTCCAACTTGCAACGCGATGGCTGTGGGGTGTGCGCAGCAGAGCTCTGGGTTTGTTCCCGTTCTGTCTGGCTTTGGGACGTCTGCAGCGAGAGCTCAGCTACCATCTGGTATGGTAGCAAATGATGTTTAGCATCCTGGATGCTGCTCGTGATAATCCCGAGCTTCCTGGCTGTGGCTTTGTGATGCTTTTCAGGGCTTTTTGATGCATTTCGAAGCCTCGGCTGCTCCCTAACGCCTCTCTCCTCCTGCCGTGTCCATTCCTGGCTCCCGACCTAGGAGCTGGCCGTGCAGACCTGTCGTCATCACGCTGCGGCAGGAGGAGCTCACCTTGAGCAGCATCTCCCTTGCCCCGCCCCCTGCCTCTGATTGGGCAGCGGCGGCGCCGCCCCGCCCCCGGGGTCTCCTTGGTCCGCGGTAGCTCCGCCGGCTGCCGTTGGCCGAGCCGCCGTGCGCGGGAGCGAGCGTTGGGAGCCGGCTGTCGGAGGCGCGGCTCTCCTCGCAGAGCGCCGCTCCTGCCGCCTGGGCCGCCGCGCAGGACAGCGCGGCGGCAGCCGGAGCTGTCCGGGCAGCACCGAGAGGGAAGCCGCGGCGCGACGGGAGCGAGTGCTGAGGACAGCTGTGCCGGAGGTGTGCGGGAGAACGGTCCCGGGACGGGGAGGGGGGCCGTGCGGGGCTCCAGGAAGCTGCAGGGAGGCGACGGGGGGGGATCTAGCGAGATCTGAGGCTGTAGGCGGCTGCGAGGGGGTGTGGGGGTTCTGGGGAGCTGGATGATCGTTGTGGTCCTTTTCAGCCCCCCTGCCGTTCTGTGGTTCTGGTAAATGCTGTGGAAAGTGAAAGTGGTGTTTCTGCATTGGATATTGAAAGGGGCAGTTGATCTAAAGAAGTGAGCTGTAGCACGTCCTTAGAAATAGCTGATGTGCAAAGTAAGAATACCGTATTCTGTGGAAAGTGAAAGTGTTGTTTCTGCACTGAACGTTGAAAAAGGGCAATTGATCTAAAGAATGAAGCTGTCACATATCCTTAGAAATAGCTGACGTGGACAGGAAGATTACCATATGCATATAGGTAACATATTTTAGAGACATAGTTACCGAATTACGTGACCAATTCTTTCTCCCAAAGCTGCAACAGACTTTAAATGTTCTAAACAATGTGGGTATAGTATTCTGACCTGGGAAACGTACTGTAAGGTTGTTCATTAGGCCAGCAGAAGTGAAGTCCACTGAACAAACTCTCAAGGAGTCGGGGCCTTTACACAAAGCAGAACTGTCCCACTCTGTGGGAACGTTAGGATGCCGTAGGCAGGCTCCAAGATACTGCCCTCTGTCCTCCTTCCAAGCTTATCTCTAAGCAAGGACAGACGGATGACCTGAACAATGACCCAGTGCAAAGGGCACAAATGCTGGGGGGTAATGAAGCAGTTAAGAGGTTATGTCTATGTTGTAAAGCAGACATCCAAAAGTTACGACCAGATGTTTGTTAAGAAAGCAGTTGTTAGAAGGCAGTCGACCAATTAAGATATTTGTGGTTGGGTGGTAAGGATTTGTGTTTACTTGGTATTGGTACGATTAGTGAAGCATTGCGAAAGAGTGTGAACCTGCAGTACTCAGCCAGTGAGGAGCCGGGGAGAAAGAGATAAGGGTCGGGCAGTAGGGGATAAAAGATGTAACACTGTTTTCTCTGCGCTCTCCTGCTTGCAGGAGGCCCGCCATTGCAATTGGGAATAAAGATAGATACAAAGATCAGAGAACCGTCCTGGAAAACTATTTGGCTATTTCCAACAACGCTTATAAATATCTTAGATGTGGGAGTCAAAAGGACACGGCTGCAATCTTTTCAGCGATCTGTGGTGACAGAAGAAGGGGAAATGGCCATAAACTGGAGCACAGGAAGTTCTGCACCAAAATGCAAAGGAACTTCTTCACGGCGAGGATGACGGAGCGCTGGAACGGGCTGCCCAGGGAGGCTGTGGATTCTCCTTCTCTGGAGATATTCCAGGCCCTCCTGGGCGCCCTTCCTGTGCTGCCTACTCTAGGGAGCCCGTTTTGCAGGGGGCTTGGGCTCAGTGATCTCTGGAGCTCCCTTGCAACCCCAGTTTTGTGATTCTGTGATTTTATTCATTGCTTCTTGCAGCAATGCAGCGTTTCAGATGAGAGAAAAGCACGGCGGGCGTAAACTGGGTTTCTGTGGTTGGTAAAGCTGTGCTGAGAACTGGGCTGACTACTGCACCTGGAAATGTGTGCAAAGTCTGCAGACACAGAAGAATAACTTTTCCTTGCAGGTTGGGCTTGTCTAAGGTAGGTGATTGCTAGGTGAGCTTGTGCTTTAAAGCATCAAGTTGTATAAATAAGGAAACTTTAAAAGCAAGATTGCCAGTTCTTTTTTACCTAGGTGATTTTTTGCAAGGAGAGATTTGAAATGCTGCTTGCTACTGGAAGATGGAGAGAGGAGAATCAAGTCAAAGGCATGCTGTGCATAGCCACCACGTAGCATCTGCACCGCTCTCCCCCTGCACAAAGGAGGAGCAGCTCAGCAAGCTTGGCCCGGGCCATGGAAGGGAGCATACAAACATCTGGACCAACCCCAACGGAGCGGGTTCTGCAGGTTGGTTGTCTTCTGCTGTTTGTTTCCCATCCTGTTGCTCAGGGGTAGATGTGTTCTTGATCAGTGCTAATAGGAAACTTTCATGACATTTTTGTTTCAGCTGTCCCAATGCTTTGATCCCTTGCTGCTGGGATGGGGCGTTTGCAGAATGACAATGTCCAGTCAGATGTTGGGGATGAGTCTACGCACCGGGGTATGTCTGGCAGGACTGAGGCTTGGGGACCAGGCCAGGTCAAATCCAGTGCACTTTGCTCTCATTCTTAGTGCTTGCTTTTGCTCAGGAGGGTGGGTGGTGAGCCTTATGAACCAGTGCCTGCAGATGGGGTTTGTGGAGAAAGAGGTCCTGCAGGCCTTGTGTGACACCCATGGAGCTATAGTGAGGCTGCATCAGGAGGGTGGGTGGTGAGTCTTATGAACCAGTGCCTGCAGATGGGGTTTGTGGAGAAAGAGGTCCTGCAGGCCTTGTGTGACACCCATGGAGCTATAGTGAGGCTGCATCAGTGGAAAACGCCAGAAATCCCCAGAGGTGTGAAGGTGAGCTGTGGGCACCAGTAACACAAGAGGGAATGTGCATGCTGGGGTTTGGATGCTTCTGTGTGTTTTAAGTGACTGTGATACCACTGCTCAGTCAGTTTGAGTGTGTGGAACAAGTGTGACATCCTTTTTGACTGAGTCCTGTGAAAGGAGTCTGTATGGGAACTGCTGAGTCACGGCCTGAACCTCTGATTTATCACCTGAGGCGAGCAATGAGTCAGCCCTGGGAGCACAGGTGAAAGGAATTCACCTTTGCTGCACGAAGGGGTGGAGCATGGCTCCACCTCTCCTAGACCCATTTAAGAGCTGACTACCAGTGGGTAGGATCTCTCTCTCTCTTTGGAAGATTCTCTCCACTGGTCTTTCCTGAGCGAGCCCACGACATGTGTAAGCATCCTATGTATTCTCTTTGTCTTGGTGTGCCTAACTCTCTTGCTTATTTCATTATTATAACATCTTAATATTGTTTGATTATATAAAATTCCTTTATATAATTTTCATTGATTATACACTTGGTGAGCCAGGCAGGCAAGCCGAATATACTAAAACTTACACTATGTCCTTTCTTTGGAATTTCTGTAAATGTTCAAGGGGGAGAACGCTACCCCCCTAGATAAAATAATTCCAGGGCAGATGCCAGGATTTGCGGGATCCCCTTATTATGAATTGTCAACTATCATTGAAAAATGGGGTCCTCTACGTGTTGTGGGAAATGTTTCCCCATATCGCCTAGCAGATTACTTTCAGGGACTAGGCAATGGTACACTAGTCACAAGAGAAAGACAATTAGCTGCTTCTACAGTGGCATGGCCACTGTTAAATGCTTTAAATAATGCTGAAATAAGGAATAATACTTTAGTGAACGAAAATGAACTTTTAAAAGATCATATTGAAAAGTTAGAACAGGAACTTGGCATATTAACAGGAAAAAACCCAATTCTACATCTTCCAATAAGTCAAGTCTGTAATATTTCAATAAACAATGACCAGGCTCCTGAATCAACGGACTGTGTTGATCAGGAAAATAAACAATCTAAATCTGATCTTGAATCTCCAATTTTGACGGATGCACTAGAAGTCCGTCCTGTTATAACACAAAAAACAAAAAAGGTACAGGACAGATCGGCGGGGGTGCCGCCTGATCAGTGGCCCCCCGTTCAAACCCACTTGCATGTAACAGCCCGACCGTACACAGCAACAGAACTGATGGACTTAGTCCAACGATTCAAGCAGAAAGCTAGAGAAAGTGTGCCAGCTTGGACTATGGGATTCTGGGGCAGAAAGTGTTCTGATGAATGGCCCGGAAATAGCCAAATTGGCCACAATGACCGTCCATCCTGCTCTTAGACAGAGATTATATGCAGGTAATCAATACAATGATGAAAACCATTCTATAATAGAATGGTTAATGGCGGCCTGCTGTATGGTATGGCCCAATCAATCTGATATTCCTTTACATACAGGGATGTGGTCCTCCATGGAAAACCTTCAAAATTACATCTGTGAATTAGGTGTAAGGGAAGCGATTTATGAAGATGCCTTTGATGGCCCGGATCTGGTCAAATTCTCAGCAGGGATGGGAGACCTAATTTTACAACAAGCCCAGGCATTGGGTATATTCGATCCTACCCTCCCAGCTGAGTTGGATGTCCACGTTACTCAAGATGGCTTTGGTTGGGGCCTGTGGCAACGTCAGAGTTCTGTTCGGACCCCCATTGGTTTTTGGTTTCAGGTCTGGCATGGAGCAAAAGAAAGATATAATATGATTGAAAAACAGTTATTGGCTGCCTATTCAGCATTACAGGCAGTAGAGCCAATAACCCAGACGGCTGAAGTTATAGTGAAGACCACTCTGCAGATTCAGGGGTGGGTGAAAGATCTGACCCACCTTCCTAAGACAGGGGTGGCCTGATGTGCCATCATGCACAAACAGTGGCATGATGGGTCACTTACCTCAGCCAAAGGAGCAGTCTGTCTTCATCATCCTTAAAAGAAGAGCTTCAGAAGATCCTAGGCCCAGTGACCTATCATTGTGATGCACCAAAAGAAACACTGGTCGCTCCACCAGAGAAGAGTCCCGTTCAGGAGAGGAAATATCCTATCCCTGAAGATGCCTGGTATACAGATGGGTCCAGCAAGGGCAACCCGAGCAAGTGGAGAGCGATAGCATACCATCCTTCGACTGAGACAATCTGGTTTGATGAGTGTCATGGAATTAACTAGATCAGTTTATGCCCGTGACAGGGGGCAGTAGGCCCCTGCCCTCCCCACCCTCGGCCTGGCCCCACAAAATGGGTAGGAAGGGGGAAAAGGAAAAAAAACAGCGGCAACAATCTATGGAGGTAAACTTATTTTACTAACTATGATATCGGAATGCAAAATAATACAATATAATACAATCTACCAGTGGGGAAGGATCTCTCTCTCTTCGGAAGATCCACTCCACTGGTCTTTCCTGAGCGAGCCCACGACACGGGTAAGCATCCTATTTATTCTCTTTGTCTTGCTGTGCCTAACTCTCTTGCTGATTTCATTATTATAACATCTTAATATTATTTGATTATATAAAATTCCTTTATATAATTTTCATTGATTATACAGTAGTCCTATGAATTTGAGGTCTGAATTTAAGCCTGTGGGCATCGCATGGGAGTTGGGGAAGAGTACGAGGCAAGGAAAGTTGGGTAAGAGGATGAGGCTTCGGACCAGGAACCTCTTCCATCGGTATTAACTCTTGCCGTTCTCTTTTTGGATTAGGAATCCATGTGGTTTTTTTAATGAAGAACAGACTCATTGTGCAGCTTGTGAGTGAATTCATTCACGCCTGCTAGCTGGTTTTCTTTCCTACATGAAGCTGGAATTGAAATGGACACTTTGTGATCTGATCCCCTCTGGCATGCTCAGATCTGCCAAGTTGGCAAGGCCTGGCTCATGGTTTGTGAGTTGTGCCCAAGGTCAGAGAGTTGACTCTTGTGAGCTTTGAGTCATGTCTTCCAGTTGCACGTTGTGTTCTTTCTGTTGTGTTGACCTCTTGAGCTCCAGCCCTAACTGAGGATGCAAGCGCTACCGCAGAAGGAACGGTTTAGATTGGAAGTGCAATGCAAAGAACTGGAGCCAGCAGGAGCAGGGAAGCGATCATCCTCCTGTGCTCAGCACTGGTGAGTCCTCACCTTGAGTACTGTGTTCAGTTCTGGGTGCCTCACTACAGGAAGGACAGTGAAAGCCTTAAATGTGTCCAGAGAAGAGCAGTGAAGCTGCAGGGCATCTAGAGCACAAGTCTTATGGGGAGCGGCTGAGGGAACTGTGATTATTTAGTCTGGAGAAGAGGAGGCGCAGGGAAGACCTCCTCACTCTCTACAACTAGCTGAAGAGAGGTTATGTTGAGGTGGGCGTTGTCCTCCTCTCCTGTGTAAGTGATAATAGGACTGGAGGGAGTGGCCTGAAGTTGCATGAGGGGAGATTGAGGTTGGATGTTAAGAAAAACTTCTCCACAGGACTGGTCAGACGCTGGAACGGGCTGCCCAGACAGGTGATAGAGTTACCATCCCTGCAGGTGTTCAAGAAACATTAGATGTTGTCGTGAGGGACGTGGCGTAGTGGGAAATGTTGGTGGAAGGTGGATGGTTGGACCGGATGATCTTGGAGATCTTTTCCAAGCTTGCTAATTCTATGTTTCTATGAAAGACATGTGCTGGTGAGTGCTTTGCTGGGTGAGCATCACCCTGCTGAAGAGTAGGCAACTGTTGTCTTTGCAGGCAGCCACATCCACAGGGATTGGATGGACCTTAACGTTGTCTTTCACATCTTATGGGCAGTAAGTCATGTGGATTTAAAGCAGGATCTTAGAGGCAACCTTGATTTCTTCAGCCACCAGAGCTCTCCACCATGCTTCTCTGTGTGATGTGAGACCATGCAGAAGTCTGGGTAGGTGAAGTCAGTTGCTCTTCCTTTTCCCCCCAGGGCTGGAAGTAGCGGGGAAACGGGACTGTGGGACATCCCAGCAGTGGGTTCCTACCTCAGCAGAACCAAATGGCTGTTCTGGTCCACGTGGTCATTTTGAGTGAATCTGACACAAATTAGAGACATGAGGGGCCTGTGAGCAAAAAGCATGTGCTGCATTTTGTGGTGCAAGATGTCCTCTGAGCTGCTGCTAAGAATGCCCAGCATGCTTTCTTTTTGATGGGAAGAGGTTTAGCAAGGATTTTTTAGATGAAAATAGATGAAAATCACGTATTTCCTTTTGACTGACCTTTCTTTCGTACTGCTTCTTGAAAAGTTACCTTTGGATTCTAAACTAATATTTATTACTGAAGAGAATACATATGCACCCTGCACTTTTATCTGCACAAAGAATCCTCTGAACATCTGTTTACGTGTTTCTTTTTGGCACTGAGATGAAGCTGTGTGGAACATAGGCTTGGATGAATTTTCAATCAGTAGCAGGGACGTGTAATGCTCATCTTAGATGTCGTGCTGACAGAAAGAGCAGAAAGGTACATTTTATGGGGTTGCATGCTGCTTTTTTTTTTTTTTTTTCAGTCATGACCATGGAAGCGTTACCCAGACGAAATGAGCATTTGTCACCTGGACTTTCTACACATGACAGAGGAAGTGGAAGTCAGCAGCTGAAGCGTCTGGGAAGACCCCTGCATGGGAATGGTGAGAGTTACCCTGGCACCGTTCTTTGGAAATCTCAGGGCTCTGTAAGCTCTGAAGCTGTGTCGTAACTCCTCCCGTGGTGCTCTCCCTTTCTTTTGTGTAGGAGAGCTGGAGTTCAACTCCTTCCTGTTTCCTGCCTATGTGCTGCCTGCCTTGTCCATGGCCCAATGGGCTTTTATTGCTCACACCCAGATTGGTACGTGTGGATATAAGCCTTTGTTTACGTTTATCTTTTGCTTGTGGTGACAGCTCATAGCTGAGCTTGTGGTTAACAAGACACACAATAGCTGGAGATACAGTACTCTGCATCACTAAAACACGAGCTTTGTGGCAGCCACGAGCCCAAGGAACAGCGAGTTTGTGTTTTATTTCTGTGCTTGCTCCCATTGCCCCGCGGCCCTGTTGTGGTTGAAGCCGGTGGGTGGCTCAGCACCACGCAGTCCTTTGCCCACTCCCCTGTTCCCCGTGGGATGGGGGAGAGTGTTGGGTGGAAAAAGAGAAGTAAAACTCATGTTTTTGAGATAAAAGTAGTTCTGAATATATATATGAATGTATTGCAAGTGATGTACAAGCAATGGCTCACCACCCGCCAACCACTGTCCAGTTAGCCGCCAAGCAATAAAAGAGAGTGAGATGTACTCTCATCCCCTTCAAAACTCCTTCCACTTGATGGCATATAGTATGGAATATCCCTTTGGCCAGTTTACGTTAGCTGTCTTAATTCAGTTCCCTCCCATCTTTTTGTTGAGAGCTTTGCTGAGAATGGCCTTGGCTCTGTGCAAGTTTGCTTGTCAGAAACTATAAAGATCAGGGTGTTCTCAGTGTGATTTTTCTCCTAGAACCCAAACATAGCATCATACCAGATACTCTGAAGAAAAATCCCTCCCACCTGAGACTAAGGCAGCCCCCCAGTGTGTGTGCCGTAAGCCAGATAGGGATGCAGGTGTTGCATTTCCCTGGCAGCGTTGGCCAGGGATGCTGGGGAGGTTTTGGTGCCCAGCTTGGACGTCGCAGCACTGCTGTGCCTGTCAAAGCGGCATGCTGCGTGCTCTCCAAGCAACGAAGCAGCGTTTCATCAACAATGTGCCATGCTATTTCCTGGAACCTGGTGTGTTTGTGTCTCTGAGGCTGGGTTTACTCTACGAGCTCTTATTGCAGTAGCTGTTTTGAATTCGATTGCAGGCGTGTGAGCAGTAGTGCTTTTCCCTCCTTGTGTTCTGTCTCACAGTATTTGCCCATGGTTGGTAGAAGAAGGAGCTGATGGAGTCAGCAGTAGATTCTGTTGGCTTACCCTCTGGTAAGCCTTCATCCCTGGAGCTCACTGCTGCACAGAAGAGTACACGCGTGTTTATCCCAGGGCTGCAGTAAACGGGAGCCTGGTTGGCATAGCACTGAGCAGCACCTAATGGGCTCTGCAGAGGATGGCTTTGCAGAAGGAGCAGGAGTGCCTGCGTCCACCTGTATCCTTGGATACGTTCTGGCAGCGATGCACCAGCTGTGGCCACAGTGACTGAATGCAGGGCTTGGCTTGGGGCTGCCGTGTGGCACTTACTGCCCCGCCATATGCCTGGCAAAGCACAGCCACCCCTCGCCCACGACAAGCGTTTGTCTTAGTGTCGTGTTTCATGCTGTCTCCTGAACCTCAGGCACTGGAGGGAGCTTCCCCACAAGAAGGGGAGAAGAAAATGAGGTCGTCCTGGAAGCGAAAAGGCAAAAATCCACTTGGGAAAGAAATGTGTATAGCAGTCTCGTAGCAGTTCTGTGTTTCTCCAGTCTCTTCCTTGATTTCCTTACAGTGAAATAGATCGGTGCTGTAACACACTTTTGAATGAAACAAAGGACTCTAGTGTGATTTTATGTAGGCCCTGCACTGCAAGGTATGCTGCTGGGAGGAAGCGCCGGGTCCTGCGCTTTGGTCATGATGACCCCGTGCTAGCTTCTCCAGGATTTGGCTGAGGTAGAATTCCAACCGCCCTCTGATTCTAGAATGTTGGAGTGTTGGAATCTTCTGGTCTTGTGACGTGGTCTTGCTTCCCCACCTTGTCTGTCATGGTGGAGCAGCCTGGTGGCCCTTAGTGATGTCATAAGCAGCTAGAATGAGGGGAGGAGCAGTGCCTGCTGTGTCCCTTCATTGGAGCGCTTGAGCTCTGACTGAGTAGCTAGCTTGTTGCACTTGTGCATCGACTGAGTACCTTCGTTTTCACACCGTCTTGTGCAGCATCTTGTAGGTAAGCTGAGACAGTGTGAAATAGACGAATGGACAGTGAGGTGTTGAAAGCTGCTGGCTGGTGGAGCTGGTAGTGTCATGCTGCTTACTCTTTGACCATCAGACATAATTTTCACTCAGTAGCTACATTCCAAAGCATAGAGGTGGCATTTGTCTCAGGGCTTTTCCCTTGTCTTCTTTGTTAAATTGTGCAAGCTCACTGATCAGCTCTTTCTCTCTCCTCTCCCCGCCCTCTGCCTTCTCCTTTGATGCAGCTTTTGCTCGCGGAAGAACAGAGCAAAGTGACAAGAAACGGCTGCGGCTTCAAGGAACTTGTCTACCTTGTTCTGATCTCTTGCCAGGTACGCGCCACGCGTTGTCCCCCCACGTGGTTTTGCAGCCCGCGTCGCACCGTGTTTAGTAACACAGCCTCATCCAGCCTTGACGGGACACGGGTCACGTGTAGAGTTATTCCACTTTCCCTCCAGCTCAGCCCTCAGAAGGATGCTGTCTGTGATGCTGTGACCAGCTAGTCTTTAGGAAACCAATCCCTTAGGCAAGGAGTCCTAGTCCCAGTTTGTGCAGGGCTGCACAACGTGACCATGAGCATGCGTGCTTCGGCTGTGTGTGCGCACGACAGCTGTGGGGAGCACAGCAGAGATGTAAGCAGAGGAAATCTGTGTGGAAGGCTGCGGCCGGCGCTGGAGGTGAACTGGTGGGAGCCGGGCGCTGGGGAGCAGATCCACCCCCAGCAGTGACTCCTCTCACTGCCCTGCTACTGTGCTGTCGGAGTGCTCTGAGCAAGCGTATCTGCTGCTTTGTGCCGGAGTCCCCATCTGCTAGCAGAGGGATTGCGACTTGGTAAACTGCTGCGTAATAGGCTGTCTCGTTTGAATTGGCTGAGCAAAGTGGTTGTTTCTAGAACACCTGCCTATGCCAGTGGGTAACTGAGGGTAGTTCTGAAGAAGTCTCTCCATACCGTGGTGTGTGAACAGAGAAAATAGAAGTGTGTTTCTTTTCAGTTCCAGCTTGTCGTGCCTGCTGTGATGGGCATCGCGTGCCACGAGATCAGCTGTGGGCCTGACCTGGCACAAATGGAGGTAGAGTATGAAGCTCTGATTGGTCTTTGTTCTGCTGACTTGAGCCGGCAGAGTGAGCTGCAGATGAGCTCTCCTGCTTTTCAAGAGAGGGAGAATCCTTCCAGCTCTATCGGTGTCACTGAAAAGCTGCCTGAAAAGCTTCATGTCCTTGCTACGAGCATCTAGATGGCCGTGGACGTTATAGTACCGACAGAATCAGATCGAGCGTTATAAACATGCAGAAGCATTTTCCCCATCCTGCTTGGATTTTGTCACCCAAAGACCAAGTTCTCATATTCAGTAAGTTAAGGGAAGCAGGCACTTGTAGTGAGCCAAGGATTGGGTCAGTGGACCAGCTCCTGTGTCCAGTCCATGGCTGAGGTCTCCAAGCAATTGGTTACAGGAAGCAAGCAGACTCTTACGCTCCTCTTTGGCAAGACAGTACTGCAAGCGTGGCAAGTTTATAAAACTCCAGGAGTCCTCTTGGTTGGGGTGTTTGTCCTCTTAGTCTGGGTAGAGAGAGACGCATCTTTGCATTGCCTGGCCATACTGCTGCACACCAGGAAGAGAAACAGCTGTTATTAGACTTGCAGTTTCTTGTTAAGCACTCATGATAAGGATCTTTCTCTGCAGATGTGCTCCTTGCTCTGAAATTGTCCTCGTTTGTCCTCAGCTCCTCACCATGGCCTGTGCTCTCTGTTTCAGACTGAGAACAATGGGAAGCCCCTGCTGATCCACAAGGAGTCTCCTGTAAATATTCCAGCTGTTGCTGCTGCCCATGTTCTTAAGAGATACGTTGCCCAGGCACCGGATGAACTCTCCTTTGAGGTAAGCAGTTAAGGGCGTTCCTAGTTGTCATGTACAGGAGAGTATAAGGTGTGAACGCATCAGGAATATTCTCAGATACCTTCAGAATGTTTGGTGAGGTTGCAGTCTTTTGCAGGTGGGAGACATCGTGTGCGTTACTGATATGCCACCAAAGGAGCTGACCCCCTGGAGGAGAGGCAAGCATGGCTTTCAGGTAGGCACAAGCTTCAGACTTGAGAGAGCAACTTTGGTCAGGTCGGGAATCTCGGCTAAGAGCTGCGCTGCCTGCACAGGATGGCTCATGGATGTAAACATTTTCCCTGTGTCGGTGTCAGAGATGGTCTTTGTAGGAAACTGTCTCCTCAATTCACTTAGAAGCAAGAGCCTTCACAATATGCATCAGGTCACGGCCACTGAACCCCACCTTTGGAAATGCAGCAGCTAAGACAGTGTTTCCGTGTCTCAGAGTATTTTGCTTGCACCCATGCAGAACGTGAAGTTAGTGTCTTTTAGGAAGTTACTGCCTGTCAGCCGAGGTAGGGTAACAGACCCTCCGCGTGCTTGTTGCTGCTGCTGGCTGCAGAACGCTGGGTAGCTCGGAGCTGGGGATCGCAGCTGCATCTCAGTCAGCAAGAACTTTCTTCTTCTACATCTTCTACAGAAGCAATTATTTGTTTTGTAGGTCTTTTGGCTGCAAATGTTGAATAATTATTACTTTTATGCAGGCCACTTTTTGTTGGATAGTCTTACGGAGCGTCAGGCAAGCACGTTCCGAGGAAAATGTTAGGTGGCTTTTGGTTGAACAGTTCAGGTCTGAGAAATGCTGCCTTCAGTATTGCACCTCTCTTTTTTTCTTGTTACAGGTTGGATTTTTCCCAAGTGAGTGCGTGGAGCTCATCAATGGAAAAATTCCGGAGTCTCTCCTCAGTTCAGTGCCAAAGCCAGGTACGGATGTTGCATTTGATGGTGCAGGGAAGCAAAATGGCGTCTCTTTTTGGGTGTGTTCTGTGTTTAATACCTCCTTTATCCATCCCGTGTTATAGTCTGTGCTGATGATCCTTCAGGCATATCATGGGGCATATGGCTGGTGTTTTGTAGGCAATGAGAATGAAGGAGGGCAAAGGCAGTTCTTCTGCGAGTCAGTACGAGGTTGAGAACAGCCAGTGTCCCTGGTGGACAGCTAGTGCTAGTGATATGCTTGATCAGAACGTGACTTTTCAAGAGGATCCTTAATCCTCAAGTTGAGCAAGCCAAGCAAGAGGAGTGCATTAAACTCCATCGGAACGCGCAGAGATTTGGCCCGATCCTCCCGTGTTTATGAGTGGACTTGGGGAAATCATAGAATCCTCCTAGTATGGCTTGGGATGGAAGGGAGCTCAAGGATCATCTAGTTCCAACCCCCCTGCCTCAGGCTGGGCTGCCAACCAACCTCCACATCTAATGTGAGACTAGACCCCACTGCCCAGGGCCCCATCCAACCTGGCCTTTGGCTCCTCCTGCAGGGATGGGAGAAAATCCGTTTTTTCTATGTACTTGTTAATGTTCTTCCCGTTTTGACGTGCTCTGTAGAATGTGTTATGCTCGGCCTTGTCCAACTGAGCCAAACCTGAAATGAACTGGTTTCTTCCTGTTGTGCAGTGCCAAAGAAACGCGGCAAGCTCGTCACCTTCCTTCGTTCCTTGGTGAAGGCCCGCCCAAAGAAACCGAAAGAGCGGGAGGTGGAGAAGAAAAGGGTGTTTGGCTGTGACCTGGGAGAGCATCTTCTCCACTCTGGTCGCGATGGTAAGGGACAGCCCGTTCCTGAGATCTTCCTCTGTTGGGCATCTAAAGATGAAAGGGAGGTCATATCTAGCGAAGGGGCAGGTTGGTACCGGTGGAGAAACGTGTAATGGAAGTTGATGGCTGAAAGATAAACTGAGGCTAATGCTCTTAAGAGACAAGCACGTTTGTATTTGCTTAAACCAAAGCCTGTAAGCCAATCCCACGCTAGCCTGAAAAGAAGGGAAGCCTTTTGGCCAAGGAGAGTGTCCTGCATATGTTTCCCTGCTCTCCTGGACATGAGATTTCCCACCTCCTTTCATTCCCATGGGAGCTGTGGTGGGACTTGCAGTGTCTCTGGCTTCCCCAGAATTACTTTCTCCAGGCTGATTCCTAGGTCCTTACACTTCTTGAATGCAAGGAACACGTCTGTCCAGTTTCCTCGTCTTGGACAGCTTTCTTCTGTAAGGAAGAACTAAGCAGTAGCCTGGCTGGGCTTAGTGGATGAGATTTGACAGGAGCACAGCCTGAACCAGTACTTGAATGAGGAGCTCAAGTAACCGCTGGCACGTGTTCTTTAGTCCCCCAGGTCCTCCAGAGCTGCGCCGAGTTCATTGAGCAGCACGGCGTAGTGCAAGGGATATACCGGCTGTCCGGCGTCGCGTCCAACATCCAGAGACTGCGGTAAGAGTGCTGCGACTGACACAGCGGTCAGTAGGGGCGCGTGCCCTGTTGTGGGTGCTCAGAGGCCTGCGCCGTGGGGCAGCTCTGTGCAGGCAGCGTGCGCTCAGCAGTGGTGCGCCAGGCTTGTCGCTGTTTGATAGGGACACGGGGCGTTCAGCAGACTTGCTGGAGCAGGAAGTTCTCCTTCTGTCCTTCGGAGCACTGGAAGGCTGTGGGGGACTGCGGTGTCACCGCTGCCAGCTCTCATTCCCGTTTCCTCCTGTTTGCAGAGCCCTTTGGAGCAGCCCACACTCCTCCTTGCTGCTCTGGGCTCCTGGCTTAGGATTGTAGACTAGGCAGCCAGTTGTCAGAGTCACGGGAAATGCCTTAGCAAAACGAAAAGGTCTCCTTTTGGAAACATCTCATCCAGCATGGCTCGTGTGGTGCTGGTGACTGAGTGTTCATTTTCTCCTGTTAATCGGGAAGCCCTTCCAATGCTTGATTATATTTGGTGTGGCTTTTGACTTGTTTTCCTCTTTCTCAACCCCCCCGCCCGTTTTTGTGTCCTTCTCTCCAGCCAAGAATTTGAGTCTGAGCAGATTCCTGAGCTAACCATCCGCGACACTCACAGCGTGAGCTCCGTCTGCAAAATGTACTTCAGGGAGCTCCCGAACCCTCTGCTGACCGACCAGCTGTATGACAAGTTCTCGGTAAGCACAAGGCAACGTCTTTCCTTTACCTCTTCCCTGGGCCTCTTGGGAGATGGCTGCAGCAGTGCCCCAGCTCTGAGGCCCTTTTTCTGTTAGCCCCGTGGGGTTTACTCGTATGTCTTTGCCACATCATGCATCATATGGATGCCATTTTCGGTGGTCCCAGGAGGCGGTTATTTCCATATTCACAAAGCTTGAGAGAATTCATGTTTTTTGTTTTTTCTTTTGTTTTGTTTTTCTATTCCCCAAGTATTTATAGAATGGGAGTGGGATTGATAGCAAAGTGCACTTGAAGCTTGAGGAGCTGAGCTGCGCAATCAGGCTGTAAACCGGCCCGCTGCTTGGACTCCTTGGCCTTGATGGCACCAGCTGCGTGCCGCTATGTTCCCCAGATGCCTCCTGGAAGGCGTAAAATCTGTCTCGGCGCAGACCAACAGCACGCTGTCCCCATAGTTCCCGACCCTGTGGCAGGTATCTAGCCTGATTTGTGTCTCAGTCCCTTTCTGCACTATTCCAGGAGGCTGTTGGTGCCGCTACAGATGAGGAGCAGCTGGTCAGAATGCAGGACGTCATCCAGCAGCTGCCCGCTCCTCACTACAGGTCAGTGCTGCCCTCACTCTGTTGAGCTCAGCCATGCTGCACTTCAGAGGGCAGTGGTGTGATTCCAGGCTTGTCTCATGCTGGCAACATGATGCCTGCGTATGTTGAAGCAGTTTAAGGCTACACGGGGTTAATTTATTGGGTTGGTTCCTGGGCACGGGGGCACAGTTGGTGCAGCTGGTGGCTGCAGCTGTGCTGTGCTGGGGCTTGGTGCCACAGTGTGGCACTTAGTCAAGTTGGATCTACTTCATCTTCAGTGACAGTAGCAATAACATGCATTGAGGCTTTGCTCTGTGAACCGCAGCACGGCGTGCTCATTGGTGCTGAATATTTGCCTCTCTTATTTTCCAGGACACTGGAATACCTGATAAGACACTTGGCTCGTCTAGCCGGGAACTGTTCCGTGACAAACATGCACGCTAAGAACTTAGCGATTGTGTGGGCTCCAAACCTCTTAAGGTAAACTTCTTTCTCCATTTCAACACACTGCTTGGATCTGTTCTCCGGCAAAAAATGCAATCTACCTTTTTCTCCATCGAATGTGCTCTTCTCCTGTACACTGTAGTAAGTGGCTGACGGCAGAGCAAGAGCCTGGGCTGTTCTCCAACCGCACGGGCACAATTTCTAGATGACAATTTCTGCCCTCTTGTTTAGATGGGACTGGTGTGTCCTTGACCATCCAGGAGAATTTCTTCAGCGGCATCACCGCGGAAGCCTCCGGAGCCCAATTTGACAGCTTTTGGCTGCAACAATCCAGACTTGGGGAAACTTGGATCTTGGATAAATGACTGCTAAAATCTGCCTTTTCTACAGATCACAGCAGAACGAGTCTGCCTGCGCCAGCGGAAGAGCCGCCTGCATGGAACTGCAGACGCAGTCGGCTGTGGTGGAATTCATCATCAACCACGCAGATGTCCTCTTCTGCTCCAAATCCGGATCAGACATGGCAGATGGAGCAGGTGAGTGTCTTCCTCCATGAGCTTTATCTTGATCAGACACCTTGATCAAATCCAGGCCTTCTCCAAGATCTTTGAAATACACTTTTTCTATCGAGGGGACAGCAGACTTCTGGGCTTAGATTAGAATCTGGCATCCTGTTGCTGGATGCTGAGAATGTCCAAGTCCAAACTTTACAATGAGAAAAAAACCGTCACTGTCGTTATGATGTTTTGCATGCAGGTGAAGCTTGATGAAAGTGTGGCAGTGAAGCTTTCTGAGTTCCCTGCCCCCGCTTTCTAGGGTTTTTCTTTGCCCATTTAGATACAGTGAGCTGCTCTTATTAATTATGACTCTGTCCTCTGCCTTAAACATACCTCTGACCACATGCTTATTCTGACCTCCTCTTCTTCTAGTGGCTCAGATAAGCAGGTCTGAGAAAACTATAGCATCTCCCCCAGAACTGTGATGGCTGTGGTGCTGCTTTGTGATCCTCGCTCTTACCTGTGGCTTTCCCTTACAGGGCACGGTTCTCTCTCAGGGCCCAAGTCTGCGTGGGTGTCTTCTCCTGCCACAAAGCTGCTCACCCTGGAGGAGGCACAGGCTCAGAGGCGAGGCCACAGCAGCTCTTCCGTTGTGACACAGAGCAGGGACATAGAAGTGGAAGAAGGCCCCACAGCTGTACAGGGGAAATTCCACACAATCATCAACTTTCCATCTGAAAGGTAAAGAGGACTTTGTTTTCCAGCAACCGTCATCATTGTTTGGGTGGGTTGTGTTGTTGTTTTTTTTTCCCCCATTATTTCTTGCGCCAAAACATGTGGAAGCTAAATTAAAGTAACGGTGCCTGAAGTGAATTGTTGCAGTGAATCTCTGCTCCCTTTGGACTCTGCGATTCAACTAACATATTCGGTTTAGCCACACGAGGCTGCCATTCCTTCCTTGCTGGGCACGCAGTCACGAGATGTATAAAGCCATGCTGACGTCTACCCTGGCCTGAGCTGGCTCTACCTTGAAACGTTGGGGTTTTCCAGCTGTCGGGGCCACATGCCTGAAACCAGTTCCGGTTCTCCTCTAAGCAGAGCTGTTGGTCAGACCTGCTGGCACTAGAAACTAAACTTGGTGGTGAGATGGGGCCGACGAGGTGTTGATGTCAGAGTCAGAGGTGCTTTTGAATTTCCTTTATGGCTGCACGGTTCCTCAGAAAGCAGTTACGCCTGCTGGCTCCAGAAGAGCCATCCCTTAGATGCTGTCCTGTACAGCTGCGGAGCCTTTGCTCACGTGCTCTGCATCTTGCTTGACACAGTTTAGGGGAATTTAGCCAGCAAGACTTCAGGGCTGAGCTATAGGAGTGGAACCATCCTCAACTGCTTGAAAGAGAGCGAGTTTCTAAGCTGTGCTTCAGCAGAAACCAGGCGGTGCCAGGAACAAGCAACTGTTGGCAAGAGCTCAGTGCAGCTCTTCCCTCACCCCGCACCACGCACGACTCACACCAGTCGCTGTTTTCTCTCTCCAGACAACGTCCACCCAGCAAGATGAAGGAATCACCAGCTGGCAGTTGGCGTTCCTGCTTCAGCCTGCGGAAACCATCCTCTGTGGCCAAACGCCGACTGCAGCGCAGTCCCAGGGAGCCCTCAGAGACGGAAGTCGTGGTGCTGGCAGGTAAGGGTGCGAATCCAGCTTTCAAAGCCTTGCTTTTCAGCGACATAGAATTCATGCAATACAAGTGGACTTGTATCTCCTCCTAGCGTTCCAACCTATACCTAGCATCTTCAGATCACCCCTGATCAAGAGCCACTTTCATAATTCAGCTTGTGAAAGTTTGACACTAACCCCTGTGTATCCTTCCTAGGTGAATCGAGCCCTTGTCTACCCAAAGAGCCGGGGCAAGTAGCGATGGTGCGCTGTGTGCTTCCATCGATGGAGGGCTCTTAGGAAGCACGAGTCACTGTGGTTCAGATGACAGCCTTCCACATAGCAACAGCGATGGAGAGAAGGAGCTCATCCAAGTTCACGCCCTCATTTCTCCCGGCTGTGCTGAAGATGCTGACCTGAGCCTGCTGGACACCACAGTCACCAGCCTGGACTGTGACCCAGTGCCTTTGCAGTGCAGCCCAGCCCAAGCACAGTCCGAGTGCCCCGACAGCAGCACCTCCACGCAGGAGCAGGTCAGCGTCGCTGAGAAGCCGAGCCTCTTGGAGGGGGACTTAGAATCAGGCCTCCAGCCCCAGGCACCGGGCAGCAGCACTGAGAGCTCTGAGCCACTCTCTCCATGACAAGAGAGGATGAGTCCCATCTTTACCCTGGACCTCTCACGCCCTCCTGTCTTTTACATAATAATAAAAGCATGCTCGTGCTCAATCAACGCCTTGACTGCCTTCCGAGTCTTCATTCACAGAGACTGGGACGAATGCAACGAAGAGCAAGGCACGCCAGCTTGCAACGCGATGGCTGTGGGGTGCGCGCAGCAGAGCTCTGGGTTTGTTCCCGTTCTGTCTGGCTTTGGGACGTCTGCAGCGAGAGCTCAGCTACCATCTGGTATGGTAGCAAATGATGTTTAGCATCCTGGATGCTGCTCGTGATAATCCCGAGCTTCCTGGCTGTGGCTTTGTGATGCTTTTCAGGGCTTTTTGATGCATTTCGAAGCCTCGGCTGCTCCCTAACGCCTCTCTCCTCCTGCCGTGTCCATTCCTGGCTCCCGACCTAGGAGCTGGCCGTGCAGACCTGCCGTCATCACGCTGCGGCAGGAGGAGCTCACCTTGAGCAGCATCTCCCTTGCCCCGCCCCCTGCCTCTGATTGGGCAGCGGCGGCGCCGCCCCGCCCCCGGGGTCTCCTTGGTCCGCGGTAGCTCCGCCGGCTGCCGTTGGCCGAGCCGCCGTGCGCGGGAGCGAGCGTTGGGAGCCGGCTGTCGGAGGCGCGGCTCTCCTCGCAGAGCGCCGCTCCTGCCGCCTGGGCCGCCGCGCAGGACAGCGCGGCGGCAGCCGGAGCTGTCCGGGCAGCACCGAGAGGGAAGCCGCGGCGCGACGGGAGCGAGTGCTGAGGACAGCTGTGCCGGAGGTGTGCGGGAGAACGGTCCCGGGACGGGGAGGGGGGCCGTGCGGGGCTCCAGGAAGCTGCAGGGAGGCGACGGGGGGGGATCTAGCGAGATCTGAGGCTGTAGGCGGCTGCGAGGGGGTGTGGGGGTTCTGGGGAGCTGGATGATCGTTGTGGTCCTTTTCAGCCCCCCTGCCGTTCTGTGGTTCTGGTAAATGCTGTGGAAAGTGAAAGTGGTGTTTCTGCATTGGATATTGAAAGGGGCAGTTGATCTAAAGAAGTGAGCTGTAGCACGTCCTTAGAAATAGCTGATGTGCAAAGTAAGAATACCGTATACTGTGGAAAGTGAAAGTGTTGTTTCTGCACTGAACGTTGAAAAAGGGCAATTGATCTAAAGAATGAAGCTGTCACATATCCTTAGAAATAGCTGACGTGGACAGGAAGATTACCATATGCATATAGGTAACATATTTTAGAGACATAGTTACCGAATTACGTGACCAATTCTTTCTCCCAAAGCTGCAACAGACTTTAAATGTTCTAAACAATGTGGGTATAGTATTCTGACCTGGGAAACGTACTGTAAGGTTGTTCATTAGGCCAGCAGAAGTGAAGTCCACTGAACAAACTCTCAAGGAGTCGGGGCCTTTACACAAAGCAGAACTGTCCCACTCTGTGGGAACGTTAGGATGCCGTAGGCAGGCTCCAAGATACTGCCCTCTGTCCTCCTTCCAAGCTTATCTCTAAGCAAGGACAGACGGATGACCTGAACAATGACCCAGTGCAAAGGGCACAAATGCTGGGGGGTAATGAAGCAGTTAAGAGGTTATGTCTATGTTGTAAAGCAGACATCCAAAAGTTACGACCAGATGTTTGTTAAGAAAGCAGTTGTTAGAAGGCAGTCGACCAATTAAGATATTTGTGGTTGGGTGGTAAGGATTTGTGTTTACTTGGTATTGGTACGATTAGTGAAGCATTGCGAAAGAGTGTGAACCTGCAGTACTCAGCCAGTGAGGAGCCGGGGAGAAAGAGATAAGGGTCGGGCAGTAGGGGATAAAAGATGTAACACTGTTTTCTCTGCGCTCTCCTGCTTGCAGGAGGCCCGCCATTGCAATTGGGAATAAAGATAGATACAAAGATCAGAGAACCGTCCTGGAAAACTATTTGGCTATTTCCAACAACGCTTATAAATATCTTAGATGTGGGAGTCAAAAGGACACGGCTGCAATCTTTTCAGCGATCTGTGGTGACAGAAGAAGGGGAAATGGCCATAAACTGGAGCACAGGAAGTTCTGCACCAAAATGCAAAGGAACTTCTTCACGGCGAGGATGACGGAGCGCTGGAACGGGCTGCCCAGGGAGGCTGTGGATTCTCCTTCTCTGGAGATATTCCAGGCCCTCCTGGGCGCCCTTCCTGTGCTGCCTACTCTAGGGAGCCCGTTTTGCAGGGGGCTTGGGCTCAGTGATCTCTGGAGCTCCCTTGCAACCCCAGTTTTGTGATTCTGTGATTTTATTCATTGCTTCTTGCAGCAATGCAGCGTTTCAGATGAGAGAAAAGCACGGCGGGCGTAAACTGGGTTTCTGTGGTTGGTAAAGCTGTGCTGAGAACTGGGCTGACTACTGCACCTGGAAATGTGTGCAAAGTCTGCAGACACAGAAGAATAACTTTTCCTTGCAGGTTGGGCTTGTCTAAGGTAGGTGATTGCTAGGTGAGCTTGTGCTTTAAAGCATCAAGTTGTATAAATAAGGAAACTTTAAAAGCAAGATTGCCAGTTCTTTTTTACCTAGGTGATTTTTTGCAAGGAGAGATTTGAAATGCTGCTTGCTACTGGAAGATGGAGAGAGGAGAATCAAGTCAAAGGCATGCTGTGCATAGCCACCACGTAGCATCTGCACCGCTCTCCCCCTGCACAAAGGAGGAGCAGCTCAGCAAGCTTGGCCCGGGCCATGGAAGGGAGCATACAAACATCTGGACCAACCCCAACGGAGCGGGTTCTGCAGGTTGGTTGTCTTCTGCTGTTTGTTTCCCATCCTGTTGCTCAGGGGTAGATGTGTTCTTGATCAGTGCTAATAGGAAACTTTCATGACATTTTTGTTTCAGCTGTCCCAATGCTTTGATCCCTTGCTGCTGGGATGGGGCGTTTGCAGAATGACAATGTCCAGTCAGATGTTGGGGATGAGTCTACGCACCGGGGTATGTCTGGCAGGACTGAGGCTTGGGGACCAGGCCAGGTCAAATCCAGTGCACTTTGCTCTCATTCTTAGTGCTTGCTTTTGCTCAGGAGGGTGGGTGGTGAGCCTTATGAACCAGTGCCTGCAGATGGGGTTTGTGGAGAAAGAGGTCCTGCAGGCCTTGTGTGACACCCATGGAGCTATAGTGAGGCTGCATCAGTGGAAAACGCCAGAAATCCCCAGAGGTGTGAAGGTGAGCTGTGGGCACCAGTAACACAAGAGGGAATGTGCATGCTTGGGTTTGGATGCTTCTGTGTGTTTTAAGTGACTGTGATACCACTGTTCAGTCAGTTTGAGTGTGTGGAACAAGTGTGACATCCTTTTTGACTGAGTCCTGTGAAAGGAGTCTGTATGGGAACTGCTGAGTCACGGCCTGAACCTCTGATTTATCACCTGAGGCGAGCAATGAGTCAGCCCTGGGAGCACAGGTGAAAGGAATTCACCTTTGCTGCACGAAGGGGTGGAGCATGGCTCCACCTCTCCTAGACCCATTTAAGAGCTGACTACCAGTGGGTAGGATCTCTCTCTCTCTTTGGAAGATTCTCTCCACTGGTCTTTCCTGAGCGAGCCCACGACATGTGTAAGCATCCTATGTATTCTCTTTGTCTTGGTGTGCCTAACTCTCTTGCTTATTTCATTATTATAACATCTTAATATTGTTTGATTATATAAAATTCCTTTATATAATTTTCATTGATTATACACTTGGTGAGCCAGGCAGGCAAGCCGAATATACTAAAACTTACACTATGTCCTTTCTTTGGAATTTCTGTAAATGTTCAAGGGGGAGGACACTACCCCCCTAGATAAAATAATTCCAGGGCAGATGCCAGGATTTGCGGGATCCCCTTATTATGAATTGTCAACTATCATTGAAAAATGGGGTCCTCTACGTGTTGTGGGAAATGTTTCCCCATATCGCCTAGCAGATTACTTTCAGGGACTAGGCAATGGTACATTAGTCACAAGAGAAAGACAATTAGCTGCTTCTACAGTGGCATGGCCACTGTTAAATGCTTTAAATAATGCTGAAATAAGGAATAATACTTTAGTGAACGAAAATGAACTTTTAAAAGATCATATTGAAAAGTCAGAACAGGAACTTGGCATATTAACAGGAAAAAACCCAATTCTACATCTTCCAATAGGTCAAGTCTGTAATATTTCAATAAACAATGACCAGGCTCCTGAATCAACGGACTGTGTTGATCAGGAAAATAAACAATCTAAATCTGATCTTGAATCTCCAATTTTGACGGATGCACTAGAAGTCCGTCCTGTTATAACACAAAAAACAAAAAAGGTACAGGACAGATCGGCGGGGGTGCCGCCTGATCAGTGGCCCCCCGTTCAAACCCACTTGCATGTAACAGCCCGACCGTACACAGCAACAGAACTGATGGACTTAGTCCAACGATTCAAGCAGAAAGCTAGAGAAAGTGTGCCAGCTTGGACTATGGGATTCTGGGGCAGAAAGTGTTCTGATGAATGGCCCGGAAATAGCCAAATTGGCCACAATGACCGTCCATCCTGCTCTTAGACAGAGATTATATGCAGGTAATCAATACAATGATGAAAACCATTCTATAATAGAATGGTTAATGGCGGCCTGCTGTATGGTATGGCCCAATCAATCTGATATTCCTTTACATACAGGGATGTGGTCCTCCATGGAAAACCTTCAAAATTACATCTGTGAATTAGGTGTAAGGGAAGCGATTTATGAAGATACCTTTGATGGCCCGGATCTGGTCAAATTCTCAGCAGGGATGAGAGACCTAATATTACAACAAGCCCAGGCATTGGGTATATTCGATCCTACCCTCCCAGCTGAGTTGGATGTCCACGTTACTCAAGATGGCTTTGGTTGGGGCCTGTGGCAACGTCAGAGTTCTGTTCGGACCCCCATTGGTTTTTGGTTTCAGGTCTGGCATGGAGCAAAAGAAAGATATAATATGATTGAAAAACAGTTATTGGCTGCCTATTCAGCATTACAGGCAGTAGAGCCAATAACCCAGACGGCTGAAGTTATAGTGAAGACCACTCTGCAGATTCAGGGGTGGGTGAAAGATCTGACCCACCTTCCTAAGACAGGGGTGGCCTGATGTGCCATCATGCACAAACAGTGGCATGATGGGTCACTTACCTCAGCCAAAGGAGCAGTCTGTCTTCATCATCCTTAAAAGAAGAGCTTCAGAAGATCCTAGGCCCAGTGACCTATCATTGTGATGCACCAAAAGAAACACTGGTCGCTCCACCAGAGAAGAGTCCCGTTCAGGAGAGGAAATATCCTATCCCTGAAGATGCCTGGTATACAGATGGGTCCAGCAAGGGCAACCCGAGCAAGTGGAGAGCGATAGCATACCATCCTTCGACTGAGACAATCTGGTTTGATGAGTGTCATGGAATTAACTAGATCAGTTTATGCCCGTGACAGGGGGCAGTAGGCCCCTGCCCTCCCCACCCTCGGCCTGGCCCCACAAAATGGGTAGGAAGAGGGAAAAGGAAAAAAAACAGCGGCAACAATCTATGGAGGTAAACTTATTTTACTAACTATGATATCGGAATGCAAAATAATACAATATAATACAATCTACCAGTGGGGAAGGATCTCTCTCTCTTCGGAAGATCCACTCCACTGGTCTTTCCTGAGCGAGCCCACGACACGGGTAAGCATCCTATTTATTCTCTTTGTCTTGCTGTGCCTAACTCTCTTGCTGATTTCATTATTATAACATCTTAATATTATTTGATTATATAAAATTCCTTTATATAATTTTCATTGATTATACAGTAGTCCTATGAATTTGAGGTCTGAATTTAAGCCTGTGGGCATCGCATGGGAGTTGGGGAAGAGTACGAGGCAAGGAGAGTTGGGTAAGAGGATGAGGCTTCGGACCAGGAACCTCTTCCATCGGTATTAACTCTTGCCGTTCTCTTTTTGGATTAGGAATCCATGTGGTTTTTTTAATGAAGAACAGACTCATTGTGCAGCTTGTGAGTGAATTCATTCACGCCTGCTAGCTGGTTTTCTTTCCTACATGAAGCTGGAATTGAAATGGACACTTTGTGATCTGATCCCCTCTGGCATGCTCAGATCTGCCGAGTTGGCAAGGCCTGGCTCATGGTTTGTGAGTTGTGCCCAAGGTCAGAGAGTTGACTCTTGTGAGCTTTGAGTCATGTCTTCCAGTTGCACGTTGTGTTCTTTCTGTTGTGTTGACCTCTTGAGCTCCAGCCCTAACTGAGGATGCAAGCGCTACTGCAGAAGGAACGGTTTAGATTGGAAGTGCAATGCAAAGAACTGGAGCCAGCAGGAGCAGGGAAGCGATCATCCTCCTGTGCTCAGCACTGGTGAGTCCTCACCTTGAGTACTTTGTTCAGTTCTGGGTGCCTCACTACAGGAAGGACAGTGAAAGCCTTAAATGTGTCCAGAGAAGAGCAGTGAAGCTGCAGGGCATCTAGAGCACAAGTCTTATGGGGAGCGGCTGAGGGAACTGTGATTATTTAGTCTGGAGAAGAGGAGGCGCAGGGAAGACCTCCTCACTCTCTACAACTAGCTGAAGAGAGGTTATGTTGAGGTGGGCGTTGTCCTCCTCTCCTGTGTAAGTGATAATAGGACTGGAGGGAGTGGCCTGAAGTTGCATGAGGGGAGATTGAGGTTGGATGTTAAGAAAAACTTCTCCACAGGACTGGTCAGACGCTGGAACGGGCTGCCCAGACAGGTGATAGAGTTACCATCCCTGCAGGTGTTCAAGAAACATTAGATGTTGTCGTGAGGGACGTGGCTTAGTGGGAAATGTTGGTGGAAGGTGGATGGTTGGACCGGATGATCTTGGAGATCTTTTCCAAGCTTGCTAATTCTATGTTTCTATGAAAGACATGTGCTGGTGAGTGCTTTGCTGGGTGAGCATCACCCTGCTGAAGAGCAGGCAACTGTTGTCTTTGCAGGCAGCCACATCCACAGGGATTGGATGGACCTTAACGTTGTCTTTCACATCTTATGGGCAGTAAGTCATGTGGATTTAAAGCAGGATCTTAGAGGCAACCTTGATTTCTTCAGCCACCAGAGCTCTCCACCATGCTTCTCTGTGTGATGTGAGACCATGCAGAAGTCTGGGTAGGTGAAGTCAGTTGCTCTTCCTTTTCCCCCCAGGGCTGGAAGTAGCGGGGAAACGGGACTGTGGGACATCCCAGCAGTGGGTTCCTACCTCAGCAGAACCAAATGGCTGTTCTGGTCCACGTGGTCATTTTGAGTGAATCTGACACAAATTAGAGACATGAGGGGCCTGTGAGCAAAAAGCATGTGCTGCATTTTGTGGTGCAAGATGTCCTCTGAGCTGCTGCTAAGAATGCCCAGCATGCTTTCTTTTTGATGGGAAGAGGTTTAGCAAGGATTTTTTAGATGAAAATAGATGAAAATCACGTATTTCCTTTTGACTGACCTTTCTTTCATACTGCTTCTTGAAAAGTTACCTTTGGATTCTAAACTAATATTTATTACTGAAGAGAATACATATGCACCCTGCACTTTTATCTGCACAAAGAATCCTCTGAACATCTGTTTACGTGTTTCTTTTTGGCACTGAGATGAAGCTGTGTGGAACATAGGCTTGGATGAATTTTCAATCAGTAGCAGGGACGTGTAATGCTCATCTTAGATGTCGTGCTGACAGAAAGAGCAGAAAGGTACATTTTATGGGGTTGCATGCTGCTTTTTTTTTTTTTTTTCAGTCATGACCATGGAAGCGTTACCCAGACGAAATGAGCATTTGTCACCTGGACTTTCTACACATGACAGAGGAAGTGGAAGTCAGCAGCTGAAGCGTCTGGGAAGACCCCTGCGTGGGAATGGTGAGAGTTACCCTGGCACCGTTCTTTGGAAATCTCAGGGCTCTGTAAGCTCTGAAGCTGTGTCGTAACTCCTCCCGTGGTGCTCTCCCTTTCTTTTGTGTAGGAGAGCTGGAGTTCAACTCCTTCCTGTTTCCTGCCTATGTGCTGCCTGCCTTGTCCATGGCCCAATGGGCTTTTATTGCTCACACCCAGATTGGTACGTGTGGATATAAGCCTTTGTTTACGTTTATCTTTTGCTTGTGGTGACAGCTCATAGCTGAGCTTGTGGTTAACAAGACACACAATAGCTGGAGATACAGTACTCTGCATCACTAAAACACGAGCTTTGTGGCAGCCACGAGCCCAAGGAACAGCGAGTTTGTGTTTTATTTCTGTGCTTGCTCCCATTGCCCCGCGGCCCTGTTGTGGTTGAAGCCGGTGGGTGGCTCAGCACCACGCAGTCCTTTGCCCACTCCCCTGTTCCCCGTGGGATGGGGGAGAGTGTTGGGTGGAAAAAGAGAAGTAAAACTCATGTTTTTGAGATAAAAGTAGTTCTGAATATATATATGAATGTATTGCAAGTGATGTACAAGCAATGGCTCACCACCCGCCAACCACTGTCCAGTTAGCCGCCAAGCAATAAAAGAGAGTGAGATGTACTCTCATCCCCTTCAAAACTCCTTCCACTTGATGGCATATAGTATGGAATATCCCTTTGGCCAGTTTACGTTAGCTGTCTTAATTCAGTTCCCTCCCATCTTTTTGTTGAGAGCTTTGCTGAGAATGGCCTTGGCTCTGTGCAAGTTTGCTTGTCAGAAACTATAAAGATCAGGGTGTTCTCAGTGTGATTTTTCTCCTAGAACCCAAACATAGCATCATACCAGATACTCTGAAGAAAAATCCCTCCCACCTGAGACTAAGGCAGCCCCCCAGTGTGTGTGCCGTAAGCCAGATAGGGATGCAGGTGTTGCATTTCCCTGGCAGCGTTGGCCAGGGATGCTGGGGAGGTTTTGGTGCCCAGCTTGGACGTCGCAGCACTGCTGTGCCTGTCAAAGCGGCATGCTGCGTGCTCTCCAAGCAACGAAGCAGCGTTTCATCAACAATGTGCCATGCTATTTCCTGGAACCTGGTGTGTTTGTGTCTCTGAGGCTAGGTTTACCCTACGAGCTCTTCTTGCAATAGCTGTTTTGAATTCCATTGCAGGCGTGTGAGCAGAAGTGCTTTTCCCCTTATGTTCTGTCTCACAGTGTTTGCCCATGGTTGGTAGAAGAAGGAGCTGATGGAGTCAGCAGTAGATTCTGTTGGCTTACCCTCTGGTAAGCCTTCATCCCTGGAGCTCACTGCTGCACAGAAGAGTACACGCGTGTTTATCCCAGGGCTGCAGTAAACGGGAGCCTGGTTGGCATAGCACTGAGCAGCACCTAATGGGCTCTGCAGAGGATGGCTTTGCAGAAGGAGCAGGAGTGCCTGCGTCCACCTGTATCCTGGGATACGTTCTGGCAGCGATGCACCAGCTGTGGCCACAGTGACTGAATGCAGGGCTTGGCTTGGGGCTGCCGTGTGGCACTTACTGCCCCGCCATATGCCTGGCAAAGCACAGCCACCCCTCGCCCACGACAAGCGTTTGTCTTAGTGTCGTGTTTCATGCTGTCTCCTGAACCTCAGGAACTGGAGGCAGCTTCCCCACAAGAAGGGGAGAACAAAATGAGGTCATCCTGGAAGCAAAAAGGCAAAAATCACTTGGGAAAGAAATGTATATGGCAGTCTCGTAGCAGTTCTGTGTTTCTCCAGTCTCTTCCTTGATTTCCTTACAGTGAAATAGATACGTGCTGTAACGTGCTCTTGAATGAAACAAAGGACTCTAGTGTGGATTTTATGTAGGCCCTGCACTGCAAGGTATGCTGCTGGGAGGAAGTGTCCATCTGCCCGAGGGTAGGAAGGCCCTGCAGAAGGATGGCCTGAGGCCGGTTGTACGAGGCTCAACAAGAGCAAGCGCCGGGTCCTGCGCTTTGGTCATGATGACCCCGTGCCAGCTTCTCCAGGATTTGGCTGAGGTAGAATTCCATCCGCCCTCTGATTCTAGAATGTTGGAGTGTTGGAATCTTCTGGTCTTGTGACGTGGTCTTGCTTCCCCACCTTGTCTGTCATGGTGGAGCAGCCTGGTGGCCCTTAGTGATGTCATAAGCAGCTAGAATGAGGGGAGGAGCAGTGCCTGCTGTGTCCCTTCATTGGAGCGCTTGAGCTCTGACTGAGTAGCTAGCTTGTTGCACTTGTGCATCGACTGAGTACCTTCGTTTTCACACCGTCTTGTGCAGCATCTTGTAGGTAAGCTGAGACAGTGTGAGATAGACAGGTGGACAGTGAGGTGTTGAAAGCTGCTGGCTGGCGGAGCTGGTAGTGTCATGCTGCTTACTCTTGACCATCAGACATAATTTTCACTCAGTAGCTACATTCCAAAGCATAGAGGTGGCATTTGTCTCAGGGCTTTTCCCTTGTCTTCTTTGTTAAATTGTGCAAGCTCACTGATCAGCTCTTTCTCTCTCCTCTCCCTGCCCTCTGCCTTCTCCTTTGATGCAGCTTTTGCTCGCGGAAGAACAGAGCAAAGTGACAAGAAACGGCTGCGGCTTCAAGGAACTTGTTCTGATCTCTTGCCTGGTATGTGCCACGCGTTGTCCCCCCACGTGGTTTTGCAGCCTGCGTCGCACCGTGTTTAGTAACACAGCCTCATCCAGCCTTGACGGGACACTGGTCACGTGTAGAGTTATTCCACTTTCCCTCCAGCTCAGCCCTCAGAAGGATGCTGTCTGTGATGCTGTGACCAGCTAGTCTTTAGGAAACCAATCCCTTAGGCAAGGAGTCCTAGTCCCGGTTTGTGCAGGGCTGCACAACGTGACCATGAGCATGCGTGCTTCGGCTGCGTGTGCGCACGACAGCTGTGGGGAGCACAGCAGAGATGCAAGCAGAGGAAATCCGTGTGGAAGGCTGCGGCCGGCGCTGGAGGTGAACTGGTGGGAGCCGGGCGCTAGGGAGCAGATCCACCCCCAGCAGTGACTCCTCTCACTGCCCTGCTACTGTGGTGTCGGAGTGCTCTGAGCAAGCGCATCTGCTGCTTTGTGCCGGAGTCCCCATCTGCTAGCAGAGGGATAGCGACTTGGTAAACTGCTGCGTAATAGGCTGTCTCGTTTGAATTGGCTGAACAAAGTGGTTGTTTCTAGAACACTTGCCTATGCCAGTGGGTAACTGAGGGTAGTTCTGAAGAAGTCTCTCCATACCGTGGTGTGTGAACAGAGAAAATAGAAGTGTGTTTCTTTTCAGTTCCAGCTTGTCGTGCCTGCTGTGATGGGCATCGCGTGCCACGAGATCAGCTGTGGGCCTGACCTGGCACAAATGGAGGTAGAGTATGAAGCTCTGATTGGTCTTTGTTCTGCTGACTTGAGCCGGCAGAGTGAGCTGCAGATGAGCTCTCCTGCTTTTCAAGAGAGGGAGAATCCTTCCAGCTCTATCGGTGTCACTGAAAAGCTGCCTGAAAAGCTTCATGTCCTTGCTACGAGCATCTAGATGGCCGTGGACGTTATAGTACCGACAGAATCAGAGCGTTATAAACATGCAGAAGCTTTTTCCCCATCCTGCTTGGATTTTGTCACCCAAAGACCAAGTTCTCATATTCAGTAAGTTAAGGGAAGCAGGCACTTGTAGTGAGCCAAGGATTGGGTCAGTGGACCAGCTCCTGTGTCCAGTCCATGGCTGAGGTCTCCAAGCAATTGGTTACAGGAAGCAAGCAGACTCTTACGCTCCTCTTTGGCAAGACAGTATTGCAAGCGTGGCAAGTTTATAAAACTCCAGGAGTCCTCTTGGTTGGGGTGTTTGTCCTCTTAGTCTGGGTAGAGAGAGACGCATCTTTACATTGCCTGGCCATACTGCTGCACACCAGGAAGAGAAACAGCTGTTATTAGACTTGCAGTTTCTTGTTAAGCACTCATGATAAGGATCTTTCTCTGCAGATGTGCTCCTTGCTCTGAAATTGTCCTCGTTTGTCCTCAGCTCCTCACCATGGCCTGTGCTCTCTGTTTCAGACTGAGAACAATGGGAAGCCCCTGCTGATCCACGAGGAGTCTCCTGTAAATATTCCAGCTGTTGCTGCTGCCCATGTTCTTAAGAGATACGTTGCCCAGGCACCGGATGAACTCTCCTTTGAGGTAAGCAGTTAAGGGCGTTCCTAGTTGTCATGTACAGGAGAGTATAAGGTGTGAACGCATCAGGAATATTCTCAGATACCTTCAGAATGTTTGGTGAGGTTGCAGTCTTTTGCAGGTGGGAGACATCGTGTGCGTTACTGATATGCCACCAAAGGAGCTGACCCCCTGGTGGAGAGGCAAGCATGGCTTTCAGGTAGGCACAAGCTTCAGACTTGAGAGAGCAACTTTGGTCAGGTCGGGAATCTCGGCTAAGAGCTGCGCTGCCTGCACAGGATGGCTCATGGATGTAAACATTTTCCCTGTGTCGGTGTCAGAGATGGTCTTTGTAGGAAACTGTCTCCTCAATTCACTTAGAAGCAAGAGCCTTCACAATATGCATCAGGTCACGGCCACTGAACCCCACCTTTGGAAATGCAGCAGCTAAGACAGTGTTTCAGTGTCTCAGAGTATTTTGCTTGCACCCATGCAGAACGTGAAGTTAGTGTCTTTTAGGAAGTTACTGCCTGTCAGCTGAGGTAGGGTAACAGACCCTCCGCGTGCTTGTTGCTGCTGCTGGCTGCAGAACGCTGGGTAGCTCGGAGCTGGGGATCGCAGCTGCATCTCAGTCAGCAAGAACTTTCTTCTTCTACATCTTCTACAGAAGCAATTATTTGTTTTGTAGGTCTTTTGGCTGCAAATGTTGAATAATTATTACTTTTATGCAGGCCACTTTTTGTTGGATAGTCTTACGGAGCGTCAGGCAAGCACGTTCCGAGGAAAATGTTAGGTGGCTTTTGGTTGAACAGTTCAGGCCTGAGAAATGCTGCCTTCAGTATTGCACCTCTCTTTTTTTTCTTGTTACAGGTTGGATTTTTCCCAAGTGAGTACGTGGAGCTCATCAATGGAAAAATTCCGGAGTCTCTCCTCAGTTCAGTGCCAAAGCCAGGTACAGATGTTACATTTGATGGTGCAGGGAAGCAAAATGGCGTCTCTTTTTGGGTGTGTTCTGTGTTTAATACCTCCTTTATCCATCCCGTGTTATAGTCTGTGCTGATGATCCTTCAGGCATATCATGGGGCATATGGCTGGTGTTTTGTAGGCAATGAGAATGAAGGAGGGCAAAGGCAGTTCTTCTGCGAGTCAGTACGAGGTTGAGAACAGCCAGTGTCCCTGGTGGACAGCTAGAGGCCTGGTTGTGCTAGTGATATGCTTGATCAGAACGTGACTTTTCAAGAGGATCCTTAATCCTCAAGTTGAGCAAGCCAAGCAAGAGGAGTGCATTAAACTCCATCGGAACGCGCAGAGATTTGGCCCGATCCTCCCGTGTTTATGAGTGGACTTGGGGAAATCATAGAATCCTCCTAGTATGGCTTGGGATGGAAGGGAGCTCAAGGATCATCAAGTTCCAACCCCCCTGCCTCAGGCTGGGCTGCCAACCAACCTCCACATCTAATGTGAGACTAGACCCCACTGCCCAGGGCCCCATCCAACCTGGCCTTTGGCTCCTCCTGCAGGGATGGGAGAAAATCCGCTTTTCTATGTACTTGTTAATGTTCTTCCCGTTTTGACGTGCTCTGTAGAATGTGTTATGCTCGGCCTTGTCCAACTGAGCCAAACCTGAAATGAACTGGTTTCTTCCTGTTGTGCAGTGCCAAAGAAACGCGGCAAGCTCGTCACCTTCCTTCGTTCCTTGGTGAAGGCCCGCCCAAAGAAACCGAAAGAGCGGGAGGTGGAGAAGGAAAGGGTGTTTGGCTGTGACCTGGGAGAGCATCTTCTCCACTCTGGTCGCGATGGTAAGGGACAGCCCGTTCCTGAGATCTTCCTCTGTTGGGCATCTAAAGATGAAAGGGAGGTCATATCTAGCGAAGGGGCAGGTTGGTACCGGTGGAGAAACGTGTAATGGAAGTTGATGGCTGAAAGATAAACTGAGGCTAATGCTCTTAAGAGACAAGCACGTTTGTATTTGCTTAAACCAAAGCCTGTAAGCCAATCCCACGCTAGCCTGAAAAGAAGGGAAGCCTTTTGGCCAAGGAGAGTGTCCTGCATATGTTTCCCTGCTCTCCTGGACATGAGATTTCCCACCTCCTTTCATTCCCATGGGAGCTGTGGTGGGACTTGCAGTGTCTCTGGCTTCCCCAGAATTACTTTCTCCAGGCTGATTCCTAGGTCCTTACACTTCTTGAATGCAAGGAACACGTCTGTCCAGTTTCCTCGTCTTGGACAGCTTTCTTCTGTAAGGAAGAACTAAGCAGTAGCCTGGCTGGGCTTAGTGGATGAGATTTGACAGGAGCACAGCCTGAACCAGTACTTGAATGAGGAGCTCAAGTAACCGCTGGCACGTGTTCTTTAGTCCCCCAGGTCCTCCAGAGCTGCGCCGAGTTCATTGAGCAGCACGGCGTAGTGCAAGGGATATACCGGCTGTCCGGCGTCGCGTCCAACATCCAGAGACTGCGGTAAGAGTGCTGCGACTGACACAGCGGTCAGTAGGGGCGCGTGCCCTGTTGTGGGTGCTCAGAGGCCTGCGCCGTGGGGCAGCTCTGTGCAGGCAGCGTGCGCTCAGCAGTGGTGCGCCAGGCTTGTCGCTGTTTGATAGGGACACGGGGCGTTCAGCAGACTTGCTGGAGCAGGAAGTTCTCCTTCTGTCCTTCGGAGCACTGGAAGGCTGTGGGGGACTGCGGTGTCACCGCTGCCAGCTCTCATTCCCGTTTCCTCCTGTTTGCAGAGCCCTTTGGAGCAGCCCACACTCCTCCTTGCTGCTCTGGGCTCCTGGCTTAGGATTGTAGACTAGGCAGCCAGTTGTCAGAGTCACGGGAAATGCCTTAGCAAAACGAAAAGGTCTCCTTTTGGAAACATCTCATCCAGCATGGCTCGTGTGGTGCTGGTGACTGAGTGTTCATTTTCTCCTGTTAATCGGGAAGCCCTTCCAATGCTTGATTATATTTGGTGTGGCTTTTGACTTGTTTTCCTCTTTCTCAACCCCCCCGCCCGTTTTTGTGTCCTTCTCTCCAGCCAAGAATTTGAGTCTGAGCAGATTCCTGAGCTAACCATCCGCGACACTCACAGCGTGAGCTCCGTCTGCAAAATGTACTTCAGGGAGCTCCCGAACCCTCTGCTGACCGACCAGCTGTATGACAAGTTCTCGGTAAGCACAAGGCAACGTCTTTCCTTTACCTCTTCCCTGGGCCTCTTGGGAGATGGCTGCAGCAGTGCCCCAGCTCTGAGGCCCTTTTTCTGTTAGCCCCGTGGGGTTTACTCGTATGTCTTTGCCACATCATGCATCATATGGATGCCATTTTCGGTGGTCCCAGGAGGCGGTTATTTCCATATTCACAAAGCTTGAGAGAATTCATGTTTTTTGTTTTTTCTTTTGTTTTGTTTTTCTATTCCCCAAGTATTTATAGAATGGGAGTGGGATTGATAGCAAAGTGCACTTGAAGCTTGAGGAGCTGAGCTGCGCAATCAGGCTGTAAACCGGCCCGCTGCTTGGACTCCTTGGCCTTGATGGCACCAGCTGCGTGCCGCTATGTTCCCCAGATGCCTCCTGGAAGGCGTAAAATCTGTCTCGGCGCAGACCAACAGCACGCTGTCCCCATAGTTCCCGACCCTGTGGCAGGTATCTAGCCTGATTTGTGTCTCAGTCCCTTTCTGCACTATTCCAGGAGGCTGTTGGTGCCGCTACAGATGAGGAGCAGCTGGTCAGAATGCAGGACGTCATCCAGCAGCTGCCCGCTCCTCACTACAGGTCAGTGCTGCCCTCACTCTGAGCTCAGCCATGCTGCACTTCAGAGGGCAGTGGTGTGATTCCAGGCTTGTCTCATGCTGGCAACATGATGCCTGCGTATGTTGAAGCAGTTTAAGGCTACACGGGGTTAATTTATTGGGTTGGTTCCTGGGCACGGGGGCACAGTTGGTGCAGCTGGTGGCTGCAGCTGTGCTGTGCTGGGGCTTGGTGCCACAGTGTGGCACTTAGTCAAGTTGGATCTACTTCATCTTCAGTGACAGTAGCAATAACATGCATTGAGGCTTTGCTCTGTGAACCGCAGCACCGCGTGCTCATTGGTGCTGAATACTTGCCTCTCTGATTTTCCAGGACACTGGAATACCTGATAAGACACTTGGCTCGTCTAGCCGGGAACTGTTCCGTGACAAACATGCACGCTAAGAACTTAGCGATTGTGTGGGCTCCAAACCTCTTAAGGTAAACTTCTTTCTCCATTTCAACACACTGCTTGGATCTGTTCTCCGGCAAAAAATGCAATCTACCTTTTTCTCCATTGAATGTGCTCTTCTCCTGTACACTGTAGTAAGTGGCTGACGGCAGAGCAAGAGCCTGGGCTGTTCTCCAACCGCACGGGCACAATTTCTAGATGACAATTTCTGCCCTCTTGTTTAGATGGGACTGGTGTGTCCTTGACCATCCAGGAGAATTTCTTCAGCGGCATCACCGCGGAAGCCTCCGGAGCCCAATTTGACAGCTTTTGGCTGCAACAATCCAGACTTGGGGAAACTTGGATCTTGGATAAATGACTGCTAAAATCTGCCTTTTCTACAGATCACAGCAGAACGAGTCTGCCTGCGCCAGCGGAAGAGCCGCCTGCATGGAACTGCAGACGCAGTCGGCTGTGGTGGAATTCATCATCAACCACGCAGATGTCCTCTTCTGCTCCAAATCCGGATCAGACATGGCAGATGGAGCAGGTGAGTGTCTTCCTCCATGAGCTTTATCTTGATCAGACACCTTGATCAAATCCAGGCCTTCTCCAAGATCTTTGAAATACACTTTTTCTATCGAGGGGACAGCAGACTTCTGGGCTTAGATTAGAATCTGGCATCCTGTTGCTGGATGCTGAGAATGTCCAAGTCCAAACTTTACAATGAGAAAAAAAACGTCATTGTCGTTACGATGTTTTGCATGCAGGTGAAGCTTGATGAAAGTGTGGCAGTGAAGCTTTCTGAGTTCCCTGCCCCCGCTTTCTAGGGTTTTTCTTTGCCCATTTAGATACAGTGAGCTGCTCTTATTAATTATGACTCTGTCCTCTGCCTTAAACATACCTCTGACCACATGCTTATTCTGACCTCCTCTTCTTCTAGTGGCTCGGATAAGCAGGTCTGAGAAAACTATAGCATCTCCCCCAGAACTGTGATGGCTGTGGTGCTGCTTTGTGATCCTCGCTCTTACCTGTGGCTTTCCCTTACAGGGCACGGTTCTCTCTCAGGGCCCAAGTCTGCGTGGGTGTCTTCTCCAGGGAGGCTGTGGATTCTCCTTCTCTGGAGATATTCCAGGCCCTCCTGGGCGCCCTTCCTGTGCTGCCTACTCTAGGGAGCCCGTTTTGCAGGGGGCTTGGGCTCAGTTATCTCTGGAGCTGTCCGGGCAGCACCGAGAGATAGTATTCTGACCTGGGAAACGTACTGTAAGGTTGTTCATTAGGCCAGCAGAAGTGAAGTCCACTGAACAAACTCTCAAGGAGTCGGGGCCTTTACACAAAGCAGAACTGTCCCACTCTGTGGGAACGTTAGGATGCCGTAGGCAGGCTCCAAGATACTGCCCTCTGTCCTCCTTCCAAGCTTATCTCTAAGCAAGGACAGACGGATGACCTGAACAATGACCCAGTGAAAAGGGCACAAATGCTGGGGGGTAATGAAGCAGTTAAGAGGTTATGTCTATGTTGTAAAGCAGACATCCAAAAGTTACGACCAGATGTTTGTTAAGAAAGCAGTTGTTAGAAGGCAGTCGACCAATTAAGATATTTGTGGTAGGGTGGTAAGGATTTGTGTTTACTTGGTATTGGTACGATTAGTGAAGCGTTGCGAAAGAGTGTGAACCTGCAGTACTCAGCCAATGAAGAGCCAGAGAAGACAGAGATAAGGGTCGGGCAGTAGGGGATAAAAGATGTAACACTGTTTTCTCTGCGCTCTCCTGCTTGCAGGAGGCCCGCCATTACAAATAAAGATAGATATAAAGATAAGAGATACTGTCCTGGAAAATTATTTGGCTATTTCCAACAATGCTTATAAATATCTTAGAGAAAGCCTATTGCATATTTGTCCAAAGTACTAGACCCCATATCTCGAGGTTGGCCTGAATGTGTCCAGGTGGTAGCAGCAAGTGTCCTATGGGTAGAAGAGAGTATGTGTGTACACTTTGGGGGTGTAAGGAGTAAATTGTTGAGACTTTGATAGTATGTGTTTGCCCCCCCAAAGAGATTGCTCCTCATTTTGAGTCATGATCATTTAAAAAAAAAAAAAAAAAAAAAGGAAATTAAGAAAAAAAAGGAATGAGGGCAGGAATCCGCTCCTTGACCTCTTAGAAAAGCATGGTGCCAAATTCTCCCCCATGGAGATGAATTGGGCACAGAATAATTGGCCCAACTTAGAGGGAGTTGTGGATCATATAGATTCCCTGCACAAGCAAACTCGTATGGTGGAGGAAAAGGGAAAATCAATCACTTGTGCAGTTCCAGGAGCTGCTCTTACTGCTGCCGTAGAGATCCACAATGAACAGCACACGGCAGAAACCCAAATTATTCAGTCCTTGCAGGAATTAATTACAAAGACAAATCAGAAAACCTGGTGATCCTTCTCTGCCTTCTGATAGAAACTGGGCATGCATATGAAGAGACTGAAAGTGGGTATTCTGATGTTTGTATCGAGAAGGTCTCCCTATTCTGCTACAGAACTAGCCAAATAAAGGAAGGATTTTGGTTACACACCTAGGAAATCAGTATGTGTGGAAAGTGCCACTAACAGTGGGAGATCAGATCCTGTTGATTGAAAAGGAATCAGAGGGTTACTGGGGACCACCACTGGCAACCACTGTGCCCTGTGGTCCCTTACTCAAAGAGCTGATTATTGGGATGATTACTCCCCAGGACAACTAGTGTTGATTGATTTGCCCCACACTGGTCCTGTCCCTTTAACCCTCAGGGAGACTCTTAACAAATACATCTGAAAGGCTCAAGATGATCAGGAGGAAATGTACATAATTAGCTATCTGGATTTCACCTACCTTCTAACTTTGCTTCACTTGGGACCAGGAAGTTTCATGTTTGTTTTGTTTTCTTTTCCAGTTATGCTTCCTCTAACCTTGGTTCCTTTGGAACCGGGAAGTTCTCTCTTGTTTTCCAAATGCTAATGAATGCTGATCCTATTTCTGTGCCTCACATGTTCCCTTCTCGCTCTGTTCCTTTCTCTGGGATCCCCATGGTATCATTAGTCACTGTTTTGGACAGGAATCTTCTTCAGTTTAATTTTTGTAATTGCTTATGATGACCTTATCACAGTCACTGGCTGCTCATGGGGCCATGCCCATATTTGCTGTACTGGGCATATGGGACTGAATTCTAATTCTAACAGAGGCTTAACCCTTTCAACCATGGTTAAACACAGTGATTAAATGCATTCAGGAAATGAATGGGGCCAGGATAGCACTGGCCGATTGCCCCCAACTCCGGAGAGATGCAGGATAAAGAATAAAACTAGGGTGTCAGATTAACAAGTGATCTATGTGCATTGCTACACCCCTGCAGTTTTCCCTATCAGCACTGGGAACAAATCAGCAGTTATTATCTAGTGTATTATCTCAGTGGGAAAGAACTAATATAAAAAGTCCACCAGTTAATTGTAGATGCACTTGCCATAATTCAAATAATGTCTCCCTAGCTCTAAGTTGTGGAAGGTAAAAGAAATGCTTTACCCACTGAATTTTGAAAGGTGATTTGGGACAATGCAAACAAATTTCAAAGAGAATTTTAATCTTGGTGACATCTAGTTAATTTTACTTGTGATCCTCTCACTAACTATGCCACAGCTTTTGTCCTAACAATATGCAATGTTTTGGTACATACCATATACCTAATAATTGTGCTGGGACTGAATCACAATGGAGTTGGTTTTTTTTTCCTGCAAAGAAGAAAGAATCCCAAATGCTTGTGGAGAAAGAAGATTCACGGATTTCCTTTTCTTCCTCGCTAGCAGATCTTGATGCTATCCTGTTCCTGCCTGTGGGCTGCTTGTCATGCCAGAGTCCTGCAGTCTCCAGAAGCTACCCCACATGGTACCAAAAGAGATCATGGACCTGGATTCAGCCTTTCCTCATTCTCCCACTGCATGAGCTCTCATGGAGCAGCATGCTCCTCAAAAGTGGTCATGGTCATTTTGTGCAGTTACACAGTGTTTGTGTACTTATGTAGGAATGGAATGTTGTTTCTGCATTAGAACTAATAACGTGAGTATTTTATGTTGTTGTTTCTGCTCCCATCTTGTGTTGTTTGTCAGTACTAATAGCTCTTCTGTCTCTCCCAAATAGCATGGGTTTGTTCTTTTCTTTTTGGGTTCAGTATCATTTCTTGCCATTATGGAGTGTTTCTCTTCCTTTCCTTTGTTTTCCAGGCTGTTAATTGACTCCTCATTGGAGCTACAATGACCCAAACACAGACTACTATGCACTGACCAAGTGAGATGCAAAAAGAAGAGGTAGGCTCCAAAACAGGCTTCGGGTGAGTGCTGTGTATGACTTGTGGTTTCTAGAATGACACCTAAGTCTTACTAACCCATGTTGTTTAGTATCTCATGTGGAGGTTTCTTTTCTCCTTCCAGGACTGGAGACTCCAGATGCTATTGCCCTTCCTGATCTCTTTGGGTTGCAGTATTAGACATGCCCACATGCTTCGAAGGGGTGATTCCTTCATCCTTATTAGAAGATCTTGTCTTGTGTTCAACAGGTAGCATTGGAGAACTGTGGCCCTCTGAGCTGTGTGAGGACAGTACTGAGGCTCTTGGTGGTTACAGCAGGAAACCAGAGCCATAGATGGGTGCCAAGATGCACTCCTTATTTTGTCCGACTAGCTATGTTGACCCCTGAGGCCACTCCCATGCTTGTAGAGGTTCTATATTCATGGCATTGGTTGTCCCTCGTGCTCACTTTGTGTTCACCAGATGTTCTTATTTTACACCATCTTCCCCACCATATACTTACAAGCAAGTGTTCCACTTGGTCTCCATATCTCTTTCTGGCCAGGCAGATGCGGTGTGCCAACAAAACAAAGCATGCAGACCCTGAGAAGAAAAAAAAAACAGGAGAGAAGCTGTCCTGGGTGAGACAGGAGAAGTGTCCCTTGAAGGGATGCTCCACTGGCACTGCCTCTCACATCCGCTGCCTGGTTCCTTCTCTCTCCTTGTCTTCTAGGGCTCACAAAGTCCAAACGTACCCTGATGGAGTTCAACTCTAGCTTGACCAACACTCATCACGTCCACAGTAGCTGGCTTAGGCTCCCAGTTACCAATGGGATGTCTGCGGCTTCTGCCACTCCTACCAAACATGGGTTTGTTCTTTTCTTTTTGGGTTTAATATCATTTCTTGCCGTTATGCAGTGTTTCTTGTTTCTCTTTTCTAGTGTTTCATGTTGTCAATCTGTGCCTCATTGGAGCTACAGCGACCCAAATGCTGACTGCTCTGCTTTGACCAAGTGAGATGCAAAAAGAAGAGGTAGGCTCCAAAACAGGCTTCCAGTGAGGGCCGTGTATGACTTGGGGTTTCTAGAGTTAACTTCTTCTTTTCCAGTTCTCTTTCGTGTTTTTTTTTTTTATTTCCCCCCCTTTTTCTAATTTATTTTCATTTTCTAATTCGCTTTCTAATTGTAATGCTTTCCTTTTCTCTGATTCCTTTTCCAGTTCCTTGTATTTTTTTCATTGCTGTTTCTGAATAATTTTCTAATTTGTTTTTTCCCTTTCTTTTCCTTTTTACCTTCTTCTTTTTTTCTCCTTTTCATTTTCTAATTCTTTTATATCCTTTTCTACTTCCTTTTATTTTTCTTTCTAATTTTTTTTCTCAAGTCTTTTTCCAATTCTTTTTTGTTTTGAATTCTTTTTCTATTCCTCTAATTCTTTCTTTTGCTAATTCTGTTTCCAATTCTGTTTCCGTTTCCAATTTTCTTTCTTTTTCTTCATTATGTTCCTTTTCTTTGTCATATTCCTTTCCATATTTTTTTCTTCATCATATTACAATTCCCATTCCAATTCTCATTCCATTTCTTTTTCCTTTACCAATTATTTTTCCATTCCTTTTTCTAAATCTCTCTTTTTCTCTTTCTAAATCTGTTTTTTCTTTCCTGTTTCTAATCTATTTTGTTTTTCTATTTTTTTTTCTAATTCTTTTCCTATTTCTTTTTCCTGTTGCAAGTCTTTTTCCTTTTTCTATTTCCTTTTTTTCTTTTTTGAATCCCAGTTCTTTTTCTAATTGTAGTTCTTGCGTTCTCTTTTTCTGGATAATTTTCCATTTTTTTCCTATTTCTTTGTCTAATTCTAATTATTTGTCTAGTTTTTTTTCTAAATTTCCTTTTTTTCATTGTTTTTCTTTTTCCAATTCCTTTTCGTTTCCTTTTACCACTTCTCATTCTAACTTTAATTCTTCGTTTTCTTTTTATAATACTTTGTTTTTTTTCTAATACTTGTTTCATTTTCTTTTCTCCTTTTCTAATGACTTCTCTAATTCTTTTTCTAATTCTTATTCTACTCCTTGTTTTTTTCTTTCTCTAATTCTTTTTCCAACTCTTTTTTTTCTTTTTTCTATTTCATTTTTTTTCCAGCTCCAACTCTTTTTCTAATTGTAGTTCTTTTTCTTTTCCCCATTCCAAATCTTTTCCCCAATCCACATCCTTTTCATTTTCTCTATTTCAGTTTTTTTCTTTTACATTTTCTAATTCTTTTCTGATTCTTTTTTAAAATTTGTTTTCGATGTTTTCTGTCCTTTTCCTGAATCAGTTTCTTTTCTTTTTCTGATTCTAAATCTTTTTCTACTTCTCATTGTAATTCTTGATATTTTTCTATTTTTTTCTTTATATTTTTCCTTTTTCTAATTCATTTTATTTTTCTCAATCTTTTTCTAATTATTTTTGTTTCCAGGTTTTTCTTTTTGCATTTTCAGTTTTTGCAGTTCTTTTTCCAATTATCATTCTAATTCTTTTTCTTTATCCATTCGTTTTTCTTTTTCTAATTCCTTTTCATATTCTTTCTCTTGCTCTAGTGCTTTTGTTTCCTTTCTCTTCTTTTTCATTTTCCAATTCTTTTTTCAGTTTTGATTCCATTTCCAGTTCTGTTTCCAATTCTTCATCTATTTTATTTTCCATTTATTTTCTCAGTTCTTTTTTGTCCAATTCCTTTTCTTTTCATTTTCTTTTCCATATTCTTGTTTTTCTCTCTAATTCTATTTTTTCTAATTCTTTTCTTTTTTTATTCTTTTATTTTTCATAGTTCTATTTTTATCTTTTTCTAGACTTTTTCTCACTCGTTTTCCAATGGTTTTTTTTATTTTTTCACTCTTTTTTCATTTTCTAATTCTAGTTCTTTTTCCAATTCTTTTTCCATTTTTTTTCTTTTTCCAATTCTAATCCTAATTCTTCTTCATTTTTCTTTTTCTAATTATTTTTCTCTTTCATTTTCTAATTCTATTTTCTTTTTCTGTTTCTATTTCTAATAATTTTTATAATTAGAATTCCCTTTTCCTTTTTCTTGTTTCTTTTCTATTTCTTACTCTTTCTAATTCTTTTTCATTCTTTTACTTTTTATCTTTTTCTAATTCTTAATTGTTTTCCTTAATTAGTTTTCTTTTCCTTTATCTTTTTGTAATTCTAATTTCAGTTCTTTTTTTCCTAATTCCAGTTTTTTCCACAACCTTTCCCAATTCTTCTTCTAGTTTATTTCCAATTCGTTTTCTATTTATTTTCCTAATTCCAATTATTTTGTCTTTTTCCTATTCCTGTTCTAATTCTTTTTTTTTCTAATAATTTTTCTTTTTATAATTCTAATTATTTCCTTTTCTATTTCCTCTTATTATTCTTTTTCTATTTCTTTTTCTACATCTTTTTTTTACTCTTTCCTTTTCCCTTTTTTCTTTTTCTTTTCCCCTTATTTTATTTTCTTTCTTTTTTTCTTAATTTTCATCTTTTGTGAACCTGAAGTACTCAGGCAATGAGAAACCAGGGGAGGAGAAGGTAAGAGTCAGGTAATAGGGTATGAACAATGTCCTACTGATTCAGATTTCATTATTTGTGAAGAAAATACTACCAGTCTACAAGGGACTTATCCAGTTGGGTTGCATTGCCAGAATTCCAAACCCAAATAAACCGAAGGATGCCCAATTTTGTGGGTTTTCACTTGGTTTACTTGTATTGTCTGTGCAAATTCATGGTATCTTTGTACAGGTTTGTGGGTCTTCATTGGGCTTTGCAGAAGTCCGCCCTGGTTCACTGAAGACTTTACAGGATCACTGGTCTTCACTGAGGTTCCATGAAGTTCACATGGTTTTGTAAAATTTTGCACGGCTTCACTTCTGTTCACACTAGTTCACATATCTTCACTTTGGTTCAGTCAAGTCTGCACAATTTTGCTGGTCTTTGCTGCATTAAAATTTTACTTCTTTACTTAGTCCCTGACAGTTTGCAGGTGGAATCTCAATTTCTGAGTCATCTAGTGCTGCTGCCACTTCCCCCACCTTTCCAAGGTTTGTGCCTGCAATTAAAATATCTACACATGGATACAATTTCACATTCTAAGGCAGTGAAACTTTCTGTCAAAGTTCAGTGAGGTGGCTTGAGCAATAGTGGGAGTCTGCTGAAGGTATATTGTATCCCCTCCTGCATGAAAGCAGAGTTTCTTTATCCTCTTCCTGCAAGGAAACTGTAAAGAACATGTTTTTTACATTGAAAGCTGCCATCCGAATAGGCTCCAAAGCCCATTTCACCTCATACTCCAGCCCCAAGCCATCAGTATTTCACGCCAAACTCCAGGTTCAAGTCCTTGCTAATTCACCCCAAATTGAGCTCCCAAAACCTCATTATTTCATCCCAAGTATCAGCCCCAAATAGTTACTATTTTTCCCCAAACTCTACTCCCAAACCCTACCTATTTCACCCCAAACATCAGCCCCAACACCCCAATGTCACCCCCCAAGGATGCTCCAGCATCACTCCCCCAGCGTAATTCCTTAATATCACCCCTCTGTCATCCCAACATCACCCACCAGCATCAACCCAACAATGTCACCCTCCAACATCACCACACTATCAACCCTCAGTGTCACTCCAACATTGTCATCCCCCAGTGTCACCCCAACGCTCTCACCCCACCATCAGTCATTCATGTTAAATCCCAGTGGTACTCCAACATCACCCCCAATGATGTCACCCCAGTGCTACTTGCTGATGTCAACCCTATTGATATCCCAACATCACTCCACCACAACCACAGTGTCACTTCCTCCAGTGTCGCTCTCTGAAATGTTAGATAATTCCATTAAGTGGGAAGCAGAATCTCCCTAAGCAGGTGTGCTATTACTATCTGACCCTTGAGAGATGGCAAGTCACCGAAGAGGAGAGAGAAGGAACATGCCAGCGGTAGATTCGATTGGCAGCACCAGCACGGCATCCCCCACTTCAAAGTGCACTTCCGTGCTTTCTCCTGCTTTCATTCTCCCCAGGGTCTGTAGGGTTTGTTCCGCTTGCATGCTGTACCCATGCGGCCAGCGTGTGATACAGAGCCCAAGTGGAACATCAACTTGGGAAACAAGTCTTTGCAAGAACAAGACCAAATACCAAGGATAGCACTCTCCACAAAACATTTGCAGCCACAGCCACAAATATCAACTCCCTTAAAACTGCCAAAATACCTTATTCAATTCCAGGATCATTCTTCAGTCAGGGGCCTTTAGATCCCCAACGTAACACCCCAACAACATCACCACCCAGCATTCACTCCCTGATGTCACTCCCTCCAGAAAAGCCCCAACATCACCCTTGTCACTAGAATGACACACCAGAAACATTCTCCAGTATCCCCAATGTTAGCCCCCAGTAATACTACAACATCACCCCAGTGTCACCCCCCTGTTGAACCCCCCCCCAGCAATAACCCAACCTCATCCCCCCAACATTACTCCCTAATATCACCCCACTGTCACAGCAGTGCCACCCCAGTGTCATTCCTTGTATCACCCCAACAACGTTCCCCCAGTATCACCCCCTGATGTCACCTCCAGTCATACTCATTACCTCTCAATGTCATTCCCCAAAATAAACCCAGTGTCACCCCAACAATTTCACCCCAGTAATGTCTCCCCCAACGTCACTCTTAACATCACCCCAGTGTCACCCCCACATCCCCCCAAAACATCACTCCTTGATGTTAAACCCTAGTAATATCCCAACATCAACCCACAACTTCATTCCCCGACATCAACCCAACATCACTTCCTCCAGTGATACCCCAACATCACCCCCAGTGTCACCCCTTAATATCATCCCTGTATCATCCCAATTTCACTCCAGTGTCACCCCCCCAGCTTCACTTCCTGATGTCAATCCCAGCCACACCCCACCAGCACTCCCCAGTATCACTTCCAAACATCACCGCAGCGTCACTCCCTGTTGAAACCCCTCTTAGGGTAGGGATAGCCCAATATCCTTCCTAGTAATGTCACCCCAACAATGTCACTCCTTGATGTTACCCCAAGTGATACCCCAACATCACCACCCAACGTCTCTCCCTTGTCACCCCAACAACATCACCCCAACGTCATTTCCTGATTCCTCCCTCACTTCCCTCCCAGCATCACCTCAATAATGTCACCCCCCCAACAACGTCACTCCTTCATCTCATCCCCCAGAGATACTCTAACATCACCCTACAACATCACTGCACAACCTCAACCCAGTTTCACCCCAGTGTCACACCAGTGTGCCCCCACCAGTGTCACCCCAACAGTGTAACCCCAATATCACTCCCTTATGTCACCCCCCAGTGAAACTCCAACACCATCCTAGTCTTATCGGAATGTAACCTCCCAGCTTCACTCCAACAATACTACTCAAAAAAACCCCAACATCACCCCCACCAATAATTATCTCCTGTAATGCTACAACATGATGGAAAATGCAACAACAATAGCAAAAAAGTAAGTCCTAGGTTGCAATAAGTGAGGACTTGCTTAAACACGGCAGCTATAAACACAAAAACAAGGAACAAAATCTACTTAACTTTAGAAGATCTCAAGCAAGCAGGGACCTCCAGCAAAAGCTGCTCATTCCTGCTGACAACACTTAAATGAGGCCTGGGAGGGGGTGGAGCCAGGATCCACCCCTTTCATCACTCAGGTGCGTTTCGTGCACCTGAGCTCCTCTGGTTTGTCCCTTCTCAATTATTGTTTCAAGCCACACCTTAGGGTTTCCACTACATTCCCCCCAACAATATCACTCCAACGTCACTCCCTGATGTCCCCCCATGATATTCCAACATCACCCCTCAGCATCACCCCCCCACATCATCCTAGCCCAATGTCACCCCAGTGTCACCCCAGTGTCACCAGCAGAGTCACCAATTTTAGAAAGTCAGGCAATTTTACCAATTGCCTTTGAGGACAGAGTTGAATCAAAATATGCGTGCCATTGTTGCTCATCCACTGATAAAACTCCCCTTGCCAGACAGGCAGATCCAATCGCCAGCTTGTTACTAGTCTTTTTTTTTTTTTTTTTGCTTCAGGCCTTATGGGAACAGTTAGTTCACAGCCAGAAGCAGTGATTGAGCACCTGGTGAAGGGTGTAGCCAGCCCTGTGAGCACAGGTGGAAGCAATTCACCTATGGGACCGGATAGGGCTGACCTTGGCTCCACCCCCTCCCTGACCACATTTAAGGGCTGGGAACAGTAAGGGCAGCATCTCTACCTGGGGGTTGTCTCCTTGGGAGTGAATGCAGACCTTTGGAAAGTGGTGAGTGATTCATGTGTTACTGAAGTTGCTGCCATGCCTTGTTTTTACTGAAGTTGCTGCCATGCCTTGTTTTTACTGAAGTTGCTGCCATGCCTTGTTTTTACTGAAGTTGCTGCCATGCCTTGTTTTTACTGAAGTTGCTGCCATGCCTTGTTTTTACTGAAGTTGCTGCCATGCCTTGTTTGTACTGAAGTTGCTGCCATGCCTTGTTTGTACTGAAGTTGCCGCCATGCCTTGTTTGTACTGAAGTTGCCGCCATGCCTTGTTTGTACTGAAGTTGCCGCCATGCCTTGTTTGTACTGAAGTTGCCGCCATGCCTTGTTTGTACTGAAGTTGCCGCCATGCCTTGTTTGTACTGAAGTTGCCGCCATGCCTTGTTTGTACTGAAGTTGCCGCCATGCCTTGTTTGTACTGAAGTTGCCGCCATGCCTTGTTTGTACTGAAGTTGCCGCCATGCCTTGTTTGTACTGAAGTTGCCGCCATGCCTTGTTTGTACTGAAGTTGCCGCCATGCCTTGTTTGTACTGAAGTTGCCGCCATGCCTTGTTTGTACTGAAGTTGCCGCCATGCCTTGTTTGTACTGAAGTTGCCGCCATGCCTTGTTTGTACTGAAGTTGCCGCCATGCCTTGTTTGTACTGAAGTTGCCGCCATGCCTTGTTTGTACTGAAGTTGCCGCCATGCCTTGTTTGTACTGAAGTTGCCGCCATGCCTTGTTTGTACTGAAGTTGCCGCCATGCCTTGTTTGTACTGAAGTTGCCGCCATGCCTTGTTTGTACTGAAGTTGCCGCCATGCCTTGTTTGTACTGAAGTTGCCGCCATGCCTTGTTTGTACTGAAGTTGCCGCCATGCCTTGTTTGTACTGAAGTTGCCGCCATGCCTTGTTTGTACTGAAGTTGCCGCCATGCCTTGTTTGTACTGAAGTTGCCGCCATGCCTTGTTTGTACTGAAGTTGCCGCCATGCCTTGTTTGTACTGAAGTTGCCGCCATGCCTTGTTTGTACTGAAGTTGCCGCCATGCCTTGTTTGTACTGAAGTTGCCGCCATGCCTTGTTTGTACTGAAGTTGCCGCCATGCCTTGTTTGTACTGAAGTTGCCGCCATGCCTTGTTTGTACTGAAGTTGCCGCCATGCCTTGTTTGTACTGAAGTTGCCGCCATGCCTTGTTTGTACTGAAGTTGCCGCCATGCCTTGTTTGTACTGAAGTTGCCGCCATGCCTTGTTTGTACTGAAGTTGCCGCCATGCCTTGTTTGTACTGAAGTTGCCGCCATGCCTTGTTTGTACTGAAGTTGCCGCCATGCCTTGTTTGTACTGAAGTTGCCGCCATGCCTTGTTTGTACTGAAGTTGCCGCCATGCCTTGTTTGTACTGAAGTTGCCGCCATGCCTTGTTTGTACTGAAGTTGCCGCCATGCCTTGTTTGTACTGAAGTTGCCGCCATGCCTTGTTTGTACTGAAGTTGCCGCCATGCCTTGTTTGTACTGAAGTTGCCGCCATGCCTTGTTTGTACTGAAGTTGCCGCCATGCCTTGTTTGTACTGAAGTTGCCGCCATGCCTTGTTTGTACTGAAGTTGCCGCCATGCCTTGTTTGTACTGAAGTTGCCGCCATGCCTTGTTTGTACTGAAGTTGCCGCCATGCCTTGTTTGTACTGAAGTTGCCGCCATGCCTTGTTTGTACTGAAGTTGCCGCCATGCCTTGTTTGTACTGAAGTTGCCGCCATGCCTTGTTTGTACTGAAGTTGCCGCCATGCCTTGTTTGTACTGAAGTTGCCGCCATGCCTTGTTTGTACTGAAGTTGCCGCCATGCCTTGTTTGTACTGAAGTTGCCGCCATGCCTTGTTTGTACTGAAGTTGCCGCCATGCCTTGTTTGTACTGAAGTTGCCGCCATGCCTTGTTTGTACTGAAGTTGCCGCCATGCCTTGTTTGTACTGAAGTTGCCGCCATGCCTTGTTTGTACTGAAGTTGCCGCCATGCCTTGTTTGTACTGAAGTTGCCGCCATGCCTTGTTCGTACTGAAGTTGCCGCCATGCCTTGTTCGTACTGAAGTTGCCGCCATGCCTTGTTCGTACTGAAGTTGCCCCGACTTAAGGGCTGACAGCCTTAAACGTGGTATCTATCTTAGGCGACTGTCTCCTTGGGAGTGTGGGGGGAGGTCTGGTCCTTGAGAAAGGGCGAGTGATTCCTTCATATTTCAGGGCTGTGATTTTTCCCATTTTGGGGGCATCCTGACCACATTTAAGTGCTGGCACCTGTAAGGACAGCGTTTATCTCTGTAGACTGTCTCCTGTGGAGCATGGGCAAGTGTTGGTTCTTGAGAAGGGGGTAAGTGGTTTCTTTATTTCAGGGCTGTAATCTTTTTCTCTCTCTTTTTTTTTTTCTGTTTTTTTTCCTCTAGTATCCTGACCACATTTTAAGGGGTGGAAGCCACAAGGGCAGCATCTCTACCTGGAGACTGCTTCCTTGGCAGTGTGGGCTGAGTGTTCATCCTTGGAATGGGGTAACTTATTCTTTTTTTTATTTCAGGGCTGTGATATCCCCTTCTGGGGGTATCCTGACTACATTTAAGGCCTGGCAGCCATAGGTGCAGCATCCTGGCGGCAGCTTCCCTGGGAGAGTGGGGTGAGTATTTGGAACGGGGCATGTAATTCCGTCTTTATTTCAGGGCTGTGAGCTCCACCTTTTTGGGGGGACCCCAAACTGGATTAGAGCAGCTGTATTTGCATGTTTGTCATCACAATGCCCTTTTTTCTTCTCTAAGGGAGATGAAGGTGTTATCTTCCTTTCTCTGATATGGTGATTGAAGGACTGACACGTGTTTCTTTCTTTCATTGCTCCCTCATTTCTGGAATGCTTCAATCAGCCTCAGGATAATGCTGGTTAGCTGACTGAGCATTGCTGTTGTGGGAATGCCCAGAGCTAACATCCTTTTCCATAAAGAGGTTCTTCATTCTCCAGGTCTTTTAAGCAAATCTTTCTGAGCTTGTTATCTTCTGGTTCCATCTCTGTTCACCATTTCATGGTTCTTATAGCATGATCTCCAACCTGGGGCTCCAAACATGGTTTGTGTGCACCTCTATCATCCTATTTCATGACTGTAGTTAAGAGTGTTATCCACTGCTTCCAAGCATACAAAGTTGTTTAAAGGTATTCTGTGCACCCTTACATGTAATAAATCAGCTGATCTTTTTTTTTTTTTTTTTTTTTTTAGCTTGATGGGGTTTAGGGATTGCTGGAGTTTGTCTCATCAGGGGTGTAAGCACTCTGAGATCTACTGAGCAGGTAACAGAGCATTCCAAGCCCCGTGTTTGTGCACTAGCTTGTATGCAGGCAGGTTTCTAATGGCTGTGGGAAGCTCACTTAGGGATCAAATGGGTTGCAGGCGGCTCACCTTTCTCTATGGGGTCTATTCTCCCAGCCTGCTGCACTACACGGCTGATGATAGAGTGAGGTGCTTCGGCCAGGACCTGAAGAACACTCCCAGAACGTAGTGGCCATCTGCTTCATCCTCACTGTGCTTAATATGGTCTGCACCACTCAAGCATAGTGATAACAGGTATTCTGTTCCTATTTTGTCTGGTTCTCTCCCATATTTCCCTTACAAATTTGTCAATGGTAATGGATCCCAAGGCATTGTTCTCAGAGCACATTGTGACTGACCACCTTGGGATCCTACAGTCCTTTCTGTTTGAACAGCAGATCTGACTTCATCTTTATAGAAGGCCAAGGATTGTCCTCGTTTGGACCACTGTACTCAGCATCACCCCAGACATCTCCATCCTAATTGTCTGGAGATCCTATTAGTTTCCTAATCTCTATGACACCCAAACCCCCATCCCTCTTCCTTCCATCCCCTGTCCCCCATTCAATAGCTCTACAGCTCTGGTTCCCAACACTGTGATGAAGTGAGGTCCCTGGTCTGCTGAATACTGGGACTGGTCCAGAGAGGCTCTGTGATGCAGCTAGATCAGGTTGCCCAGAACCTGGCCCAGCCTCACCTTGGAAGGGACAAGGCATCCATTATGTGTCTGAGTAACCTGTTCCACTGTGTCACCACCCTCACAAGATTTTCTTTATATCTAACCTAAATTTTTTCTCATTCTTCCCTGTAGGTATTGAAAGGCTGTTACCAGGTCACCTCAGAGCCTTCACTTCTACAGGCTGAACAGCCCCAATTTTCTCTCTTCATAGGAAAGGCATTCCATCCCTCGGTTCATATTTGTGGCTATTCTCTGGATGTACTCCAACAGCTCTATGTCTGTGTCCTACACTGCAGCCATCCAAATCCAGACACAGCACTCCAGGTGAGGCCTCACCAGCATAGGGCAGAGGGGCAGGATCATCTCCCTTTGCCTACTGACCACGCATCTTTGGGTGGAACCCAGCATACAGTTAGCTTTCTGGGCTGGGAAGGTACGTTGCTGAATGCCCACTACTCAGCCTGTTGAGGTCTCTCTGGATGGTGTCCCATCCCTCTGGTGTGTCACTGCACCCCACAGCTCGGTGTCATTAGGGTGCACTTGACCCCCACTGTCAATGTCACTGATGAAGAGGCAATCCCAGATGTTGATACAAACTCGGCAAAGAACCGCTTGAGAGCAGCCCTGAAGAGAAGGACGTGTGGATCCCAGTGGATAAGAAGCTGGACATGAGCTAGCAGTGTGCACTTGCATCCTGGAAAGACAACTATATCCTGGGCTGCATTAAAAGAAGAACAGCCAGCAGAGAGAGGGAGGTGATTTTTTTTTTTTTTTTTTTTTTTTTTTTTTTCCCCCCCTCTACTCGGCTCTCATGAGGCACCATCTGCTTAACTGCGTCCAGGCCTGGAGCCCCCAGCACAGGAAGGACTTGGAACTCTCAGAGTGGGTCCAGAGGAGGGCACTAAGATGATCAGAGGCCTGGAGCACCTCTCCTATGAGGAAAGGTTGAGGGAACTGGGCTTGTTTAGACTGGAGAAGAGAAGGCTCTGGAGAGACCTCATTGTGGCCTTCCAGTACTTGAGGGAGTGGATAAACAGGAGGGGAAACAGCTGTTTATGAGGGTGGATCAGGATAGGACAAGGGGGAGTAGTTTTAAACTAAGACAGGAGAGGTTTAGGTTGGATATTAGGAGGAAGTTTTTCACTCAGGGTGGTGATGCACTGGAACATGTGCCTTGGAGTCACTTCCAGGAGGATCTGCTCTGCGATCATTCACAGCACAGAGGTGAGACTGACATGTTGATAGTTCCCAGGGTCATCCTTTTTATCCATAATAACAGGTGTGGTGTTGCCTTTTTTCTACTCACCAGGGATTTCACCTGACTGCCACAACTTCTCAAATACCGTTGAGAATGGCTTGTTGACTGCATCAGCGAATACCGTCGTGACTCTGGGATGCATTTCATTGGGACCCATAGACTCCTGGATGTTCAGGTTCCTCAGGTGATCCCAAACCCTATCTTGACTCTCAGTGTGGGGCAGGGAGGTTGTTGGTGGGGGTGGCATTGCTTTCTCAATCCCCACCTGCACAGCCAAAGGTGAGGGCTGTATATAATGAGCAGTTATCAGAGGAGATGGAAGCAAAAGTGTTGTTGGGTATTTGAGCCTTTTCTTGTGTGTTGTTCTCAGCTACTGTGCTGCTGGTGAGCAGCATCATGCACAGAGTGCAGCCCCCCAATGTATGCAGGGTAGTGCTTTCGTTACTGTGCAGCATTACTCGGAGCTGTGGTTCTCCCAGGTGCTGTAACGTCTGCATGGAGAGATGTGTGAATCTTCATGAGAACAGCTAGAAACGGAAAGCTGGATTTCCTGGAATGCCTCAGAATCCCACTTTGCTGACTAGTAATTGTCTGCCCAGCAGGTAAGGGCAGCGTATGCACACCAGTGTTTACCCATTATGTAGCGTGGTACAACGTAGCACTCCTGGAGCTCTTTATTGCATTTTAGGGTACCCCAAAGGCTGCCTGTCCTTTTCTTCCCACATTCTATTTGTCTCTGGCCTTTCACTGCAGTGTTCTCCTTCTCTTTACCCTAGACATCATCTACTGCATTTTCTTGCTGTCCTGTTTTGGTGTTCTGTGCCCCATTGTCTTGGCCATTGTACTTAGCTTTCTTTGCTGCATTCTCTTCAGCGTTTGGTTTTGGTGTTTCTTGCCATGTTCTCTTGGCCTCGTGTTTTGGCATTTCTTGCCTTGTTCTCTTGGCTGTTGTCCTCAGCATTTCCTGCCATCTCATAGCCATTGCCTGGGCGTTCCCTGTGGCATTCTCCTTGGCCTCCTGTTTTGGCCTACCCAGCCACCTTATCTTGGCCTTCTGCATGGGCTTTCTTTGCCATGTTCTCTTTGGCCGCTTGTTCTGGCGTTCCCTGCCACATCCTCTCGGCCTCCTGTTTTGGCATTTCTTGCCATGTTCTCTTAGCTCTTGCCTAGGCATTTCTTGCCATGTTCTCCTGGCCTTCTGTTTTGGTATTTCTTGCCATGTTCTCTTGGCCGTTGTCCTCGGCACTTCCTGCTATCTCATAGCCATTGCCCGGGCGTTCCCTGTGATGTCCTCCTCGGCGTCCTGTTTGGCGTTCCCTGTGGCATTCTCCTTGGCCTCCTGTTTTGGCCTACCCAGCCACCTTCTCTTGGCCTTCTGTATTGGCTTCCTTTGCCATGTTCTCTTTGGCCGCTTGTTCTGGCGTTCCCTGCCACGTCCTCTCGGCCTCCTGTTTTGGCATTTCTTGCCATGTTCTCTTAGCTCTTGCCTAGGCATTTCTTGCCATGTTCTCTTGGCCTTCTGTTTTGGTGTTTCTTGCTGTGTTTTCTCGGCCTTTGCTGTTGGCCTTCCCTGCTGCACTGTCCTTGCCCTCACCATAGTTTTTCACTGGGTATTTTCCTTGCTTTTGCCCTTCCCTTAGCCTTAGCTGTTTGCTTTGCCTTTACCTCAGATTTCCCTTTGCTTGTCCTGGGAGTTTGGCACGCCTTTGCCTTTGGCTCTCTGGGATTGGCTGGGAGGCAGCGTTAATTTTGATCTTGACCTGCACCCCTAGCTTAATGGGAACTCTAATGATAATTACATTAACCTGCAATGCATCTGTAAACCTAACCCTTAGCCTGATGTAAAAGAAAAATGTCTCTAACCCGAAATGCAGCAATAAAAATAACACCCCTTGTTTTCTGTCAAATTAACCTTCATCCCAATCGTAGTGCAGAAAAGAAGTTGTAGTTAGTTTAACAATTCAAGCCAATTAATAGCATTAATTTTATCCCTAATGCTCCTTTGTGACATCATTAGAGCAGTGTGCACAGGGTGCAGCCCCCGCATATGTGGGATAGTGCCTTCATTACTGTATTGTGTCCAACAGGTGGCAGCGGAGAGCTGTGGCGCTCCTGAGCGCCGTAAAAACTGCACAGAGTGATCTGTGGCTCTTCATGTGAACAGCCAGGAACAGAAATCTGCATTTCCTGAGATGCCCCGGAAGCCAACTTTGCTGACGGTAATAATCTGCCCAAGAGGTAAGGGCAATGTTTACCCATTACTTAGTAAGCCACAAGGTAGGGTACCCGGAGTTCATTTCTGCATTTCAGCGTGCCTTACAGGCTGTCCGTTCTCTTCCTTCTGCGTTCCCCTTGCCTCTCCTCTGTGCCTAGTTATTTCCTGCAGCATTCTCTTTGGTCTCTGTTCTGATGTCTGTGGTGGCATTCTCTTGGGCCTTGCCCAGTGTTTTGGCGTTCCTGGCGGTGTTTTCTTGGGCCTTGCCCAGTGTTTTGGCGTTCCTGGCGGTGTTTTCTTGGGCCTTGCCCAGTGTTTTGGAGTTCCTGGCGGTGTTTTCTTGTGCCCTGCCCTCCGTTTTGGCGTTCCTGGCGGTGTTTTCTTGGGCCCTGCCCTCCGTTTTGGCGTTCCTGGCGGTGTTTTCTTGGGCCCTGCCCTCCGTTTTGGCGTTCCTGGCGGTGTTTTCTTGGGCCCTGCCCTCCGTTTTGGCGTTCCGTGCAGTGTTTTCTTGAGCCTTGCCCTCTGTTTTGGCGTTCCCTGCATTGTTCTATTGGGCCCTGCCCTCCGTTTTGGCATTGCCTGTGGCATTATCTTGGTTTTTGCCCTCTGTTTTGGTGTTCTGTGCAATGGTCTCATCAGTCTTGTGCTGTTTTGGTGTTCCTTGCGGCATTCTCTTTGATCTTGTCCTTCATTTTGGCATTCCCGAGGCTGTCCCTTGAGGCCCGGCCTCTGGCGAGGCCTTCCCTTTGTTGTTCTCCATGACTTTGCCTTGTCTTTGATGTTGCCTTCCCTTGGGTGCTGTCTATACCTTTGCCTTCTGTTTTGGCGTTCCCTGTGGCATTCTCCTTGGCCTCCTGTTTTGACCTACCTAGCCACCTTCTCTTGGCCTTCTGCATTGGCTTCCTTTGCCATGTTCTCTTTGGCAGCTTGTTCTGGCGTTCCCTGCCACGTCCTCTCGGCCTCCTGTTTTGGCACGTCCTGCCGTGTGCTCTTAGCCCTCACCTAGGCATTTCTTGCTGTGTTCTGTTGGCCTTTGCCGTTGGCCTTCCCTGCTGTGCTCTCCTTGCCCTTGCCCTCACCATAGCCTTTCATTGGGCATTCTCCTTGCTTTTGCCCTTCCCTTAGCCTTTGCTGTTTGCTTTGCCTTTACTTCAGATTTCCCTTTGCTTGTCCTGGGAGTTTGGCACGCCTTTGCCTTTGGCTCTCTGGGATTGGCTGGGAGGCAGCGTTAATTTTGATCTTGACCTGCACCCCTAGCTTAATGGGAACTCTAATGATAATTACATTAACCTGCAATGCATCTGTAAACCTAACCCTTAGCCTGATGTAAAAAAAAATGTTTCTAACCGGAAATGCAGCAATAAAAATAACACCCCTTGTTTTCTGTCAAATTAACCTTCATCCCAATCGTAGTGCAGAAAAGAAGTTGTAGTTAGTTTAACAATTCAAGCCAAGAAATAGCATTAATTTTATCCCTAATGCTCCTTTGTGACATCATTAGAGCAGTGTGCACAGGGTGCAGCCCCCGCATATGTGGGATAGTGCCTTCATTACTGTATTGTGTCCAACAGGTGGCAGTGGAGAGGTGCGGTGTTCCCGGGCACCATAAAAACTGCATGGAGAGATCTGTGGCTCCTCATAAGAACAGCTTGGAACAGAAATCCGCTTTTCCTGGGATGCCCTGGAAGCCGACTTTGCTGACTGGTAATTGTCTGCCCAGCAGGTAAGGGCAGCGTACGCACACCAATGTTTACCCATTATGTAGCGTGGTACAATGTAGCACTCCCGGAGCTCTTTATTGCATTTTAGGGTACCCCAAAGGCTGCCTGTCCTTTTCTTCCCACATTCTATTTGTCTCTGGCCTTTCACTGCAGTGTTCTCCTTCTCTTTACCCTAGACATCATCTACTGCATTTTCTTGCTGTCCTGTTTTGGTGTTCTGTGCCCCATTGTCTTGGCCATTGTACTTAGCTTTCTTTGCTGCATTCTCTTCAGCGTTTGGTTTTGGTGTTTCTTGCCATGTTCTCTTGGCCTCGTGTTTTGGCATTTCTTGCCTTGTTCTCTTGGCTGTTGTCCTCAGCATTTCCTGCCATCTCATAGCCATTGCCTGGGCGTTCCCTGTGGCATTCTCCTTGGCCTCCTGTTTTGGCCTACCCAGCCACCTTATCTTGGCCTTCTGCATGGGCTTTCTTTGCCATGTTCTCTCTGGCCACTTGTTCTGGAGTTCCCTGCCACATCCTCTTGGCTTCCTGTTTTGGCACTTCCTGCCATGTTCTCTTAGCCCTTGCCTAGGCATTTACTGCTGTGTTCTCTTAGCCTTCTGTTTTGGTATTTCTTGCCATGTTCTCTTGGCCGTTGTCCTCGGCACTTCCTGCCATCTCATAGCCCTTGCCCGGGCGTTCCCTGTGATGTCCTCCTCGGCGTCCTGTTTGGCGTTCCCTTCCCTGTGGCATTCTCCTTGGCCTCCTGTTTTGGCCTACCCAGCCACCTTCTCTTGGCCTTCTGTATTGGCTTCCTTTGCCATGTTCTCTTTGGCCGCTTGTTCTGGCGTTCCCTGCCACGTCCTCTCGGCCTCCTGTTTTGGCATTTCTTGCCATGTTCTCTTAGCTCTTGCCTAGGCATTTCTTGCCATGTTCTCCTGGCCTTCTGTTTTGGTGTTTCTTGCTGTGTTTTCTCGGCCTTTGCTGTTGGCCTTCCCTGCTGCACTGTCCTTGCCCTCACCATAGCTTTTCACTGGGTATTTTCCTTGCTTTTGCCCTTCCCTTAGCCTTAGCTGTTTGCTTTGCCTTTACCTCAGATTTCCCTTTGCTTGTCCTGGGAGTTTGGCACGCCTTTGCCTTTGGCTCTCTGGGATTGGCTGGGAGGCAGCGTTAATTTTGATCTTGACCTGAACCCCTAGCTTAATGGGAACTCTAATGATAATTACATTAACCTGCAATGCATCTGTAAACCTAACCCTTAGCCTGATGTAAAAAAAAATGTCTCTAACCCGAAATGCAGCAATAAAAATAACACCCCTTGTTTTCTGTCAAATTAACCTTCATCCTAATCGTAGTGCAGAAAGCAATTGTTAAACTAATAAACTAACTGTGACTTCAAACCAACAAATAGCATTAATTTTATCCCTAATGCTCCTTTGTGACATCATTAGAGCAGTGTGCACAGGTTGCAGCCCCCGCATATGTGGGATAGTGCCTTCATTACTGTATTGTGTCCAACAGGTGGCAGCGGAGAGCTGTGGCGCTCCTGAGCGCCGTAAAAACTGCACAGAGTGATCTGTGGCTCTTCATGTGAACAGCCAGGAACAGAAATCTGCATTTCCTGAGATGCCCCGGAAGCTAACTTTGCTGACGGTAATAATCTGCCCAAGAGGTAAGGGCAATGTTTACCCATTACTTAGTAAGCCACAAGGTAGGGTACCCGGAGTTCATTTCTGCATTTCAGCGTGCCTTACAGGCTGTCCGTTCTCTTCCTTCTGCGTTCCCCTTGCCTCTCCTCTGTGCCTAGTTATTTCCTGCAGCATTCTCTTTGGTCTCTGTTCTGATGTCTGTGGTGGCATTCTCTTGGGCCTTGCCCAGTGTTTTGGCGTTCCTGGCGGTGTTTTCTTGGGCCTTGCCCAGTGTTTTGGCGTTCCTGGCGGTGTTTTCTTGGGCCTTGCCCAGTGTTTTGGTGTTCCTGGCGGTGTTTTCTTGGGCCCTGCCCTCCGTTTTGGCGTTCCTGGCGGTGTTTTCTTGGGCCTTGCCCTCCGTTTTGGCATTTCCTCCATTGTTTTCTTGGGCCCTGCCCTCCGTTTTGGCGTTCCTGGCGGTGTTTTCTTGGGCCCTGCCCTCCGTTTTGGCGTTCCTGGCGGTGTTTTCTTGGGCCCTGCCCTCCGTTTTGGCGTTCCTGGCGGTGTTTTCTTGGGCCCTGCCCTCCGTTTTGGCGTTCCTGGCGGTGTTTTCTTGGGCCCTGCCCTCCGTTTTGGCGTTCCTGGCGGTGTTTTCTTGGGCCCTGCCCTCCGTTTTGGCATTCCCGGCGGTGTTTTCTTGGGCTATGCCCTCTGTTTTGGCATTGCCTGTGGCATTATCTTGGTTTTTGCCCTCTGTTTTGGTGTTCTGTGCAATGGTCTCATCAGTCTTGTGCTGTTTTGGTGTTCCTTGCGGCATTCTCTTTGATCTTGTCCTTCATTTTGGCATTCCCGAGGCTGTCCCTTGAGGCCCGGCCTCTGGCGTGGCCTTCCCTTTGTTGTTCTCCATGACTTTGCCTTGTCTTTGATGTTGCCTTCCCTTGGGTGCTGTCTATACCTTTGCCTTCTGTTTTGGCGTTCCCTGTGGCATTCTCCTTGGCCTCCTGTTTTGACCTACCTAGCCACCTTCTCTTGGCCTTCTGCATTGGCTTCCTTTGCCATGTTCTCTTTGGCAGCTTGTTCTGGCGTTCCCTGCCACGTCCTCTCGGCCTCCTGTTTTGGCACGTCCTGCCGTGTGCTCTTAGCCCTCACCTAGGCATTTCTTGCTGTGTTCTGTTGGCCTTTGCCGTTGGCCTTCCCTGCTGTGCTCTCCTTGCCCTTGCCCTCACCATAGCCTTTCATTGGGCATTCTCCTTGCTTTTGCCCTTCCCTTAGCCTTTGCTGTTTGCTTTGCCTTTACTTCAGATTTCCCTTTGCTTGTCCTGGGAGTTTGGCACGCCTTTGCCTTTGGCTCTCTGGGATTGGCTGGGAGGCAGCGTTAATTTTGATCTTGACCTGCACCCCTAGCTTAATGGGAACTCTAATGATAATTACATTAACCTGCAATGCATCTGTAAACCTAACCCTTAGCCTGATGTAAAAAAAAATGTTTCTAACCGGAAATGCAGCAATAAAAATAACACCCCTTGTTTTCTGTCAAATTAACCTTCATCCCAATCGTAGTGCAGAAAAGAAGTTGTAGTTAGTTTAACAATTCAAGCCAAGAAATAGCATTAATTTTATCCCTAATGCTCCTTTGTGACATCATTAGAGCAGTGTGCACAGGGTGCAGCCCCCGCATATGTGGGATAGTGCCTTCATTACTGTATTGTGTCCAACAGGTGGCAGTGGAGAGGTGCGGTGTTCCCGGGCACCATAAAAACTGCATGGAGAGTTCTGTGGCTCCTCATAAGAACAGCTTGGAACAGAAATCCGCTTTTCCTGGGATGCCCTGGAAGCCGACTTTGCTGACTGGTAATTGTCTGCCCAGCAGGTAAGGGCAGCGTACGCACACCAATGTTTACCCATTATGTAGCGTGGTACAATGTAGCACTCCCGGAGCTCTTTATTGCATTTTAGGGTACCCCAAAGGCTGCCTGTCCTTTTCTTCCCACATTCTATTTGTCTCTGGCCTTTCACTGCAGTGTTCTCCTTCTCTTTACCCTAGACATCATCTACTGCATTTTCTTGCTGTCCTGTTTTGGTGTTCTGTGCCCCATTGTCTTGGCCATTGTACTTAGCTTTCTTTGCTGCATTCTCTTCAGCGTTTGGTTTTGGTGTTTCTTGCCATGTTCTCTTGGCCTCGTGTTTTGGCATTTCTTGCCTTGTTCTCTTGGCTGTTGTCCTCAGCATTTCCTGCCATCTCATAGCCATTGCCTGGGCGTTCCCTGTGGCATTCTCCTTGGCCTCCTGTTTTGGCCTACCCAGCCACCTTATCTTGGCCTTCTGCATGGGCTTTCTTTGCCATGTTCTCTCTGGCCACTTGTTCTGGAGTTCCCTGCCACATCCTCTTGGCTTCCTGTTTTGGCACTTCCTGCCATGTTCTCTTAGCCCTTGCCTAGGCATTTACTGCTGTGTTCTCTTAGCCTTCTGTTTTGGTATTTCTTGCCATGTTCTCTTGGCCGTTGTCCTCGGCACTTCCTGCCATCTCATAGCCCTTGCCCGGGCGTTCCCTGTGATGTCCTCCTCGGCGTCCTGTTTGGCGTTCCCTTCCCTGTGGCATTCTCCTTGGCCTCCTGTTTTGGCCTACCCAGCCACCTTCTCTTGGCCTTCTGTATTGGCTTCCTTTGCCATGTTCTCTTTGGCCGCTTGTTCTGGCGTTCCCTGCCACGTCCTCTCGGCCTCCTGTTTTGGCATTTCTTGCCATGTTCTCTTAGCTCTTGCCTAGGCATTTCTTGCCATGTTCTCCTGGCCTTCTGTTTTGGTGTTTCTTGCTGTGTTTTCTCGGCCTTTGCTGTTGGCCTTCCCTGCTGCACTGTCCTTGCCCTCACCATAGCTTTTCACTGGGTATTTTCCTTGCTTTTGCCCTTCCCTTAGCCTTAGCTGTTTGCTTTGCCTTTACCTCAGATTTCCCTTTGCTTGTCCTGGGAGTTTGGCACGCCTTTGCCTTTGGCTCTCTGGGATTGGCTGGGAGGCAGCGTTAATTTTGATCTTGACCTGAACCCCTAGCTTAATGGGAACTCTAATGATAATTACATTAACCTGCAATGCATCTGTAAACCTAACCCTTAGCCTGATGTAAAAAAAAATGTCTCTAACCCGAAATGCAGCAATAAAAATAACACCCCTTGTTTTCTGTCAAATTAACCTTCATCCTAATCGTAGTGCAGAAAGCAATTGTTAAACTAATAAACTAACTGTGACTTCAAACCAACAAATAGCATTAATTTTATCCCTAATGCTCCTTTGTGACATCATTAGAGCAGTGTGCACAGGTTGCAGCCCCCGCATATGTGGGATAGTGCCTTCATTACTGTATTGTGTCCAACAGGTGGCAGCGGAGAGCTGTGGCGCTCCTGAGCGCCGTAAAAACTGCACAGAGTGATCTGTGGCTCTTCATGTGAACAGCCAGGAACAGAAATCTGCATTTCCTGAGATGCCCCGGAAGCTAACTTTGCTGACGGTAATAATCTGCCCAAGAGGTAAGGGCAATGTTTACCCATTACTTAGTAAGCCACAAGGTAGGGTACCCGGAGTTCATTTCTGCATTTCAGCGTGCCTTACAGGCTGTCCGTTCTCTTCCTTCTGCGTTCCCCTTGCCTCTCCTCTGTGCCTAGTTATTTCCTGCAGCATTCTCTTTGGTCTCTGTTCTGATGTCTGTGGTGGCATTCTCTTGGGCCTTGCCCAGTGTTTTGGCGTTCCTGGCGGTGTTTTCTTGGGCCTTGCCCAGTGTTTTGGCGTTCCTGGCGGTGTTTTCTTGGGCCTTGCCCAGTGTTTTGGTGTTCCTGGCGGTGTTTTCTTGGGCCCTGCCCTCCGTTTTGGCGTTCCTGGCGGTGTTTTCTTGGGCCTTGCCCTCCGTTTTGGCATTTCCTCCATTGTTTTCTTGGGCCCTGCCCTCCGTTTTGGCGTTCCTGGCGGTGTTTTCTTGGGCCCTGCCCTCCGTTTTGGCGTTCCTGGCGGTGTTTTCTTGGGCCCTGCCCTCCGTTTTGGCGTTCCTGGCGGTGTTTTCTTGGGCCCTGCCCTCCGTTTTGGCGTTCCTGGCGGTGTTTTCTTGGGCCCTGCCCTCCGTTTTGGCGTTCCTGGCGGTGTTTTCTTGGGCCCTGCCCTCCGTTTTGGCATTCCCGGCGGTGTTTTCTTGGGCTATGCCCTCTGTTTTGGCATTGCCTGTGGCATTATCTTGGTTTTTGCCCTCTGTTTTGGTGTTCTGTGCAATGGTCTCATCAGTCTTGTGCTGTTTTGGTGTTCCTTGCGGCATTCTCTTTGATCTTGTCCTTCATTTTGGCATTCCCGAGGCTGTCCCTTGAGGCCCGGCCTCTGGCGTGGCCTTCCCTTTGTTGTTCTCCATGACTTTGCCTTGTCTTTGATGTTGCCTTCCCTTGGGTGCTGTCTATACCTTTGCCTTCTGTTTTGGCGTTCCCTGTGGCATTCTCCTTGGCCTCCTGTTTTGACCTACCTAGCCACCTTCTCTTGGCCTTCTGCATTGGCTTCCTTTGCCATGTTCTCTTTGGCAGCTTGTTCTGGCGTTCCCTGCCACGTCCTCTCGGCCTCCTGTTTTGGCACGTCCTGCCGTGTGCTCTTAGCCCTCACCTAGGCATTTCTTGCTGTGTTCTGTTGGCCTTTGCCGTTGGCCTTCCCTGCTGTGCTCTCCTTGCCCTTGCCCTCACCATAGCCTTTCATTGGGCATTCTCCTTGCTTTTGCCCTTCCCTTAGCCTTTGCTGTTTGCTTTGCCTTTACTTCAGATTTCCCTTTGCTTGTCCTGGGAGTTTGGCACGCCTTTGCCTTTGGCTCTCTGGGATTGGCTGGGAGGCAGCGTTAATTTTGATCTTGACCTGCACCCCTAGCTTAATGGGAACTCTAATGATAATTACATTAACCTGCAATGCATCTGTAAACCTAACCCTTAGCCTGATGTAAAAAAAAATGTTTCTAACCGGAAATGCAGCAATAAAAATAACACCCCTTGTTTTCTGTCAAATTAACCTTCATCCCAATCGTAGTGCAGAAAAGAAGTTGTAGTTAGTTTAACAATTCAAGCCAAGAAATAGCATTAATTTTATCCCTAATGCTCCTTTGTGACATCATTAGAGCAGTGTGCACAGGGTGCAGCCCCCGCATATGTGGGATAGTGCCTTCATTACTGTATTGTGTCCAACAGGTGGCAGTGGAGAGGTGCGGTGTTCCCGGGCACCATAAAAACTGCATGGAGAGTTCTGTGGCTCCTCATAAGAACAGCTTGGAACAGAAATCCGCTTTTCCTGGGATGCCCTGGAAGCCGACTTTGCTGACTGGTAATTGTCTGCCCAGCAGGTAAGGGCAGCGTACGCACACCAATGTTTACCCATTATGTAGCGTGGTACAATGTAGCACTCCCGGAGCTCTTTATTGCATTTTAGGGTACCCCAAAGGCTGCCTGTCCTTTTCTTCCCACATTCTATTTGTCTCTGGCCTTTCACTGCAGTGTTCTCCTTCTCTTTACCCTAGACATCATCTACTGCATTTTCTTGCTGTCCTGTTTTGGTGTTCTGTGCCCCATTGTCTTGGCCATTGTACTTAGCTTTCTTTGCTGCATTCTCTTCAGCGTTTGGTTTTGGTGTTTCTTGCCATGTTCTCTTGGCCTCGTGTTTTGGCATTTCTTGCCTTGTTCTCTTGGCTGTTGTCCTCAGCATTTCCTGCCATCTCATAGCCATTGCCTGGGCGTTCCCTGTGGCATTCTCCTTGGCCTCCTGTTTTGGCCTACCCAGCCACCTTATCTTGGCCTTCTGCATGGGCTTTCTTTGCCATGTTCTCTCTGGCCACTTGTTCTGGAGTTCCCTGCCACATCCTCTTGGCTTCCTGTTTTGGCACTTCCTGCCATGTTCTCTTAGCCCTTGCCTAGGCATTTACTGCTGTGTTCTCTTAGCCTTCTGTTTTGGTATTTCTTGCCATGTTCTCTTGGCCGTTGTCCTCGGCACTTCCTGCCATCTCATAGCCCTTGCCCGGGCGTTCCCTGTGATGTCCTCCTCGGCGTCCTGTTTGGCGTTCCCTTCCCTGTGGCATTCTCCTTGGCCTCCTGTTTTGGCCTACCCAGCCACCTTCTCTTGGCCTTCTGTATTGGCTTCCTTTGCCATGTTCTCTTTGGCCGCTTGTTCTGGCGTTCCCTGCCACGTCCTCTCGGCCTCCTGTTTTGGCATTTCTTGCCATGTTCTCTTAGCTCTTGCCTAGGCATTTCTTGCCATGTTCTCCTGGCCTTCTGTTTTGGTGTTTCTTGCTGTGTTTTCTCGGCCTTTGCTGTTGGCCTTCCCTGCTGCACTGTCCTTGCCCTCACCATAGCTTTTCACTGGGTATTTTCCTTGCTTTTGCCCTTCCCTTAGCCTTAGCTGTTTGCTTTGCCTTTACCTCAGATTTCCCTTTGCTTGTCCTGGGAGTTTGGCACGCCTTTGCCTTTGGCTCTCTGGGATTGGCTGGGAGGCAGCGTTAATTTTGATCTTGACCTGAACCCCTAGCTTAATGGGAACTCTAATGATAATTACATTAACCTGCAATGCATCTGTAAACCTAACCCTTAGCCTGATGTAAAAAAAAATGTCTCTAACCCGAAATGCAGCAATAAAAATAACACCCCTTGTTTTCTGTCAAATTAACCTTCATCCTAATCGTAGTGCAGAAAGCAATTGTTAAACTAATAAACTAACTGTGACTTCAAACCAACAAATAGCATTAATTTTATCCCTAATGCTCCTTTGTGACATCATTAGAGCAGTGTGCACAGGTTGCAGCCCCCGCATATGTGGGATAGTGCCTTCATTACTGTATTGTGTCCAACAGGTGGCAGCGGAGAGCTGTGGCGCTCCTGAGCGCCGTAAAAACTGCACAGAGTGATCTGTGGCTCTTCATGTGAACAGCCAGGAACAGAAATCTGCATTTCCTGAGATGCCCCGGAAGCTAACTTTGCTGACGGTAATAATCTGCCCAAGAGGTAAGGGCAATGTTTACCCATTACTTAGTAAGCCACAAGGTAGGGTACCCGGAGTTCATTTCTGCATTTCAGCGTGCCTTACAGGCTGTCCGTTCTCTTCCTTCTGCGTTCCCCTTGCCTCTCCTCTGTGCCTAGTTATTTCCTGCAGCATTCTCTTTGGTCTCTGTTCTGATGTCTGTGGTGGCATTCTCTTGGGCCTTGCCCAGTGTTTTGGCGTTCCTGGCGGTGTTTTCTTGGGCCTTGCCCAGTGTTTTGGCGTTCCTGGCGGTGTTTTCTTGGGCCTTGCCCAGTGTTTTGGTGTTCCTGGCGGTGTTTTCTTGGGCCCTGCCCTCCGTTTTGGCGTTCCTGGCGGTGTTTTCTTGGGCCTTGCCCTCCGTTTTGGCATTTCCTCCATTGTTTTCTTGGGCCCTGCCCTCCGTTTTGGCGTTCCTGGCGGTGTTTTCTTGGGCCCTGCCCTCCGTTTTGGCGTTCCTGGCGGTGTTTTCTTGGGCCCTGCCCTCCGTTTTGGCGTTCCTGGCGGTGTTTTCTTGGGCCCTGCCCTCCGTTTTGGCGTTCCTGGCGGTGTTTTCTTGGGCCCTGCCCTCCGTTTTGGCGTTCCTGGCGGTGTTTTCTTGGGCCCTGCCCTCCGTTTTGGCATTCCCGGCGGTGTTTTCTTGGGCTATGCCCTCTGTTTTGGCATTGCCTGTGGCATTATCTTGGTTTTTGCCCTCTGTTTTGGTGTTCTGTGCAATGGTCTCATCAGTCTTGTGCTGTTTTGGTGTTCCTTGCGGCATTCTCTTTGATCTTGTCCTTCATTTTGGCATTCCCGAGGCTGTCCCTTGAGGCCCGGCCTCTGGCGTGGCCTTCCCTTTGTTGTTCTCCATGACTTTGCCTTGTCTTTGATGTTGCCTTCCCTTGGGTGCTGTCTATACCTTTGCCTTCTGTTTTGGCGTTCCCTGTGGCATTCTCCTTGGCCTCCTGTTTTGACCTACCTAGCCACCTTCTCTTGGCCTTCTGCATTGGCTTCCTTTGCCATGTTCTCTTTGGCAGCTTGTTCTGGCGTTCCCTGCCACGTCCTCTCGGCCTCCTGTTTTGGCACGTCCTGCCGTGTGCTCTTAGCCCTCACCTAGGCATTTCTTGCTGTGTTCTGTTGGCCTTTGCCGTTGGCCTTCCCTGCTGTGCTCTCCTTGCCCTTGCCCTCACCATAGCCTTTCATTGGGCATTCTCCTTGCTTTTGCCCTTCCCTTAGCCTTTGCTGTTTGCTTTGCCTTTACTTCAGATTTCCCTTTGCTTGTCCTGGGAGTTTGGCACGCCTTTGCCTTTGGCTCTCTGGGATTGGCTGGGAGGCAGCGTTAATTTTGATCTTGACCTGCACCCCTAGCTTAATGGGAACTCTAATGATAATTACATTAACCTGCAATGCATCTGTAAACCTAACCCTTAGCCTGATGTAAAAAAAAATGTTTCTAACCGGAAATGCAGCAATAAAAATAACACCCCTTGTTTTCTGTCAAATTAACCTTCATCCCAATCGTAGTGCAGAAAAGAAGTTGTAGTTAGTTTAACAATTCAAGCCAAGAAATAGCATTAATTTTATCCCTAATGCTCCTTTGTGACATCATTAGAGCAGTGTGCACAGGGTGCAGCCCCCGCATATGTGGGATAGTGCCTTCATTACTGTATTGTGTCCAACAGGTGGCAGTGGAGAGGTGCGGTGTTCCCAGGCACCATAAAAACTGCATGGAGAGTTCTGTGGCTCCTCATAAGAACAGCTTGGAACAGAAATCCGCTTTTCCTGGGATGCCCTGGAAGCCGACTTTGCTGACTGGTAATTGTCTGCCCAGCAGGTAAGGGCAGCGTACGCACACCAATGTTTACCCATTATGTAGCGTGGTACAATGTAGCACTCCCGGAGCTCTTTATTGCATTTTAGGGTACCCCAAAGGCTGCCTGTCCTTTTCTTCCCACATTCTATTTGTCTCTGGCCTTTCACTGCAGTGTTCTCCTTCTCTTTACCCTAGACATCATCTACTGCATTTTCTTGCTGTCCTGTTTTGGTGTTCTGTGCCCCATTGTCTTGGCCATTGTACTTAGCTTTCTTTGCTGCATTCTCTTCAGCGTTTGGTTTTGGTGTTTCTTGCCATGTTCTCTTGGCCTCGTGTTTTGGCATTTCTTGCCTTGTTCTCTTGGCTGTTGTCCTCAGCATTTCCTGCCATCTCATAGCCATTGCCTGGGCGTTCCCTGTGGCATTCTCCTTGGCCTCCTGTTTTGGCCTACCCAGCCACCTTATCTTGGCCTTCTGCATGGGCTTTCTTTGCCATGTTCTCTCTGGCCACTTGTTCTGGAGTTCCCTGCCACATCCTCTTGGCTTCCTGTTTTGGCACTTCCTGCCATGTTCTCTTAGCCCTTGCCTAGGCATTTACTGCTGTGTTCTCTTAGCCTTCTGTTTTGGTATTTCTTGCCATGTTCTCTTGGCCGTTGTCCTCGGCACTTCCTGCCATCTCATAGCCCTTGCCCGGGCGTTCCCTGTGATGTCCTCCTCGGCGTCCTGTTTGGCGTTCCCTTCCCTGTGGCATTCTCCTTGGCCTCCTGTTTTGGCCTACCCAGCCACCTTCTCTTGGCCTTCTGTATTGGCTTCCTTTGCCATGTTCTCTTTGGCCGCTTGTTCTGGCGTTCCCTGCCACGTCCTCTCGGCCTCCTGTTTTGGCATTTCTTGCCATGTTCTCTTAGCTCTTGCCTAGGCATTTCTTGCCATGTTCTCTTGGCCTTCTGTTTTGGTGTTTCTTGCTGTGTTTTCTCGGCCTTTGCTGTTGGCCTTCCCTGCTGCACTGTCCTTGCCCTCACCATAGCTTTTCACTGGGTATTTTCCTTGCTTTTGCCCTTCCCTTAGCCTTAGCTGTTTGCTTTGCCTTTACCTTGGATTTCCCTTTGCTTCCTTGGATATCCCTTTGCTTGTCCTGGGAGTTTGGCACGCCTTTGCCTTTGGCTCTCTGGGATTGGCTGGGAGGCAGTGTTAATTGTAATCTTGCCCTGAACCCCTAGCTTACTGAGAGCTCTAATGATAATTATATTTACCTGTGATGTGTCTGTCACCCTAACCCTTAGCCTGATGTAAAAAATGTCTCTAACCCGAAATGCAGCAATAAAAATAACACCCCTTGTTTTCTGTCAAAGTAACCTTCATCCTAATTGTAGTGCAGAAAAGAAGTCATAGTTAGTTTAACAATTGTTGTTGTTAATAAGTTGTGTGCACAGGGTGCAGCCCCCGCATATGTGGGATAGTGCCTTCATTACTGTATTGTGTCCAACAGGTGGCAGCAGGGAGCTGTGGCACTCCTGAGTGCCATAACAACTGCACAGAGTGATCTGTGGCTCTTCATGTGAACAGCCAGGAACAGAAATCTGCATTTCCTGAGATGCCCCGGAAGCCAACTTTGCTGACGGTAATAATCTGCCCAAGAGGTAAGGGCAATGTTTACCCATTACTTAGTAAGCCACAAGGTAGGGTACCCGGAGTTCATTTCTGCATTTCAGCGTGCCTTACAGGCTGTCTGTTCTCTTCCTTGTGCGTTCCCCTTGCCTCTCCTCTGTGCCTGATTATTTCCTGCAGCATTCTCTTTGGTCTCTGTTTTGGTGTCTGTGGTGGTGTTTTCTTGGGCCCTGCCCTCCGTTTTGGCATTCCTGACAGCGTTTTCTTGGGCCTTGCCCTCCGTTTTGGCGTTCCTGACAGCGTTTTCTTGGGCCTTGCCCTCCGTTTTGGCGTTCCTGGCAGCGTTTTCTTGTGCCCTGCCCTCCGTTTTGGCGTTCCATGCAGTGTTTTCTTGGGCCCTGCCCTCCGTTTTGGCGTTCCTGGCAGCGTTTTCTTGGGCCCTGCCCTCCGTTTTGGCGTTCCTGGCAGTGTTTTTTTGGGCCCTGCCCTCCGTTTTGGCGTTCTATGTAATGGTCTATTCAGTCTTGTGCTGGTTTGGCATTCCCTGAGGCCTTCTCTTCGGGCCCGGCCTCTGACGCGGCCTTCTCTTCGGGCCCGGCCTCTGACGCGGCCTTCTCTTCGGGCCCGGCCTCTGACGCGGCCTTCTCTTCGGGCCCGGCCTCTGACGCGGCCTTCTCTTCGGGCCCGGCCTCTGACGCGGCCTTCTCTTCGGGCCCGGCCTCTGACGCGGCCTTCTCTTCGGGCCCGGCCTCTGACGCGGCCTTCTCTTCGGGCCCGGCCTCTGACGCGGCCTTCTCTTCGGGCCCGGCCTCTGACGCGGCCTTCTCTTCGGGCCCGGCCTCTGACGCGGCCTTCTCTTCGGGCCCGGCCTCTGACGCGGCCTTCTTTGTTGTTTTCCATGACTTAGCCTTGCCTTTGATGTTGCCCTCTCTTGGTTACTGTCTATACCTTTGCACTCTGTTTTGGTGTTTGCTTCAGTGTTCTTGCCTTTGCCTAGGCTTTCCCTAACAGTCACTCTGAGCATGATCCTAATAACCCTAACTGTAATATCTTCACCCCAACCTTATTGAGCTCTGAACAACAACTGTAGTGCTAATTGTAACCATGACTGTATAGATAACTATACTAGCTGTCTAAATTAACCCTGAACCTACCCTCTAATGGTGCACTAAACTTATCTGTAACCTTTTAGTATTTAGTAATACTAAAAATAATCCTACATCTTTCCTGTTAAATACTCCTAACCTTAATCTTAAGCCATTTGTAGGGGTGGTCTTTTGCTTGCACATTTTGTGGGGGGTGGTCTTATGGTGAGCGCTGTTTGTGTCTTGGCATTCCTCTTTCTAAAGTGTGTCTCTCTGTATTGCAGGCAAAGATGCCTTTGACACTTCCAGTCGATGACTTCCCCCCTGGGATGCCATGCTCTTTCCAGGCCTCCCACACTCACCACCAGCTTAGTTCAGTTGAGCTGTTACTCATATCTCCTGGTCTCTTCCCTTCCCATAGTCTTCCTTTCACTCTGCCACAAGCCCCTACCACCGCCCAAGGTCATTGCAGGCAATGTGTGGAATGCAGTACTTGTTCTCATTATAGTTCACCCCATTGGTGTCAGCCTAGCAAATCCAACCCACCCACACCCTTCCTTAGGGCCCTTCTACTTCCATGCCAACCAATCCTTCCTTCTCATGTGATTTTGTGTTCCTTCCCAGCCAGTTTAAGACTCATGCCCCTTTGTGGCCATTTTGAGAGTTGCGCTGATTTCAGTATGTGCATCATTTATGTCAACCAAATTGGCTTTAGCTTTGCAGACTTTTTGCATCAATCAAATTGGCTTTGCAGTCATTTTGCATCAACGAAATTGGCTTTAGCTTTGCCTTGCTTACGGGGTTGGGTTAGCTTTGCTTTGTTTGTTTCTACCGCAGGGCTAACCCAACCCTGTAAGCAACACCCAAGGGCCGTTGGAGGCCATTTGCCTTCCTTCCCGGCCAGTCTGAGACTCGTGCCCCATTGTGGCCATTTTGAGAGTTGCGCTGATTTCAGCATGTACAGTTGATTAATCTCAACCAAATTGGCTTTAGCTTTGCCTTGCTTACGGGGTTGGGTTAGCTTTGCTTTGTTTCTACCGCAGGGCTAACCCAACCCCGTAACCAATGCCCAAGGGCCGCTGGAGGCTGTGTTCCTTCCCGGCCACTTTGAGACTTGCGCCCCTTTGTGGCCGTGATGAGAGTTGCGCTGATTTCAGCATGTGCAATCAATCTCAACCAAATTGGCTGTAGCTTTGCCTTGCTTACGGGGTTGGGTTAGCTTTGCTTTGTTTGTTTCTACCGCAGGGCTAACCCAACCCTGTAAGCAACACCCAAGGGCCGTTGGAGGCCATTTGCCTTCCTTCCCGGCCAGTCTGAGACTCGTGCCCCTTTGTGGCCATTTTGAGAGTTGCGCTGATTTCAGCATGTACAGTTGATTAATCTCAACGAAATTGGCTGTAGCTTTGCCTTGCTTACGGGGTTGGGTTAGCTTTGCTTTGTTTCTACTGCAGGGCTAACCCAACCCCGTAACCAATGCCCAAGGGCCGCTGGAGGCTGTGTTCCTTCCGGGCAACTTTGAGACTCGCGCCCCTTTGTGGCCGTGATGAGAGTTGCGCTGATTTCAGCATGTGCAATCAATCTCAACCAAATTGGCTGTAGCTTTGCCTTGCTTACGGGGTTGGGTTAGCTTTGCTTTGTTTGTTTCTACCGCAGGGCTAACCCAACCCTGTAAGCAACACCCAAGGGACGTTGGAGGCCATTTGCCTTCCTTCCCGGCCAGTCTGAGACTTGCATTTCCTTATGGATGGGCTGAGATATGAATTGCTTTTGAGGTGGATTGGAATATATAATGTTTTTGAAAATGTAATGTCATTAATGTGGTATGGAGGCTCTGTGACCTTTCTGTGGTTAATCTGGCATATGTAAACCATGTGTGTTAAACTGAATGGAGTAAGTGTATATTGCACCTGTAAACTGAATATGTGGCACAATGCAATCTGTGTAATGCTATGCCTGTACACTGTATTGTGCCTCGTATGGATGCTGCACCTAGAAATAGCATTGTGCCATATACAGAGTTGATAGGCATAGCATTTTTGGGTTTGGGGTTTGGGGTTGGGGTTGGGGTTGGGGTTGGGGTTGGGGTTGGGGTTGGGGTTGGGGTTGGGGTTGGGGTTGGGGTTGGGGTTGGGGTTGGGGTTGGGGTTGGGGTTAGGGTTAGGGTTAGGGTTAGGGTTAGGGTTAGGGTTAGGGTTAGGGTTAGGGTTAGGGTTAGGGTTAGGGTTAGGGTTAGGGTTAGGGTTAGGGTTAGGGTTAGGGTTAGGGTTAGGGTTAGGGTTAGGGTTAGGGTTAGGGTTAGGGTTAGGGTTAGGGTTAGGGTTAGGGTTAGGGTTAGGGTTAGGGTTAGGGTTAGGGTTAGGGTTAGGGTTAGGGTTAGGGTTAGGGTTAGGGTTAGGGTTAGGGTTAGGGTTAGGGTTAGGGTTAGGGTTAGGGTTAGGGTTAGGGTTAGGGTTAGGGTTAGGGTTAGGGTTAGGGTTAGGGTTAGGGTTAGGGTTAGGGTTAGGGTTAGGGTTAGGGTTAGGGTTAGGGTTAGGGTTAGGGTTAGGGTTAGGGTTAGGGTTAGGGTTAGGGTTAGGGTTAGGGTTAGGGTTAGGGTTAGGGTTAGGGTTAGGGTTAGGGTTAGGGTTAGGGTTAGGGTTAGGGTTAGGGTTAGGGTTAGGGTTAGGGTTAGGGTTAGGGTTAGGGTTAGGGTTAGGGTTAGGGTTAGGGTTAGGGTTAGGGTTAGGGTTAGGGTTAGGGTTAGGGTTAGGGTTAGGGTTAGGGTTAGGGTTAGGGTTAGGGTTAGGGTTAGGGTTAGGGTTAGGGTTAGGGTTAGGGTTAGGGTTAGGGTTAGGGTTAGGGTTAGGGTTAGGGTTAGGGTTAGGGTTAGGGTTAGGGTTAGGGTTAGGGTTAGGGTTAGGGTTAGGGTTAGGGTTAGGGTTAGGGTTAGGGTTAGGGTTAGGGTTAGGGTTAGGGTTAGGGTTAGGGTTAGGGTTAGGGTTAGGGTTAGGGTTAGGGTTAGGGTTAGGGTTAGGGTTAGGGTTAGGGTTAGGGTTAGGGTTAGGGTTAGGGTTAGGGTTAGGGTTAGGGTTAGGGTTAGGGTTAGGGTTAGGGTTAGGGTTAGGGTTAGGGTTAGGGTTAGGGTTAGGGTTAGGGTTAGGGTTAGGGTTAGGGTTAGGGTTAGGGTTAGGGTTAGGGTTAGGGTTAGGGTTAGGGTTAGGGTTAGGGTTAGGGTTAGGGTTAGGGTTAGGGTTAGGGTTAGGGTTAGGGTTAGGGTTAGGGTTAGGGTTAGGGTTAGGGTTAGGGTTAGGGTTAGGGTTAGGGTTAGGGTTAGGGTTAGGGTTAGGGTTAGGGTTAGGGTTAGGGTTAGGGTTAGGGTTAGGGTTAGGGTTAGGGTTAGGGTTAGGGTTAGGGTTAGGGTTAGGGTTAGGGTTAGGGTTAGGGTTAGGGTTAGGGTTAGGGTTAGGGTTAGGGTTAGGGTTAGGGTTAGGGTTAGGGTTAGGGTTAGGGTTAGGGTTAGGGTTAGGGTTAGGGTTAGGGTTAGGGTTAGGGTTAGGGTTAGGGTTAGGGTTAGGGTTAGGGTTAGGGTTAGGGTTAGGGTTAGGGTTAGGGTTAGGGTTAGGGTTAGGGTTAGGGTTAGGGTTAGGGTTAGGGTTAGGGTTAGGGTTAGGGTTAGGGTTAGGGTTAGGGTTAGGGTTAGGGTTAGGGTTAGGGTTAGGGTTAGGGTTAGGGTTAGGGTTAGGGTTAGGGTTAGGGTTAGGGTTAGGGTTAGGGTTAGGGTTAGGGTTAGGGTTAGGGTTAGGGTTAGGGTTAGGGTTAGGGTTAGGGTTAGGGTTAGGGTTAGGGTTAGGGTTAGGGTTAGGGTTAGGGTTAGGGTTAGGGTTAGGGTTAGGGTTAGGGTTAGGGTTAGGGTTAGGGTTAGGGTTAGGGTTAGGGTTAGGGTTAGGGTTAGGGTTAGGGTTAGGGTTAGGGTTAGGGTTAGGGTTAGGGTTAGGGTTAGGGTTAGGGTTAGGGTTAGGGTTAGGGTTAGGGTTAGGGTTAGGGTTAGGGTTAGGGTTAGGGTTAGGGTTAGGGTTAGGGTTAGGGTTAGGGTTAGGGTTAGGGTTAGGGTTAGGGTTAGGGTTAGGGTTAGGGTTAGGGTTAGGGTTAGGGTTAGGGTTAGGGTTAGGGTTAGGGTTAGGGTTAGGGTTAGGGTTAGGGTTAGGGTTAGGGTTAGGGTTAGGGTTAGGGTTAGGGTTAGGGTTAGGGTTAGGGTTAGGGTTAGGGTTAGGGTTAGGGTTAGGGTTAGGGTTAGGGTTAGGGTTAGGGTTAGGGTTAGGGTTAGGGTTAGGGTTAGGGTTAGGGTTAGGGTTAGGGTTAGGGTTAGGGTTAGGGTTAGGGTTAGGGTTAGGGTTAGGGTTAGGGTTAGGGTTAGGGTTAGGGTTAGGGTTAGGGTTAGGGTTAGGGTTAGGGTTAGGGTTAGGGTTAGGGTTAGGGTTAGGGTTAGGGTTAGGGTTAGGGTTAGGGTTAGGGTTAGGGTTAGGGTTAGGGTTAGGGTTAGGGTTAGGGTTAGGGTTAGGGTTAGGGTTAGGGTTAGGGTTAGGGTTAGGGTTAGGGTTAGGGTTAGGGTTAGGGTTAGGGTTAGGGTTAGGGTTAGGGTTAGGGTTAGGGTTAGGGTTAGGGTTAGGGTTAGGGTTAGGGTTAGGGTTAGGGTTAGGGTTAGGGTTAGGGTTAGGGTTAGGGTTAGGGTTAGGGTTAGGGTTAGGGTTAGGGTTAGGGTTAGGGTTAGGGTTAGGGTTAGGGTTAGGGTTAGGGTTAGGGTTAGGGTTAGGGTTAGGGTTAGGGTTAGGGTTAGGGTTAGGGTTAGGGTTAGGGTTAGGGTTAGGGTTAGGGTTAGGGTTAGGGTTAGGGTTAGGGTTAGGGTTAGGGTTAGGGTTAGGGTTAGGGTTAGGGTTAGGGTTAGGGTTAGGGTTAGGGTTAGGGTTAGGGTTAGGGTTAGGGTTAGGGTTAGGGTTAGGGTTAGGGTTAGGGTTAGGGTTAGGGTTAGGGTTAGGGTTAGGGTTAGGGTTAGGGTTAGGGTTAGGGTTAGGGTTAGGGTTAGGGTTAGGGTTAGGGTTAGGGTTAGGGTTAGGGTTAGGGTTAGGGTTAGGGTTAGGGTTAGGGTTAGGGTTAGGGTTAGGGTTAGGGTTAGGGTTAGGGTTAGGGTTAGGGTTAGGGTTAGGGTTAGGGTTAGGGTTAGGGTTAGGGTTAGGGTTAGGGTTAGGGTTAGGGTTAGGGTTAGGGTTAGGGTTAGGGTTAGGGTTAGGGTTAGGGTTAGGGTTAGGGTTAGGGTTAGGGTTAGGGTTAGGGTTAGGGTTAGGGTTAGGGTTAGGGTTAGGGTTAGGGTTAGGGTTAGGGTTAGGGTTAGGGTTAGGGTTAGGGTTAGGGTTAGGGTTAGGGTTAGGGTTAGGGTTAGGGTTAGGGTTAGGGTTAGGGTTAGGGTTAGGGTTAGGGTTAGGGTTAGGGTTAGGGTTAGGGTTAGGGTTAGGGTTAGGGTTAGGGTTAGGGTTAGGGTTAGGGTTAGGGTTAGGGTTAGGGTTAGGGTTAGGGTTAGGGTTAGGGTTAGGGTTAGGGTTAGGGTTAGGGTTAGGGTTAGGGTTAGGGTTAGGGTTAGGGTTAGGGTTAGGGTTAGGGTTAGGGTTAGGGTTAGGGTTAGGGTTAGGGTTAGGGTTAGGGTTAGGGTTAGGGTTAGGGTTAGGGTTAGGGTTAGGGTTAGGGTTAGGGTTAGGGTTAGGGTTAGGGTTAGGGTTAGGGTTAGGGTTAGGGTTAGGGTTAGGGTTAGGGTTAGGGTTAGGGTTAGGGTTAGGGTTAGGGTTAGGGTTAGGGTTAGGGTTAGGGTTAGGGTTAGGGTTAGGGTTAGGGTTAGGGTTAGGGTTAGGGTTAGGGTTAGGGTTAGGGTTAGGGTTAGGGTTAGGGTTAGGGTTAGGGTTAGGGTTAGGGTTAGGGTTAGGGTTAGGGTTAGGGTTAGGGTTAGGGTTAGGGTTAGGGTTAGGGTTAGGGTTAGGGTTAGGGTTAGGGTTAGGGTTAGGGTTAGGGTTAGGGTTAGGGTTAGGGTTAGGGTTAGGGTTAGGGTTAGGGTTAGGGTTAGGGTTAGGGTTAGGGTTAGGGTTAGGGTTAGGGTTAGGGTTAGGGTTAGGGTTAGGGTTAGGGTTAGGGTTAGGGTTAGGGTTAGGGTTAGGGTTAGGGTTAGGGTTAGGGTTAGGGTTAGGGTTAGGGTTAGGGTTAGGGTTAGGGTTAGGGTTAGGGTTAGGGTTAGGGTTAGGGTTAGGGTTAGGGTTAGGGTTAGGGTTAGGGTTAGGGTTAGGGTTAGGGTTAGGGTTAGGGTTAGGGTTAGGGTTAGGGTTAGGGTTAGGGTTAGGGTTAGGGTTAGGGTTAGGGTTAGGGTTAGGGTTAGGGTTAGGGTTAGGGTTAGGGTTAGGGTTAGGGTTAGGGTTAGGGTTAGGGTTAGGGTTAGGGTTAGGGTTAGGGTTAGGGTTAGGGTTAGGGTTAGGGTTAGGGTTAGGGTTAGGGTTAGGGTTAGGGTTAGGGTTAGGGTTAGGGTTAGGGTTAGGGTTAGGGTTAGGGTTAGGGTTAGGGTTAGGGTTAGGGTTAGGGTTAGGGTTAGGGTTAGGGTTAGGGTTAGGGTTAGGGTTAGGGTTAGGGTTAGGGTTAGGGTTAGGGTTAGGGTTAGGGTTAGGGTTAGGGTTAGGGTTAGGGTTAGGGTTAGGGTTAGGGTTAGGGTTAGGGTTAGGGTTAGGGTTAGGGTTAGGGTTAGGGTTAGGGTTAGGGTTAGGGTTAGGGTTAGGGTTAGGGTTAGGGTTAGGGTTAGGGTTAGGGTTAGGGTTAGGGTTAGGGTTAGGGTTAGGGTTAGGGTTAGGGTTAGGGTTAGGGTTAGGGTTAGGGTTAGGGTTAGGGTTAGGGTTAGGGTTAGGGTTAGGGTTAGGGTTAGGGTTAGGGTTAGGGTTAGGGTTAGGGTTAGGGTTAGGGTTAGGGTTAGGGTTAGGGTTAGGGTTAGGGTTAGGGTTAGGGTTAGGGTTAGGGTTAGGGTTAGGGTTAGGGTTAGGGTTAGGGTTAGGGTTAGGGTTAGGGTTAGGGTTAGGGTTAGGGTTAGGGTTAGGGTTAGGGTTAGGGTTAGGGTTAGGGTTAGGGTTAGGGTTAGGGTTAGGGTTAGGGTTAGGGTTAGGGTTAGGGTTAGGGTTAGGGTTAGGGTTAGGGTTAGGGTTAGGGTTAGGGTTAGGGTTAGGGTTAGGGTTAGGGTTAGGGTTAGGGTTAGGGTTAGGGTTAGGGTTAGGGTTAGGGTTAGGGTTAGGGTTAGGGTTAGGGTTAGGGTTAGGGTTAGGGTTAGGGTTAGGGTTAGGGTTAGGGTTAGGGTTAGGGTTAGGGTTAGGGTTAGGGTTAGGGTTAGGGTTAGGGTTAGGGTTAGGGTTAGGGTTAGGGTTAGGGTTAGGGTTAGGGTTAGGGTTAGGGTTAGGGTTAGGGTTAGGGTTAGGGTTAGGGTTAGGGTTAGGGTTAGGGTTAGGGTTAGGGTTAGGGTTAGGGTTAGGGTTAGGGTTAGGGTTAGGGTTAGGGTTAGGGTTAGGGTTAGGGTTAGGGTTAGGGTTAGGGTTAGGGTTAGGGTTAGGGTTAGGGTTAGGGTTAGGGTTAGGGTTAGGGTTAGGGTTAGGGTTAGGGTTAGGGTTAGGGTTAGGGTTAGGGTTAGGGTTAGGGTTAGGGTTAGGGTTAGGGTTAGGGTTAGGGTTAGGGTTAGGGTTAGGGTTAGGGTTAGGGTTAGGGTTAGGGTTAGGGTTAGGGTTAGGGTTAGGGTTAGGGTTAGGGTTAGGGTTAGGGTTAGGGTTAGGGTTAGGGTTAGGGTTAGGGTTAGGGTTAGGGTTAGGGTTAGGGTTAGGGTTAGGGTTAGGGTTAGGGTTAGGGTTAGGGTTAGGGTTAGGGTTAGGGTTAGGGTTAGGGTTAGGGTTAGGGTTAGGGTTAGGGTTAGGGTTAGGGTTAGGGTCAGGGTCAGGGTTAGGGTTAGGGTTAGGGTTAGGGTTAGGGTTAGGGTTAGGGTTAGGGTTAGGGTTAGGGTTAGGGTTAGGGTTAGGGTTAGGGTTAGGGTTAGGGTTAGGGTTAGGGTTAGGGTTAGGGTTAGGGTTAGGGTTAGGGTTAGGGTTAGGGTTAGGGTTAGGGTTAGGGTTAGGGTTAGGGTTAGGGTTAGGGTTAGGGTTAGGGTTAGGGTTAGGGTTAGGGTTAGGGTTAGGGTTAGGGTTAGGGTTAGGGTTAGGGTTAGGGTTAGGGTTAGGGTTAGGGTTAGGGTTAGGGTTAGGGTTAGGGTTAGGGTTAGGGTTAGGGTTAGGGTTAGGGTTAGGGTTAGGGTTAGGGTTAGGGTTAGGGTTAGGGTTAGGGTTAGGGTTAGGGTTAGGGTTAGGGTTAGGGTTAGGGTTAGGGTTAGGGTTAGGGTTAGGGTTAGGGTTAGGGTTAGGGTTAGGGTTAGGGTTAGGGTTAGGGTTAGGGTTAGGGTTAGGGTTAGGGTTAGGGTTAGGGTTAGGGTTAGGGTTAGGGTTAGGGTTAGGGTTAGGGTTAGGGTTAGGGTTAGGGTTAGGGTTAGGGTTAGGGTTAGGGTTAGGGTTAGGGTTAGGGTTAGGGTTAGGGTTAGGGTTAGGGTTAGGGTTAGGGTTAGGGTTAGGGTTAGGGTTAGGGTTAGGGTTAGGGTTAGGGTTAGGGTTAGGGTTAGGGTTAGGGTTAGGGTTAGGGTTAGGGTTAGGGTTAGGGTTAGGGTTAGGGTTAGGGTTAGGGTTAGGGTTAGGGTTAGGGTTAGGGTTAGGGTTAGGGTTAGGGTTAGGGTTAGGGTTAGGGTTAGGGTTAGGGTTAGGGTTAGGGTTAGGGTTAGGGTTAGGGTTAGGGTTAGGGTTAGGGTTAGGGTTAGGGTTAGGGTTAGGGTTAGGGTTAGGGTTAGGGTTAGGGTTAGGGTTAGGGTTAGGGTTAGGGTTAGGGTTAGGGTTAGGGTTAGGGTTAGGGTTAGGGTTAGGGTTAGGGTTAGGGTTAGGGTTAGGGTTAGGGTTAGGGTTAGGGTTAGGGTTAGGGTTAGGGTTAGGGTTAGGGTTAGGGTTAGGGTTAGGGTTAGGGTTAGGGTTAGGGTTAGGGTTAGGGTTAGGGTTAGGGTTAGGGTTAGGGTTAGGGTTAGGGTTAGGGTTAGGGTTAGGGTTAGGGTTAGGGTTAGGGTTAGGGTTAGGGTTAGGGTTAGGGTTAGGGTTAGGGTTAGGGTTAGGGTTAGGGTTAGGGTTAGGGTTAGGGTTAGGGTTAGGGTTAGGGTTAGGGTTAGGGTTAGGGTTAGGGTTAGGGTTAGGGTTAGGGTTAGGGTTAGGGTTAGGGTTAGGGTTAGGGTTAGGGTTAGGGTTAGGGTTAGGGTTAGGGTTAGGGTTAGGGTTAGGGTTAGGGTTAGGGTTAGGGTTAGGGTTAGGGTTAGGGTTAGGGTTAGGGTTAGGGTTAGGGTTAGGGTTAGGGTTAGGGTTAGGGTTAGGGTTAGGGTTAGGGTTAGGGTTAGGGTTAGGGTTAGGGTTAGGGTTAGGGTTAGGGTTAGGGTTAGGGTTAGGGTTAGGGTTAGGGTTAGGGTTAGGGTTAGGGTTAGGGTTAGGGTTAGGGTTAGGGTTAGGGTTAGGGTTAGGGTTAGGGTTAGGGTTAGGGTTAGGGTTAGGGTTAGGGTTAGGGTTAGGGTTAGGGTTAGGGTTAGGGTTAGGGTTAGGGTTAGGGTTAGGGTTAGGGTTAGGGTTAGGGTTAGGGTTAGGGTTAGGGTTAGGGTTAGGGTTAGGGTTAGGGTTAGGGTTAGGGTTAGGGTTAGGGTTAGGGTTAGGGTTAGGGTTAGGGTTAGGGTTAGGGTTAGGGTTAGGGTTAGGGTTAGGGTTAGGGTTAGGGTTAGGGTTAGGGTTAGGGTTAGGGTTAGGGTTAGGGTTAGGGTTAGGGTTAGGGTTAGGGTTAGGGTTAGGGTTAGGGTTAGGGTTAGGGTTAGGGTTAGGGTTAGGGTTAGGGTTAGGGTTAGGGTTAGGGTTAGGGTTAGGGTTAGGGTTAGGGTTAGGGTTAGGGTTAGGGTTAGGGTTAGGGTTAGGGTTAGGGTTAGGGTTAGGGTTAGGGTTAGGGTTAGGGTTAGGGTTAGGGTTAGGGTTAGGGTTAGGGTTAGGGTTAGGGTTAGGGTTAGGGTTAGGGTTAGGGTTAGGGTTAGGGTTAGGGTTAGGGTTAGGGTTAGGGTTAGGGTTAGGGTTAGGGTTAGGGTTAGGGTTAGGGTTAGGGTTAGGGTTAGGGTTAGGGTTAGGGTTAGGGTTAGGGTTAGGGTTAGGGTTAGGGTTAGGGTTAGGGTTAGGGTTAGGGTTAGGGTTAGGGTTAGGGTTAGGGTTAGGGTTAGGGTTAGGGTTAGGGTTAGGGTTAGGGTTAGGGTTAGGGTTAGGGTTAGGGTTAGGGTTAGGGTTAGGGTTAGGGTTAGGGTTAGGGTTAGGGTTAGGGTTAGGGTTAGGGTTAGGGTTAGGGTTAGGGTTAGGGTTAGGGTTAGGGTTAGGGTTAGGGTTAGGGTTAGGGTTAGGGTTAGGGTTAGGGTTAGGGTTAGGGTTAGGGTTAGGGTTAGGGTTAGGGTTAGGGTTAGGGTTAGGGTTAGGGTTAGGGTTAGGGTTAGGGTTAGGGTTAGGGTTAGGGTTAGGGTTAGGGTTAGGGTTAGGGTTAGGGTTAGGGTTAGGGTTAGGGTTAGGGTTAGGGTTAGGGTTAGGGTTAGGGTTAGGGTTAGGGTTAGGGTTAGGGTTAGGGTTAGGGTTAGGGTTAGGGTTAGGGTTAGGGTTAGGGTTAGGGTTAGGGTTAGGGTTAGGGTTAGGGTTAGGGTTAGGGTTAGGGTTAGGGTTAGGGTTAGGGTTAGGGTTAGGGTTAGGGTTAGGGTTAGGGTTAGGGTTAGGGTTAGGGTTAGGGTTAGGGTTAGGGTTAGGGTTAGGGTTAGGGTTAGGGTTAGGGTTAGGGTTAGGGTTAGGGTTAGGGTTAGGGTTAGGGTTAGGGTTAGGGTTAGGGTTAGGGTTAGGGTTAGGGTTAGGGTTAGGGTTAGGGTTAGGGTTAGGGTTAGGGTTAGGGTTAGGGTTAGGGTTAGGGTTAGGGTTAGGGTTAGGGTTAGGGTTAGGGTTAGGGTTAGGGTTAGGGTTAGGGTTAGGGTTAGGGTTAGGGTTAGGGTTAGGGTTAGGGTTAGGGTTAGGGTTAGGGTTAGGGTTAGGGTTAGGGTTAGGGTTAGGGTTAGGGTTAGGGTTAGGGTTAGGGTTAGGGTTAGGGTTAGGGTTAGGGTTAGGGTTAGGGTTAGGGTTAGGGTTAGGGTTAGGGTTAGGGTTAGGGTTAGGGTTAGGGTTAGGGTTAGGGTTAGGGTTAGGGTTAGGGTTAGGGTTAGGGTTAGGGTTAGGGTTAGGGTTAGGGTTAGGGTTAGGGTTAGGGTTAGGGTTAGGGTTAGGGTTAGGGTTAGGGTTAGGGTTAGGGTTA